>NW_027263538.1:705378-1039140 GCF_042370955.1 Sodiomyces alcalophilus JCM 7366
GGGGAGGCGGTGATATATACCGATAAGTAAGGCTTACTAGCTCCCGAGTCGATAGGTATTAATATAGGCTTATCCTCCTATAAAGTGCTAGAAGCCTTTTTCGAGACCCTAGACGCCTTCTAGAAAGCCGAATAAGCCGTTAGAAGCGCCTTTATCGCCTTAGGGCTATAAAAGGGGTTATCGCTAACCACCTTCGCCGCCTTTAGGAGTGCTACTAACGGACTAGCTATCCTAAGTAGAGGAGGAAGGTATTTATAACCGCCCTTCGAGTAGTTATAGTATTTAGAATCGGCTATCCTCGCTCCGGGTCCTAATTAGTCATAGTAACGCCGCCTATCCTAGCCGTTAGTAACTGCTTTTATATAAGCATAGTAGAAAACCGCACGGGTTCCTATAGGAGGATATTTTATGCTATAAGCGCGTTTCACGGGGCTCTTGACTACTATAGAAGCTTTGCCCGCGGAACGCTTACCCTTAGCCTTAGCGGCTCGGGGTAGCTAGGCGTGGTGGTCTATAGCCGAGGTAGGAGTAGTAATCTCCTTACTAGCTAGGGCGGGAGCAGGTGCCTTCTTGCCGGTATTATTATTATTATTATTATTATTAGCCCCCTATACTATATATATAAGTTAGGAAACGTTATACGAGGTTTATAGGAAGAATAAAAAAACGTACCTTAAGGGCTAGAGATAATCCTAAAAACTTAAATATCTTCTAAAAAAAGAGATAAGAGGTTAGCGCGATAATATAACGTGTAAAGGAGTCGTGGGCGATAGAAAATATACCACGGATAGTAATAGATATTATTAAAAAAGAGAAGAAAAATAGATCTATAGAGGTAATAGCGAAGTTAGTACTATTAGTATAAGTAAGTTACTCGGTTAGGGAAGGTACGCTATAGGGGCTCCTTATATAAAAGGAACGACCCCACGACCCGCCTACGAATAATAATAATATCCTTATACGGAATATTAATTAACCGTATAACTATAAAGGCTTACCTCGAGCGCTCTTTAACGACTAAAGAGGCTATTTAAGGTAAAAGGGCTGCTAGAGGTCGTTATTTAATTAATAAAGAAGCGTTATTTAATTAAATGATAACGCTTTACGAACCTATACTAAATATCAGCGGCTCACTAAGGGGGGAGGGAGGTAATATTACGGGTTAACCCCGTGAAGATAATCCGGTAAAGCACTGGATCTTCTAACTAATTATATAATATTCCTAGCGGGTCGCCGCGATATTATATTTAGGCCGTAAGCGCCTACAGAGTTTTCCCCTTTTCCTTCTTTTCTCCTTAGCTTTAGACAATTCAATTATTCGGCCTTACTCTATAAACAACTTATAACTAGCCGCTTATACGGGTTAGGATATTAGATATCACGTGACCACGTACACGGTCCTAGGGATCTAGTCTTATATACGGCTATTCTTCGAAATAAACCCACTATATCTAGCTAGATTTTTTGTCCGATCTTTCACGATTATCACCTATTACCTATTATAATTATAATTTATATTATCCTTCCTTTTTTAGATATCTAGACGATCCAGAAGAGCTGACTATAGGCCCACCTACCTATCTATAGCTATTCGTTCCCCTAATCAGACCACTGCCGACCCTTGTAGAGGCCCGGCGACCATCTCCTCGGGACCCTTTTAGCTCTAGATACGGACCCGTGATAAGCCGAACCCTGCCTTTTAGCTAGCCTATTAGTTAGTTATTTATTTAGCCCTAGGCGGAGCCGTTCTATATAGTAACGGCTTTGCCTTTCTTTAATATCCCTAATAGGTACGGTCTAGATACGCAAATAAGATAAACCTAGGCTATATCGGCTCTATAACAGCACTACTCTACTATAAGAATATATATATTTTTATTTATTTATTTATTCTTACTCTATTATTGCTTAGCTAATACTAGGCTAGCCTTCCTAGGCAATAGTCCCTCTTAGATTTAGAAAGGGGGAAAACCTCTTCGGATAAAAACCCCTTCCCTTTTATAGTAATAAATTCGTTCCACGTGCATAGCCGCCGCGAAGATACTATACGGCCCCTATATTTATATTAGGGGTTTTTGTATAAAGAGTGAAGAGACGTTATAAGATAATTAAAAAGGTAATGTAAACCAATGAGTCGAATTAAGAGTTAAATTATTCGCTGAACCTCTAAGTTAGGAGTCTAGCTTTACCTATCCCTTTTATAGATAACCAGAGTCTTTTCCCCGAGAACCTTATAGAATCCCCTCGAAAGCATTCCTAGGACTATAATCTATCCACCGGTAGTCCTCCCTATTATACTATACTAGGTCGGCCCGGATAGTATTAGTCTCGGCGCCGACTCGACCGTCCGTCTCCGAACGCCACGCCCTATCTAATCCCCTTCGTGACTATTAAGATATATTATTTCCTCCCGTTTAGACTATCCCTGGCTTCGATAAATTATACCCGTGATATCACGCCCCCTCTTCTAGTGCTTATATCCCTAGGAGTAATATAGTTAACCGGGTACCCTTATAAGGACCCTCTCCCGTCTAACCTATATCCTCCGGATATAGCTCCGGAAGAGACGACTTAGCCCGGGACGATACCCGGCTACGAATAGTTTATGTTAGCCTATACCAGGCTTCTAGCTTATAAGCCATTATTCGTATCTAGGTTATAGCTATCCTATTATAGGGCCTTTTATAAATAACTTATTAAAGCCAGAGCTAAATATAAATATAAAGATTAATCTCCCTAAACCTCTAAGCTATTATAATAAAGCCTAAATAAAGCTTTATAGATCCTTTAACGCTCCGCCTTTAAACCATCGTTAACGGCCTCGTAAATAATCTATAAATAATCGTATCGCCTAGTTAAATATAAAGCCTATAGACTTAAAGGAGTGCACGGGACGCTTTATTATTATCTAAATAATAAACTATAGGTGCGCTCCTAATATAGCAGGTATACCCAGATCGTAAAGTAGGCAGGAGTAACTATATAGGCTTTACTCGGGGTCCGGTGACTATTATAGAATATATCCTAGCTAGTCCTCCTAGCTTATTATTATTTTCTTCTTTTCTCCTCTTTACCTATTCGAGTAATTATTATAATAGCCTTATTCTAAAGCTTTATCTATAAGTTATTCTTTATCGTCGTATCGTAGTAACTTACAAGGTCTTATCTTAGTGGCTTGTCTTAAGTCCTCCGAGGGTCTTTTTATCGCGTTACGCGAGGTTCCCGGCGGTCCCTTGGTTCTAGTAGTTCTGATATCTAGGAGCAGCTTATTATAAGTATTTATTAGTCGATTAATAGTAACTCTTAATAATAATATACCTTATCTCCTTATAGAATAATAATATAAGTAATCGCGTGCCTGTTCCTAGACCTATACTAACCCCTGCGTTCTAGCATAGCTCCTTAGAAGCGTTAACTACGTGCGGCTAATAAGTTAGCTTGCTAGCTTAAGTCGGCTAGTAACTCTCCTGTTATAAAGTCCGTTGCTCCTAAGGAGAACGGTAAAAAGGCCGGCGGTGGCCTTAATACCGCCACCACGAAGTCCTCTGCCGTTAAGGATAGCGTTAATAAAAAGACTATTAAGAAGGGTGGCACTAATAACGGGTTAACTATACCCGGTACGGCGTTTAAGGCGCCCACTAAAGTAAAGGGGCCGGCCGCGCCTAATACGGAGTCACTTATAACTCCTACTAAAGCGCGCCTAAATCATAAAGGGTCCGCTATACCCGGCGTGGTGTCTAAGATACCCGTTAAAATAAAGGGGTTAGCTATACCTAGTACGGGGTCGCTTATAACTCCTACTAAAGCGAGGGGCCTAGCCCTCCCTAATAAGGAGACCTTTACGGTTCCTGACCACTAGGTTAATAAGGTCCTTACCCGTTTCTTCCTAGTAATTAGGTTAGACGATAGCTCGCCTAGTGGCTAGTCCGCCGGTAATTAAAGGACTCTGACTCTAGCTCTAGTGGACTATAATAGCGATAATAACGATATTAATAATAGTGTCGTCGACTATAAAGGGGATATAACTATATCGGGTAGCGCCGATAGTATCCTCCTTATTAGTAGCGATAAGAGTAAGGATAATAACTTTACCCTTAGTAAAAGTAAGAGCTTCCTAGGTGATAATATCTTTAGTAACGATAACGTTACTAATAAAGGTCCAGGGGCTAATAGGGGCGATAGCGACGCTACGCCTTCTAATAATAGCACTCCCTTAGGCCTTTACCCGGTTTAGGAGGTAATTATAGGGGGCGACCTCTATAATCCCCCTTATTAACGGTGCTGCTCGGGTTTTCTTAATATTATCCTAGATAGCTAAGGTCCTATTATCTTATGCTCGTGTCGTAACTCGGGCCGGTAGTCGTTTAAGTGCCACTACTGCTAGGAGGACTAAAATAGTAAGAAATACGAAGAGGTATAGTTATACTCCCCGCCCGCCGTGGACCGCCCCGGTATACTAACCTATCCTTAGATAAATCTTTATACTACTCGTGCCGCTATCGCTATATAAGAGGCGCTTATAGATATAGTTAGGTATAGTGGATTTACTAATAAGAAACTTATAAGTTGTCTCTCCCCTTTTCCGTTTATATACTCGTGCTAACTCCTTTCTGCTAGCGTGCCGCCTATAAGCTCTAGGGGGAGCTACGCTAGGCCTATACTAATAATTAGTACTATAACGACCGGGGTTTTAATACGGCTCGATACAAGCGTTATCGGGCTAACGCAGTTACGGAAGCCCAGATTACCTGGTATAATATCCAGGTAAAAGAGGCCCGTAAATAGATAAAAGCCCTTCGTTAAATTCGGGACCTATTAAAGGTCGGTGATAGTATAGATAGTGATGTCGATAATAGCGACGATAAGGAATATTTTGCTAGTCTATGGGTATATAGAAAGAAGTGGATCTAATAATCCGATATAAACGGGCACTATATATACGTAGTATAACCACTACTATTTTTGTGTTTTTAGCGTTTAGGGTATAATATAATAAATTAGTAAAGATAAAGATAGAGATAAGACCCTCCGGGGTTATAATATAATAAATTACTAACAACGATAAAGGACCCTATAAGGTTATAATAGTTTCTGCACTTTTCGGGCCCTCTCCTCTTACCGATTATGATATTCCTAAAGAAGTCCCTCTAGGATATAACGCCTCGGCTCCTAGGTATTATCCTTATACCTATAATCCGCCTACTTAACTAAGTACTACCTCCTCTTCCTATTAAACCGATAAGCTAAAATCTCCTTTACCTTATACTCCTCCGACTCCTACGGCTTTATATCCACCTCTATAGGCTCGGGAGCCTAATTATCGCGAGACCGCTAGGGCTCTAATAAAGAGATCAGGAAAATATTATAAATCTTTATCGACTACGGGAGGTCTAGCTTATAGGCGAGACTATAATAACCGATAACTAAAGTGATACGGTACGGCTTAAGGTACTTATCCGAGAGTTTCTTACTAGGCCGTTTTTATTTAATATTTTTCGAGGATACTAAGACGTAGTCCCTTACCTTAAACCGCTATTAAGTCCGTCCGG
This sequence comes from Sodiomyces alcalophilus JCM 7366, assembly GCF_042370955.1. Taxonomy (NCBI): domain Eukaryota; kingdom Fungi; phylum Ascomycota; class Sordariomycetes; order Glomerellales; family Plectosphaerellaceae; genus Sodiomyces; species Sodiomyces alcalophilus. The sequence goes on from NW_027263538.1 coordinate 710,928, forward strand.
TGTTATAGAACCTTTTATAAGACTCTTAAGCCTTCCGGATAAAAGCTTCTATTACTTAACGATTAGCGATTAGGTGCTTTACCCGTTATTTAGCGGATACCGCCTTAACGTCTAATAACTTAGGTAACCGGATATTATTAGGGCTATAAGGGTTATAGCCTATTAACGCTATAAAGGGCGTCTACTTAATTACCGAGTACTACGCGGTGTTATAGGTAAACTACGTAAAGGATAGTTTATTTACCTAATTAGTCTACTCCCGCGAGTAATAACTATAAAGGTAATACTTAATACTCTGATTCTAACGCTTAGTCTAGCCGTCGGTCTAAGGATAAAACGTAGTAGATATCCTATAATAAACACCTAAAAGACTATATAGGGTCCTTTAAAACTTACTCGTAAATAAAGAACCCCGATCCGAAATAATACTATCCGGTAACCCGTAAATACTAAAGACTCTTAACTATAGGATATCAGCTAAACCTTTAGCGGTTAGTGCATTATTATAAAGGATATAAAGGGAATACTTTATATAACGGTAAACCACTATAAGGATTATATCCTTCTTCTTTCCGCCCTAATTAATAGGAGGGAGGCCTATAATAAAATTAATTAAGATCTCCTAGAACGGATAAGACGGAACTAAAAGACTCGCTAATAGGCTATAAGGCTTATACTATCTCCCCTTAATCCTCTAATAAACCCTATATATAGGCACTAACTTCTTTATATCCCGGGATATATACTCCTAATAGAATAAGTCCGAAATCCTCTTAATCGTTCTGCTAGAACTATAATATCTAGCGATAGGTTTATCGTGGAAGGCCTATAGGATCTTTTTCCTTAACCCCTATATATTCGGGATAAAGAGGCGACCTCTAAAAAGGATTAAGCCCTCTTTATCCTTTAACCACGGGTTAGATAGCCGGTCCTTCCTAAACAAAGAAACATAAAAGGGATTATCCCTCTAGGTATCGGCCACCTTTTCCTTTAAACTTAGTAATAAGTCCTCGGAAACCCTAGGTGCTCCGCCCGCTTTCTCTATAATGCTTTAAATAAACTTATAGGTAAACCTCCTAATAGGCTTCTAACGCTCCGCGTCTAGGTCCGCCTACCTAGAAGCATACTATGGCTTCCGCGATAGACTATTAGCCGGATTCTAAGCTCCTAGCCGGTGCTTGATCTCGAAGTTAAATACCGATAGCTCCTCTAGCTATCGTGTATACTACGGCTTAATCTTTAGCTTTTCTATTAGGTACCGATAATAAAGGTGGTCCGTTAAAACTTCTACTAGGGTCTAGCTATTAGCTAGGTAGTACCTTTAATACCGGAATACCTTAATAATAGCTATTAACTCCGTGTCCGGAGTCGAGTAGTTTAACTCTATACCCCTAAGCTTCCTCGAAAAGAACGCGATAAGATACTATACCCGATCTATATACTAACTAATTACCGCTCCTAAAATAAACCCCGATATATCCGGCTTTAGTCGAATAGGTAACTTAGGATCGAAATACCGTAGAACCGGAGCCTCCTAAAACCTTTAGCGTAACTCGTTAAAAGCCTCCTTCTCCCTCGCGGATACCGCGAACACCCCTTTTACTCTACTCTTCTTCGTTAAGTCTAAGAGCGGCGCCGTAATCTTTAAATACTTCTTAATAAAACGCCGGGAGAACCTAGTAAAACCTAAGAAGATTTAGATAGTCTTTACCGAGTTCGGCTCTTATTAATCGCGGATAGCCTTAACCCTAGACTAATCTATACGAACCCTATCTACTTTAATAATAAACCCTAGGAACTCTACCTTTTACGTCTCGAATATATACTTCTCGGGATTCGCGTATAACGACTACTCCCTTAACCTCCTTAAGACCTCCTTAACGTGTACTCGATAAACCTCGAGGTGCTTACTATAAATCAAGATATCGTCTAGATAAACTATATAAATCGTATTAACTAACCCACTTTAGGCCTAGTTAATATACTGTTAAAAACTAGCTAGGGTATTAGTAAGCCCGAAGGGTATAATTATATACTTAAAATAACTATAGCGAGTCCTAAAAGCTATTTTCTACTTATCGCCGGGTTATATATAAAGTCGATAATAGGCGTCCTTAAGGTTTAGCTTAGTAAAGACCTTTAACGATAAGAGCCGGTCTATAATCTTATATATTAATAGGAGCGGCGTGCGGTCTTTATAGGTAACCTTATTTAACCCCTAATAGTCTATATATAGTCTTAACTTCCTACCCTTCTTCGGTATAAAAAGAATAAAAGCCCCTATAGGGCTAGTAGAATAACGAATCTAACCTTTAGCGAGGGCGCCCTAGAGGTACTCCCGTAAAGCTACTAACTCCTCCTCTATTAACGGATAAATCGGCCTAAATAGGGGCGTCTTCCCTTCCTCTAACTTAATCCCGTAGTTCTACTAATAATAATGAGATAGCTTACCGGCCTCCTCTAGGTTAAATATATCTAAGAACTTATAATATTACTCCGGCACGGCTATTATTAACTCTTCCTGACCCGTAGGTAAAGGGCCTAAAGGGTCGTCCGGGGGTTCGGGTAATGATTTAGATAAAGGAGTAGGCGTGGTTATATCCTCTAAGATATAAGCTTAGACACGACTAACCCGCGCCACCTATACCCTAATAAGCCTAACGGTTACCTTCGCCCTATTCTTAGCCCTCCTTAACTCCTTCTATAAACCCATAAACTTTAACTCCTCCTTTTAAATCCGAAATATCTAACTCTTCTCTACCTAGTTAACTATTAGGTTATACTTAGTTAACTAAGGGATCCCGAGGATAACCTCCGACTTATCTTTACTTATATCTATAATATATAACTCTATATACTATATCCGCGTACGATTCTAACTATTTATAATCCGAACTATAAATAAGATTAATCCGAGTATCTAGGTTATATATTCCTTATTTAACTACCTAACTTCTTTAGGAGGTCCGGTAATTATTTTACCGGGGGGCATTACGCGTTTATCGATAATATCGAAGTTAGTAGCGCTATCTAGAATTATAACTTAACGGTCCTATCCACTGTTTAGTCGTATATTAAGCTTTACCCTTACTAGACTAGGGGGAGGGTCCGACTCTAATAGTGCGTTATCCTAGGCCTAACCCTATAGGGCTTAGGGTAGGGCCTATACCTATCCTAAAGTGGGTCGACTAGGGGCTATAGCCTCCTAATTAGGGTTAGTAGCTAAGGTAAAGCTTTAGCTAGCCCGCCTATTCCGTAGATAAGGGTAAAAAGGTCGAATATAGCCCTCCTCTCTATATTTATAATATTTCCGAGGGCCTAAGAATTCCGAGGTTCCGCTAGGGTTATCCCGCTATTAGGCAGGGGTAGTAGTAATAGCCGCGGTTATAGTAGTAGGGGGCGTAGGTAAGCTTTTATAAGAGCCGCTAGCTTAGGATAATAAGGGTTTATTATTAGTTCCGCGTTTCCTTTTATAACCCTAATCACGGGATATATATAAGTAATAGCCGCGATCCTAATCGGATAGTTTACCTTTATAAGATAACGTGACCTTAGCTTAGCGAGCCGTAACATTTAGCTTCTAAAAGGTCTTAGGTAAAATTCTAATAATAATTTAATCGCGTAGAGGTCTATTTAGCTTAGACATAATAAACTATATACGGTATTTATCGGGAAGGGGGATAGATACCTTATTAAATAAGGAGTCTAACTTATTAAGAAATTAATTATAGGTCTAACCGGGTTACTAAAAGGTCCGTTCCGAAAAGATCTAGTCTGTAACTAATAACTCACGGGTCTTATTATCGACTAATTACTTAGTTAGGAAGGCCTTTAGCTTGGCCTATATCGCCTTTATTAAAGAACTATAGGTCCTCCTTTAATAAGCTCGCTAATAGGACTTTATATTCCTCTTAAGATAACTAGCAGTAAAGTAGACCTTCTTCGCCTTTATCGTAAAACTAGCCGGATTAAAGTAAAAGCGTTCCTTAATCTCCTTTATAAAGGTTCTAAACTAGTTATACGACTTACTATCCTATTTTAGGGTAGGAAGGTTTACCTTAAATAAATCGCCACGACCCCCTCGGGGATAGTAATGGTTTACCGAGTAAGGGGGTAGGGTAACGTCTAGGTCTTCGCCGCGACGGATAGCTTCTAGACGCTTTAACTTACGCTCTCGCTCCTTATATTCCTTATAGTAGCTTAAAAGGAAGTTTAGCTTTTCGGGAAGCAGTTAATCCGTAGGATAATTCTTTAGTTCCTTAATATTATAACGTATACCCGACTAAAGATTAGGTTATAGCTTTATAGTATAGGATAATTAAACCACGGATATCTCGCGCTAAGGGACTATAGGAGGCTTACGCTAAGGTGCTAGAGACGGTTCCGGCTATGGCTCTAGAGGACCCTACGGGATAATAGTCTCCTATTCTTTAGGCAGAGGCGCGGTGGTATCGCTTCTAGGACTAGGAGATAGCGTATACTTATAAACCGATTCGTAATCTCCGTCCTTAGGGGGAATAGTATTAAAGCGCGTGCGAGGAGGTATAGTTATTTATTAGCTAACTAATAGGGGTGAATTATACTTATAACTCTTAATAGTCGTTATACCCGTTAAAACAGTTAAGCGAATAATATATTAGGGGTTTTTATATAAAGAGTAAAGAGACGTTATAAGATAATTAAAAAGGTAATATAAACTAATAAGTCGAATTAAGAGTTAAATTATTCGCTAAACCTCTAAGTCAGGAGTCTAGCTTCACCTATCCCTCTTATAGATAACCAGAGCCTTTTCCCCGAGAACCTTATAGAATCCCCTCGAAAGCATTCCTAGGACCACGATCTATCTACCGGTAATCCTCCCTATTATACTATACTAGGTCGGCCCGGATAGTACTAGTCCCGGAGCCGACTCGACTATCCGTCTCTAAACACTACGCCCTATCTACTCCCCTTCGTGACTATTAAGATATATTATTTCCTCCTATTTAGACTATCCCTGGCTTCGATGAATTATGCCCGTGATAATTTAATACTGTTTGTATTATAAAGCCACTAATATATAAGTTCTATACTCCTTCGTCTTAGTCCCTATTATCCACTTATTTATTAATTACTAAGATAGACCCTTAGTAATTAATTCTATCCTTAGCTAGTAACCCTATTTATAGGATTTAACGTATCCTGGATCCACGTTTAAGCTTTTTACGTTATCTATAGACGGCCTTATACGTAGTATAATATATAGTTAGTAGCTCCTATATTTTATATAGGTCCCGCCAGGATAATTTTGCGCGCTCCGGAGCGCGGTACCATCTCTATATACGTAACGGGCGACTAATCCGCTATAGCCCTGTTTAGGGTAGGGCCTACCTGCCCTAGTTAGCGATATAGGCGTATCGGCCTTAGCGGCAGAGCTGCCGGCGCCTATTATTAACTGGCTACGAGCCGGGTAGTGGGGCTATCGGGCCCCCCCTGTTTAACCCTTATCGTGCTTGCTAAGGCAGATAAGGGCCACCCGCGAATAGGGCCAGGTAACGTAGAAAGGAAAACTTTTTGCGCGCGCCCCTAGCCGGATTCGAACCGACCTAACCGCTTTATAGTTATATACCAGGGCACTACCAGTGCACTATAGGGGTAAGAATATATATAAAGGTTTTTCCCCCGGGGTTTACCCCTTTATAACTACGGGAAGGACCGTATAGCCTAGCTAGGCTTTTATAGATTAGATAAGATAGCGGAGTAAGATTAATAAATAAATAAATTACTATACTATTAATATATAATATTACTAGTACTTACTTTAAATAGTAGCTATATAACTGATTTTTATTTCTTAAACTTCTTATATATAATATTTATTTTATATAGTTTAAATATAAGATTATTTATATAATATATATAAGTTAATATATTATTATCCTTATTATATTTTCTATTATACTTATATTAAAGCCAAAATATAATATTTATAGAGCTTAGAATTAAATAGTCTTATTACGGGCTGACCCCGTGGAGATAATCCGGTAAAGCACCGGATCTTCCGACTAATCACACCGCGCGTCTAGTGGGTCGCCGAGATATTATATTTAGGTCGTAAGTGCCTACAGAGATTTCTCCTTTTCCTTCTTTTCTCCTTAGCTTTAGATAATTTAATTATTCGGCCTTACTCTATAAATAACTTATAACTAGCCGCTTACATATCTAAAGCTTAGCGAAACCCACACGCTACGCTAATAAAGATAGACTATCACTTTGATCCACCTCCCGGCGCTCCGTTACGCCTAGCGGGTAAGTCGCCTAAGGCCGCGGAGTAGAGGAGGGAGATTATTAACCCTCTATAGACTTAGGTCGCGACCTTAACCACCTAGATCTAAGAATAACAGAATACTATTAACTAGCTATTATAGGCGATATAAAACTAATAATATATAGCCATGCCTTATTTTATTATACCCTCGGAAAAGACTATACAGGGCCCTTAGCCGCCTATCCTAACACCTACGCCTAATATAACGCCCGTTTCGAACCTTAGGACTAAAGCACTTCCACTACCCTAAAAGTTTAACGGTAAACGCTTAGAGTACGCGAGCTAGTTATCTAAGATTCGCGAAAAGCTCTTACTTAATTAATATCTCTTTTAGAGCCCTTATAAGAAGTGGTATTTTATTAACGTCTATTTAGATAAAGCTCCCCGCCGCGTTATCGCCTCCTTCTAGGCTATAAGCGGAACTAATAATTAATACGACCCTAAAGACTTCCTTAATTACCTTAACCGTGTATATAAAGACGTTAACTAATAACCTTACGCGGCTAATACCCTAAGAACGTTACGCTAGCGTAAAGACTAAGCGTTCGGAAGCTTTATACCCGGTTTCGAATAATAGCTTATTATCGCCGGTAAAGGTTAATAGGATAATACTACGAAGATTATATTCCTAAAGGGAGCTCTTAGTAGTCGCCTCCGTGCCGCCCTTATTACCGCGAAACTAGCGAATAACTACTATACTTAGGTAACCGAAGCATCGCTTAGAGACTTAAAGCCCTCGCTATAAGGCCACGGTTCGGCTAAGCGCCACGTAATAATAATAATAATAGTTACGCTTATAATTATAATAGCGATATAAAGATAGGAGGAGTTAATTAAGTATAGACTAAGAAAAAAGAGATAAGAGAGTGCTATAACTACGGAAAAAAGGGATACCTCGCTAAAAGATATCGCTTAAAGAAAAAAGACGCCGAAGATTATAAAGAGAACCGTATAGCGAAGGTCTCGGTAGCCTCGGATAATAAGACGATTTATACGGGAGTCACGGATAATAATAAAGACTCGGAAAAAGAATAGCTCTAGTACGAAAACGGGTATTAAAGCCCACTATAAAGGAATAAAGGGATTAGAAAGAGTTTATATTATAGTCGCGTAGTAGTTATTTAGCTCTTATATAAGCGCGGATTAATAAAAAGTTAATTACCGCTCTTATAGATACTGGATATAACTATTATATAGCTATAAGTAAACGTCTTATAAAGTCCCTCCGCCTCCTATTAGTTAATAAGACTAAAAGACCCTTCTCGGGGTTCTCCGATACTATAAGGTCTATAAAGAGTTCCGGTATCGCCGTATACGATCTTAAGATTAATAGATATATATAACGATTATTCGCCTATATAATACCAGGATTAGATCACGATATATTCCTAGGGAAATCATAGATAGAATATAATGATATTACTTATTATATAAAAAGACGTCGCCTCTACCACGGAGTGGCCCGGATAGATATCCGACTCTAAGGTAAAGAAGAACCCGATAATATTAGAGTTATCCATGGAGCTTAAGTAATAACCGGGTCGGTATTTACTGGTATTATACGGCGATTATAAAAGGAATAACGGTTCGGTAAAAAGGAACTCGCGCTCTACGTAGTTAGTATTAAAGATATCGATAAGGCCCTCCGAGGTAAGTTTTTAGTCGACCCTCGAAAGTATATCCTAGAAGAGATACTACGACGATTTCCGGACTTATTCTCCGACTTATAAGCGAACCGCCTTCCCCTTTATTAACCTAGGGTGGACTATAAAGTAAACCTTATATAAGGGCCTAACGGTAAGGAGCCAGAATTACCCTAGGGCCCTCTTTATAATATATCTAGAGAGGAACTCTTAGTCTTACGGAAAACCCTTACTAACCTTATCGATAAGGGGTTTATATAAGCTAGTAGCTCCGCCGCTAAAGCTCTAGTTCTATTTATAAAGAAGCAAGGAGGAGGGTTATAATTTTATTACGATTACCGTGCCCTAAATACGATTACCTAAAAAGACCGCTATCCTCTTTTACTAATTACGGAGATACTCCGAAACCTAAAGTAAGCTAAGTGGTTTACGAAGCTTAATATAGTTACTATATTCTATAAGATCCGAATAGCCGCTAGTTATAAAGCGAAGATAGCGTTTTAAACTCGATTCGGCTTATTTAAATAGTTAGTATACCCCTTTAGACTTAGTGGCGCCCCCGTGTCCTTTTAACGATATATTAATAAGACGCTATAGCGTTACCTTAATAACTTTATTACTATATATATTAACGATATCCTGATTTACTTAAGCGGATCCCTACGCGACTATAAGAAGAAGGTTAACCTAGTACTATAATCGCTAAGCGATACAGGATTAACGCTTAACCTAGTAAAGTGCGAGTTTAGCGTGAAAACCGTAAAGTACTTAGGGTTTATAGTCACCGCCGGCCAGGGCGTTTCGTATAACCCCGATAAACTAAAGACGATCCGAGAATAGGAAGCCCTAACCTTAGTAAAGGGAGTCTAAAGCTTCCTAGACTTTATAAACTATTACCGTATATTCGTAAAGAACTTCGCTTATATTATAGCCGCCTTAATAAGACTAATAAAAAAGGATTAAGTATTCTCCTAGGGTCTTAACGAATAAGCGGCCTTCGAAGAGGTTAAGAAGAGGTTCTAGGAGGAACCGATCCTATAATAATAGGTTTTAAGTAATAAGACCTTCGTGGAAACCGACTACTCGGGATTCGTACTAGGAGGTATATTAGTTTAAGAAAATAAATAGGGATATCGTTACGTAGTCGCCTACTACTTAAGGCGCCTTATAGGAGCCGAGTATAACTACCCTATCCACGATAAGGAGATATTAGCGATTATAAGTTACGTGATATATTAAAGAGTAAAGCTCCTAAGTTATAGTCGCTTTACGATCCTATCCGACTATAAGGCCCTAGAATACTTTATAATAAAGAAAATGCTTAATAAGAGATAAAGCCGATAGGCCGGCGAGCTCGCCTAGTTTGACTTTATACTAGAATACTATAAAGGTGCCGATAACTATACTATTAATACTCTCTCGCGAAAAGAATAAAACGAACCGAAGGACTTCTCCGATAAACGGGAATAGGCGCGATATATATAGTTAATCCTAGAGACCTTAATCCCCTTAAAGATCCGCCTCCTTTATAAATACCTATAAGTATTCGAAGCTAATAACGAATTATAATAGCTATAGGACGCTATAGCAGAAGAAGATAACTAGTATCGCTAAGCTATATAAGCCGTATCTAAAGACGATCGATAGTTTTCCCCCTTATTAGGTCTCTAAGCCTAAATTACCGAATACGGGATTACTTTATAAGGATTACTAATATTCCGAGATCGCTTATAGGTGCCGGGAGCCTAAGAAAGGAGTATATTACGAACACGAGTAATCTAATCTATACACGACTCTACGATTAAAGGTTATCCGGGGCGAGATAATATAATTACCCTTATAGCGAGACGCTTCTTCTAGCCGGGAATAAACTAAGACGTATATAGGTTTATACGTAACTATAATATCTATAATTAGAGCTATATATAGAGGAACGCTTAATAAGGACTCTTAAAACCGTTCCCGATTCCTAAACGGATAAGGAGCGACCTATTAATAGACTTTATAACGGATCTGCCTTCCGCGGGAAAGAAAAAGTATAGGTACCTTTAGGTTATAACTAATTAACTTATAAAGGCTATTACCCTTAAAGCGATAGACTCTATAGAAGCAGAAGCGTGCGCTAAACGGTTCCTATACTATCACTTTTATTTCTACTATATACCTTATTTAATTATAAGCGATAAAGGCTCTAACTAGATAAGTCGCTTCTAGTAATACTTTTATAAATTAGCTAGAATTAAATAACGATTAAGCACGGCTTATTACCCTTAGACCGATAAAGCCACCGAATAAGCGAATTAAGAAGTATAGGTATACCTCTAAGCCTTTATTTACTACGCCTAAGATAATTAGGATAAGTTACTACCCGCTGCCTAATTAGCGTTAAATAACCAGGAGAGCTCTATTACTAAGATAAGTCCGTTCTTCTTAGAACACGGATACTATATCGATCCGATCCAGATTTATAAAGAACTAAGCAGCGACGCTTAGGAGTTTATAGCCTATAACCTACTCCGCCACCTTTAAAAAGCTATAAAGTTCGCCTAAGCCTTAATAGTAGCTATATAGCTATAATAAAAAGAGTTAGCGAATAAGCGTTATATCCTTACCGAACGGCTCCGTGAAGGCGACCTTATATAGCTCTTACTTATAAACTCTTTTACTCTACGATTATCGCGTAAATTAAGTTAGCTATACTAAAAGTATAGGGTTACTAAGGTTATTAACCCGTATATTATAAAACTAAATATACCTTTAAATATATACCGAAGGTTCTATATAAACCTCCTACGATATATAAGCAAAGACCCGCTCCCTAGTTAAATTCTATATAACCCCTAACCCGGACTAATTCGTAATAGTCTAAAGGAAAATAAATAGATAATAAAGGAAATCCTATATACTAGGAATAGGAAGGTAGGTAGAGGCGTAGTAAAAGAGGCGTTAGTAAAGTAAGAAGGATACGCCTAGATATCTTAGGAACTAACGGGTTCCTTATAAGAATTAACCGCCCTAGACCGTTATAAAGAGAAGTATAGTCCGATTAAAGTTAATAACGGACTACGCGAACGCTATAAAAGGAAGAAGGGTTATAGGAAAGGCGGTAAGGATTAAATAAAGGTTAAAATAATAGTAAAACCGCCTACGTTAATTAAATTAGGGCGGATAAGCCCCGCCCCTAGCTACCGGGTTTAGGCGTTAAGATTAATATTATTACGAATATCCTTATAACCATTAACGCTTTCCGCGATAATAGGAGATAACGTAGACGCCGCGACCTTAGCCTACCTATCCGTTTTCTTTCCCTTAAAGGACTTAACGTCCTTTACCTTAACTATAACCCCTATAATATTCTTAACCACATATAGGAACCGGTTAAGCCGGCGTAGGCCTTTTACCCCCGTAAAGGTAATTATTATAATAGGAATAGGCGTAACGATAATAGGAGGCGCCGTGATAGGTATAGGTCCACCTACCACGATATAGGAGTCCGCGTAAGGGGGGGAGGCGGTGGCTTATACCGATAAGCGAGGCTTACCGGTACCCGAGTCGATAGGCATTAAGATAGGCTTATCCTCCTATAAAGTGCTAGAGGTCTTTTTCGAAACCCCGGACGCCTTCTAAAAGGCTAAATAAGCCGCTATAAGCGCCTTTATCGCCTTAGGGCTATAAAAGGGGTTATCGTTAACCACCTTTACCGCCTCTAGGAGTGCTATTAACGGACTAGTTATCCTAGGCGGAGGAGGAATACACTTATAACTACCCTTTAAGTAGTTATAGCACTTAGGATTAGGTATCCTCGCTCCGGGTCCCGACTAGTTATAATAGCGCCGCCTATCCTGGCCGTTAGTAATTACCTTTATATAAGCGAAGTAAAAGACTAAACGGGTCCCTCTAGGAGGATATTTTATTCTATAAGCGCGCTTCGCGGGGCTCTTAACTATTATAGAAGCTTCGCCCGCGGAACGCTTACCCTTAGCCTTAGCGGCTTAGGCTAGCTAGGCGCGGCGGTCTATAGCTAAGGTAGGAGTGGTGATCTCTATATTAGCCGGGGCGGGAGTAGGTGCCTCCTTACTAGTATTATTATTATTATTATTATTAGCCCCCTATATTATATATATAAGTTAGTAAATATCGCGCGAGGCTTATAAGAAGAACGAGGAAGTATACCTTAGGGGCCGGAGATAATCCTAAAAACTTAAATATCTTCTAGAGAGAGAGATAATAGGTTAGAATAATAAAATAGTATACGAAAGGGTAGTAGGCGATAGAAAACGTACTACTAATAGTAAAGGATATTATTAAAGAAGAGAAGAAAAAACAGAATAACGGAGGTAATAGTAAAGTTAGTGTTATTTATAAGCGAGTTATATAGCTAGGGAAGGTACGTATATCGGTTCCTTATATAAAAGGAATAACCCTATAACCCGTCTACGAATAATAATAATATCCTTATATAACACGTTAATTAACCTTATAACTATAAAGAAAGCTAGCCTTAAGAGCCTTTTAACGAATAAAAGGGTTATTTAGGGTAAAGGAGCTGCTAAAGGTCGTTATTTAATCGATAAAGAAACGTTATTTAATTAAATAATAACGCTTTACTAATACACCGAAAATTAACGGCTTACCGAGGGGAGGAGGGGGGTAATATTACGGGCTAACGCCGTGGAGATAATCCGGTAGAGCACCGGATCTTCCGACTAATCACACCGCGTGTTTAGTGGGTCGCCGCGATATTATATTTAGGTCGTAAGTGCCTATAGAGATTTCTCCTTTTCCTTCTTTTCTCCTTAGCTTTAGATAATTCAATTATTCGGCCTTACTCTATGAACAACTTATGACCAGCCGCTTATAGTCTAACGGAGATAGAAAATAGAATTATAATAGTCTATATATTATATATTTTAATACTATATATCGAAGGTTAGAGTAAGTATATATATATAAGCGGAAATAATATTCTTAATTATCGTATTAATAATTTTATAAATATTATAAGTAGATCTATTTAGTTAATTAACTCTATATAAGCATTTACTCTGCTATAAGATCGGGGAAAGCTCTGCTCCTGGCCCTATAGATAACCCGTATCGAATTTCTTTTTATAATAACCCGTTCTATTCCTATTCCCTATCTAGCCTATATAATATATAGTATAGTCTAAAAACCTATAATATAATAGAAAATATATTAGAAGAGCTAGAAATTTATAGTATAGAGTATTAGATATAAGTTATAATATTTAGCGTATGTCTCTACCTATACAGAGTATATAATATATTTATATAGGCTATTAAAATCTAAGATAATAGTATATATAGGCTACTATACGCCGTCGCTTTACCGTTCTAATTAGTATCAAGGCCCCGTTCGATAATTTAATCCTGTTATTAAGATTTCAATAAGATACACAAAAGTGCTAATCTAATAACTAAGGAATACACTTTTCCTGTATAATACAGCATAAATTATATATTTCTATATTTTCCTGATATACTCCTATCACCCCCCTGTAATAGAAGTACCACGCTAGCAGGGGGCTTAAGTTATTCAGATTTCTTATTAATAATCTGCTTTTTGCATAGTAATTCTTGTTCGCGCAAAAAGATACGAATAAGCTGTTTTTTAATAAGATCGGCTCTACTAAAATACAAAATATTAGCCTCGTAGGCGACGGCGAGGCTGACTTTATAACGTATATATACACGATATTATAGTCCTGATTATAATATTAAAACCTATTATTCCGGTAGGGTAGGTATTTTTCTAAGACCCTCTATAATAGCTTTAATAGAATAGAACTTATAGACTTTATTTTGATATACGTTGTAGTCGCCACGATATTATATATAGCAAAAAGACTACCAATATTAAAGATTTCATATCAAGAAGACAATGCCCCGCATTATAGACATTTCCTAGTATATACAAAAGTCATTCAGGGCATAAAACGGTATATCGTGGAAAAAGACCGGCGCCGTTTTAGCGCCTTGGCTACGAAGTCACTTGCACAAAATTCTTGTTGAAATCTTGATAACAGGATTAAATTGTCGAACGGGGCCTAAGTGGATAATAAATAGTAAACAGGGGGCGTAATAATACCAGTAGTCTTATAGCTAACCCGTATCTAATCTCGGTACGGAATAACCTGTTCTGTTACTGTTTTCGGTCTACCCTATCCAACATCTTCTACCATCTTCTACTATCTTCTACCTATCTTCTACCTACCAGGTATCTTCTACCTATCGTCTACCTATCTTCTACCTATCCTCTCCTTGTCCTCCACCCGTCTTTTCCCGATATGAATTTTGAGCCTTATTTAGTGCGCACTCCCCAGGAGCTTAAGGAGGCATCCTTGCGACATGGAGGGTTAGAGGTCACGCACCAGCTGAACAGCAAGGAAGCTCATATTTCCGCTAGTCGGTGGACCCGTCGCCACCTAATCGCGTATCGCCTACTCAATCGTCGGGAGCAAGCCTTTCTACCAGTTCTAAGACCTGGTCATGACGTACACTGCCCCATATGTTTCCAACACCATTCTACCCGCCAGCAGATTGACCGTCCTCGACTCCAGACCGTTCTCGGGAATAATCCGCGTGCTCTCTACAGCGGCTCAGAAGGCGAGCTTATGCGCCTGCCAGATGGGTTCTTCTGGGTTGCACTCTCGCGCGCAGTTCGCTCCGAGGCACCCGAAGCGATCAGGTCGCATCCCCAGCGCCATAGGAGCCAAGTCGAACATCCTGGATTTATGAACTCCAGTCTTGAGATTATGGGCTCCTCGTCCCCGACTATACCATCAGCATCTGAGTTTGGATCCGATCACAGCGAGCCTTTTGGCGAGGACGAGAACGACGCACGACGGAGCAAGCCCGAGGAGGTTACTGTTCACCTAGCTATATCCTTCCTCCAGTTGGCGCTGCACCTTATACTTGTCCAAGACGAGAACGGTCAGATGGAGGTACGACCCAGAGTTGAGCGCAAGATGACATTGGCTTCCACTATGGACGGAGCTCTCATCGCTGCTGAGGATGACGGGGGGATCTGTCTGATGCGCCGCGTACCCAATGGCTGGAAGGAAGAACATCCGTTCTTAGCCTTACTCGAGGCGAAGAGGTCCTTCAGAGACATTCGGTTCGACGATGAGACAAACAAGGGCAACCCCATGATCTCGGATGAGACTTTGGCCCAGTATCTGGGTGAGGCGGTGATCACGTGGAGAGGAAGACAAGATCTTCTGGCGCACGAGTATGGCCCCGTATCACTGCAGTTTTCGTTTGCGCCATGCTGACTCGTTCTTGCTTCCGCAGGGTGTTCCTTGTTGCGGCAACTAGTACTTTCGTGCGGTTCATTCATTTTCGATTTGGAACATCTTACCTAGAATATCTCGATGCTGAGGACGTTGCAACCCAACAAGCCATCGCCGAAGACCCCGAGAAGGACACTTATGTTCATATGGACAGCTCGGAATGGTTCAATCTCCAATCGCCTGAGGGAAGGCGCAACGCGCTTTGTCATATTCTGGCACTGCTGAATTGGCATGAAGCTCATCGGAGTACCTCGTCACAAGTCGTTTTAGAATAGCGGCATAAGGAATCCACCTACGAGCCCATCAGCAAATTAATAGATTCTACTGCTTTGATTCTGAGGCCTATTATTCCGACAGCTTAGACATAGATATAATATTCGTATATATCGTGAGTAAGCAAAAGTGATAAGTAAGGTAACCTATATCTATAAGGGATACTTATTCCCTAAAGCTCTAAGATCTATTATTTCTTATAAGGACGTTATTTATATTAATAATAATACTGCTTATAGGCAGCTTTTAAGGAAGAGTAGCTAGTATATATTAAAGGGATCCTTATTATAAACAGCGTACAGCTCAATTGCGTAAAATAAGCGATGGATCTGTTGATTTAATTGACTCTATAGAAATCTCTGATTGTAGTGCTAAGTTCCTGCCCTTATTCCTGCGGCAGATCCACTCCCACTTTCGGGCCTGGAATAACCCGCTCCGAACCTGCTTTAGGCCAGCCTATGCGACACACCCCCCTAACTAAATAACTATATAACAGTTGCTTAGTTAACGTTATTTATAGGCGTCTTCTATCGATATATCCCCTTCTATAACGTCCACGTAGCTCCTATCGAACTTCTCTTCTAGCTCTTCCAGATACTCCGGTAAGATCTCCTCCAGCTTATTTATATAAAGGCGTCTCTGTATATCCATCACTCCTACCTATTTTCTAAAGCTTATAAACTTTTCCCTAGACAGGGCCTTTGTTAATCTATCGGCTATTATATCGGCGCTTTTAACGTAGCTAACTTCGATCCTTCTATACTACTACGCCTCTTATAACTAATAGTTATATATATCCACGTGCCGTAATCATGTATTTAATTAAGCGATCTCCGCCGTTAATAGGCGTATTGTTTAGCTATTATTATATCGTATCTTTAATCGTGGATTATCGAATATCACACCTATCGCCTCTAATAGCCTCTTTATAAATATCCCTTCTTTCGTACCTTATACTAGCGAGAGTAGCCCTACCTCTATTATTAACGTTATTACCGTTGCTTACTTATTAGCTCGCTAGGCTATTATGCCTCTAAATAGGCGTATTATAAATACCTAACTGCTCTTACGATTAATTAAGTTATCTATAAAGGACGCGTCGGTGAACACCTTAATAGAGTCGCCACTACCTAGTTCTAGGGCGTAGGTTTATATAGCTAATAAATATCGGATTAAATAGTCGGCTACTTCGTGATACTAACGGCTCGGATTTATATTAAATCTATAGAGTTATAATACTATAAAGGCGATATCGGGGCGTATAATCACTATAACGTATAGAACTAATCCTATATTTCGTTAATAGCTCTTAACGGTAATAGACTTCCTAGCGTACGGCAGTAGCTTTGCCGACTTTATAGGACTTATAGGTTTATAGTTAGATACCGTTAATAATAGATATCCTACCTTTATAATATAATCGCGTTATAATAACTATATCCTCCTCGAGGGACGGTCCCGAATAACCTTAATCCTAAGGAACCACTATAATAGCTACCCGCCTTATAGGGCATAATGCTCTTATAAGCTTACGATAGCCTGTTCTATCTCTTCCCTAAAGTCTTCCTTAAAGCCGATCACGATATTATCCATATAGAAGAACAGGATTAGCCCACGGCGTATAAAGCTGCAGGGCTCTTACGGCACTATCTTAAACTCGTCTCTTTTTAGCACTTCTATAATATGCTTTTGCTATAATAATAGAGACTCCTGTAGCCCGTATAACGCCTTCTTTAGTAATAATAATTAACCCGGCACCGCGGTCTTAGGCGGGAACCGTATATATATATCGTGGGGTAGAGGGCCGTGTATAAAGGCGTTAACGATGTTATACTATATTAAGGATAGGTCGAAATAAGCGGCGATCGCTATTAATAATCTAAAGGAGCGACTAGTAAGCGTGGCTATATATATATCTTTTAACGAGTCCTAATACTATTAATCTCCGCGGACCACTAATCTAGCCTTATACTTCTATAGAAAGCCGTGCTTATTAAATATATAGGTTATCACCTATATATAGCTAAGTACTTAATACCCCTTCGCCCTATCTTTCGGCACTATAATCCACGAGCCTATCTCTTTATAACTCTTTAAGTGATCCCTTTAGGCTTATCGGAACAGGATTTTATATAGGTGGTTTTTAAGGTCTTATTACTTTCTCGGAGGGGCCGGCAGTTACTTACGGTATATCTTACAGAGTCTTTTAAATACCTTTTTGATTTTTAACTTCGTTAGCGGCTTACTATGCAAATTACGGACTAATAGAGCATATCTTCCTGCATTAAAAGCAAAGATCCAGACTCGGTTACTGCTATAGCTTCGAAATTTAGCTCCCCCCTGCTTTATAGGCATATAGCCCTTAAAAGCAGCCGCCGTAAGCCCTGCCTAAGGAGGGGTTTCTGGTGGAGTTAGAAGGTAACTATCTAGGCGTTAGTGATTAATCGCGGCCGTAAAAGAGTCTTTTTCTAGCTCCGGCCTCGTAGGCTCTATAAGCTCCTCCCACCGTTCCGGCCTCTTAGGCGCTATAAACGGTTCCACCCCCCAAGCCTCGAGGCCGGCAGGCGTAGCCCTTAGGAGAGGTTCGTTAACCTCGCTGCCCGACTAAAGAATAGGCTCGAAGTATACTATTATAAACGTATCGGCTACCTTATCGGCTACCTTATCGGCTACCTTATCTTACGTAATTATATATAACTCTAGTAGGCGGATCTAATTAATAATATCCGCTAGTTACTCTTCTATTAATTAACGTAAATCGTCTTTTAGGGCTTCGAGTCTGCTATTAAAATATTCTTATTCGTTGAAAATAACGTTACGTGTGCGTATAATCCCGTTCCGTCGAAGACTAGGAACCCAGATACGGTAAATATTAGTTAAATCATAGCCCACGAGATAACCGATATAGGCCCGCGGCGCTAGCCGGTTTTAAAGCTTTCTAGACTTTATTAGAGCTGCTCTGGTTATAGGAAAAGCTTTATAACTAAAGGCCCGAAGGTGCCCTAGCTACGGCTTACGTTAATAGATAACTTCGAACAGGGTCTTCCAGCTAAGGCGTTATTTAGGCGTTCTGTTTTATATATAAGCGGTAGTAGGAACGACTTTAACCCATAGGAAATCGGGTAATCGGGAGTGTATTCGTATAGCTCGTGCCTTCTCCACGATAATAGCCCTAGATCTTTCGGCACCACCGATCTATACGGGGGTCTCTGCTAAAGAGGACTCTAATTGGATACTAAAACCCTTGACTACGCCCTGTATTTTGAACGATTATATTAGGTTGTTATTATACTTAAAGACCCGTACCTGCCGGTTAAATTAACTCTGAACCTATCGTATATATTAGTTTATGACTATATAGATATCGGAGGCCCTTTTTAACGTTATAACATAGCAGGCCACGAATCCGCTATATCGATCCGTAAAGAATATAATCCGTACGTAGCCCTAAGCGGTTAGTAGGAACTCCGTGAAATCGATCGCCTACCTCTTACCGGCGTAGCTTAGAGTTATACGGGTCCTCCGGCTAACTTAACGACTTATCTTTAATTAGGCGCAGGCGTCGCACTCTACCGTTCTAGGCCCCTTTAGTTTAACGCCCTATGACTACTCTTTTAGTTATTTTATTATATTAGGGCCAGCGTGCCCTAACCGGAGATACTATAGGTTACTATCGGCTTAGCTAGCTGCCTATTTAATCGGTTTTCGGATTAGTAGATTCGAGGCTAGAAGAGTAGCTAGGGCGTTAGTGACTAGAAAGCGCTCTATAACGGTTTAATCGTAGTAGACACTTAGCTTATAAAGGATTAATCGGTTATAGCGGCGTATATAATCGTTCGGCGGCTCTTAATCCTACTAGTAACCGTTCTAACGTATCTTCTTATTAGAGACTAAGTTATAGATAAAATCTTTATAGTAGGCTACGTCTTTTAACCGGAACTTTATCGGGCCGGCCGTTCCTTTTATTATAATAATAACGTCTCCGTACCCTTAAATCGGTACCGTTATAGTGCCGGCGATTATAACGTTACTAGGCCGGGCCGGTCTATAATCCGTAAATCTGCTTCTATTATCAAAAACGTGGGAGGTAGTACCTAAGTCTAATATAGCGGACTACCGTAAAGGATATACGGCGGCTAAGAGGGCGGCCGCCAGACCTTCTAGCCGGCGTGACTCGGAACGGATAGTGTTTAACGCCTTACCTTACCTTTTACAGGATATATTTATAAGCTTTTCTAGCTTCGTGGTCTTCTTAATTTTAAAGAAAACCTTATTATTATTATCGGTCACTTTACCGCCGCCACCGACTTTATTATTATCGGTTACTTTAAGTTCGGTGGCGGCGGCTCTTATAGCCGTACATAGTCACGCCTCCTTAAGGACTTTATTATTATTATCGCTATTACCGCCGCCGCCACCGTCGTTATTATCGGTCACTTTATATTCGGCGGCGGTAACGGCGGTCCTCTTTTTTTTATTCCGAGACCTAATCTTCTCCACGGCGCCCTATAGGTCCCGGTCTATCCTAAGGGACTTCTCCACGAGCCTCCTAATAGAGTCGTTAGCTTAAAAACCCTCCGGCGCTAACTCTAGGAATAGAATCTAGTAGCCTTATAGATCGTGGCCGCGCCGGTAATATACGGGGCACTCGTCCTTATAGAAAAGGGATTACCGGCGCTTAGAGCTTATACGGTTAGTTAACTTACCTTTAGGGTAGGCACCGCGGCCCCGCTAGGCTCCGGTCCGGTTACTATTCCGGTTAGCCCTCCCGGCCTATTATAGTCCGTTATTATTATCGCCTAGGTTTAAGGCCGGGAAGGCTACCGTTCTATGGCTTCGTGTAGGCGGCACGTTAAGTTATTCCGCCGCCTTCTTCCCTTCCGCGATAAGGGCTATCGCTAATACTGTTTTAAGGTCTAGCGTTACTTCCTTTATATCCACCTAGTTACCTAGGGCAGGTCGTATAGCGTTAAAGAAATCGTTAATCTAAATCTCCCGGGGCTTATTATATATCCCGACGTTATAATAGTCCTAAAGCCGGTCCTACTAATCGTCTAGCTAGGCGCCCACCTTCTAAGGGTTAGTGGGCGGCTTATTCTTATATAGATCGTAGTTCTTTTAGGAGTCTTTTATACGGGTCGCGATATAGGGTACGGCGTCGGCTTACACTACTTCGTAGATCTTTTCCGGGGTCGTGCCCTTTATTAGGGCCTTCCGTCTCTTCGCTACGATAGACTCTTCTACCCACTTAAGTATACCGTTAATACCCTTCTAATAGGTCTCGTAGTCCTTACGATCTTCTTTATATCGGCGGTAATCTTCGGTATATACGGCCTTACCTATAACCGTTAGCTCGGATATATTAGTGGGTTATCCGTTAATATTAGCGATAGAGGCGTAGGAGGTAAATTCGGGACGGGTGGCTCGCTACGGCCTAGGTGCTGGATCGTTAGGGCGTAGGAAGTCCTAGACTCCGTTACTACGGGCCCTGACTTTATAGAGGCGCTTCTATAGTTCCTAGTCTTTATGGCTTAAATAGATAGTCGTATTTAAGGTCATCGTTATTATAGCTATAGGCAGCTCGGCGTAAATAGCTTCAAAAGGTTATCGAGTAAAAATAAGACTCTTAATTATTATAAACAGCGTATAGCTTAATTACGTAAAATAAGCGATAGATCTATTAATTCAATTGACTCTGTGGAAATCTCTGATCGTAGTGCTAAGTTCCTGCCCTTATTCCTAAGGCAGATCCACTCCCACTTTCAGGCCCGGAACAACCCGCTCCGAACCTGCTTTGGGCCAGCCTGTGCGACAATCCTAGGCTTTGGCTATTAGAAAGAAGATAAGGATAATCTTATCTTAGCTGGCTTAGACGTTTTGATTCTAGGCGTGCGTGGAAGTAGTAGGCGGCTTCCCGTCTAATTCGTGGTGTATATAGTGATATAGTTCTGCTTAAGTTATATAAATATAAAAAATACACTTAATAGGTATAAACCTAAGCTATATACTATAAAAGATGTATTAACCTGGTATTTCTAAGATACCTAGAATAAACGTCTAAGGAACGAATATAAAGCTAAGCGTAGTTAAGGCTCGCGTTGTATAAGGATATTTTTAAGAGTCTACCTTAAAATCGTAATTATATAATAACCACGGCCCTATAGCGCACTAGTAGTGCCCTGGTATATAACCAGAGTACCACTATTTGCAAGCGGCCTGTTTACTATTTATAAGCGTCCTAAACCCAATTAGGAAGGTTACGGGAGCCCGCGTAGTAGTCTATATACGCCACGATCTTAGCTATAGATATCCCTTACCGGTATATAGGTATATAGGTATATAGGTATATAGGTATATAGGTATATAGGTATATAGGTATATAGGTATATAGGTATATAGGTATATAGGTATATAGGTATATAGGTATATAGGTATATAGGTATATAGGTATATAGGTATATAGGTATATAGGTATATAGGTATATAGGTATATAGGTATATAGGTATATAGGTATATAGGTATATAAGAGACGTTTTGTATACGTAAGATAGCCGTTAATTAATATAACTTATACTTAATGCCCTATACTATAAAATCGCAGCTGTTCTAACCTCTTTTCTATTATATTAAAGTACCTTAAAATGTATTATATCCTTAGGGTAGAAAAAGGAGGTAGAAAAGAAGTGGAAAAAGTGGTGGAAAAAGGAGGTAAAATCTTTTTAAGGTAACACGTAATATTATATAGATAAGGTCTTATCTACTACACAGATAAGGTCTTATCTACTACACAGATAAGGTCTTATCTACTACACAGATAAGGTCTTATCTATCACACAGATAAGGTCTTATCTACTATATAGATAAGGTCTTATCTACTATATAGATAAGGTCTTATCTATTATATAGATAAGGTCTTATCTATTATATAGATAAGGTCTTATCTATTATACAGGTTATATAACCACCACTACCTATCACTATAAAAAGTTCTCTACCCGCTTTTCTAACTTCTTTTTCTACCTCTTTTTCTATCTACTTTTTCCACCTCTTTTTCTACCTGCTTTTCCACCACTTTTTCCATCATGACAGCGTGTATTCTTCTTAACTAGAGCTTTATACAAGGAGGTCAAAATAAGCAGTGAATTTATAGTAACGGACATTCGTAATACGCTAGGGAGAGAAAACCTTATCGTGATATATCTGTATAGGATATCTATAGCTAAGATCGTGGCGTATATAAACTACTGCGCGGGCTTATATAATCTTCCTAATTAGGTTTAGGACGCTTATAAATAGTAGACAGGCCCCTTATAAATAATAGTACTTATATATAACGAGATAATCGCAGACTTATCGGTATATAGTCGGACCGATAGCCGCGTATAGACCACCGATCCGAACCTATCTCTATATACGCGTTAAGGGATTAGTTTAATGCCTTAATTTAAAGTCTTAGTTTAAAGTTAGCGCTTAGTTAACGAATATACTGCGACTACTCTGCGATACTAAGCTATCGAGCCTTTTCTATAATATCTTTTCCTTAACTAAAGTCTACGGACTTTCCTTTTATTATAATTCTTTAACTTCTATACCTTTTAAGGTAGTTAGGCCGAAGATACTACTAAGAAGGATTTAAGGAACGAGTATCCCCCCGGGGGGAGCTAGCAAAGCGGACGCTAGGTAGGAGGCGCCCGTTATACCTAAGGTAATAATAACGGTGCCTAAGCAGGGACCGGATAAAAACGAAAACAAGGGGTTAACGGATACGCCGGTTACGCTTAGTCCTAAAGATAGTGGTTTATAGGTCGATTAGCGATCCGTCGCCGACCCCTTAACGTCGACGTAAGAGGCGTTAATCACGATGTTTTCGTAATATCTTTAGTAATAGAGCGAGATTAATCGAGTAATTATAGAGAAGCTCGCCGAATAACCGGCGCCCCGGCGCGATTATAAAAACCCGCCGGTATATAATTATAAGCTAATTAAGAAGTTATCTACGGTTATAGAAATTAACGATTAGTTAGTAGCGATTAAGGCTAGGAATTAGTTTAGACCTAGTACCCTAATACTATAGCAGATCGAATAGGCTTTAATAAAGCTCGAATATACCTTCTAAACGTCCTAGAGGCACTATAATAGGAAGATCGCTAACCCGAATTAGAACGACTTTATAGCGGTTATTCGGCGAGAGTATCTATCCCGAGATATATAACGGTATTATTACTATAAGGAACTTCGTAAGCTATAAATAACCGGCGATATAACGCTGATAAAGCTATTTAAACGGTAGGATAACCTATATAGGCTATTAGGCCAGGAGATAAGCGGAAGCGAAGAGTATACCTACGATTGTTTTAGTTAGCTGCCTCTACGTATTAAGGATAAGATATAAGAGCGGAGAACCGAATTAAATAAGGCCGTGACGCTAGCTTAAGAGGCGTAGCTATTCTAGGATATAAGCCTTATTAAGAAGATAAGCAGTAAATAATCGGATACTAGTCGTAAAAGGACCTTATCGAACTTCTAGCGTTCGGACGGTCGCTTAAGCCGGGTAAGTACCCCGGCGACTAATCGGCGTACGCCCGCTAAGCCAGGTAAGGCAGACTCGAAGGGGGCGCCCCTAACGGGTTAAAAGGTATTAGGCTCGGGCTTAGAGCCTTCGTAAATATAGCCTAGTATATATACCTTTACGGGTAAGTGCTATAACTACGGTAAAAAGGGTTATCGTTCTAAGGACTATTATAGTCATAAGGAATAATAAACGATTAACGATAGGGCGGCGAAGGCTTATACCCGTGTTAGTAACGTGTATGCTATATATAATAACCTGAATAATAATATTCGGGTTAAAGAACTTTATTTATCGGGAAAACGAGTCGGTATACGTAATAAGGGGGCCGGACCTATACCTGATAACCGGCTAGCGATTATAGTTAGCGAGGTAACGAGATCTATAACGATAACAATCCGTTATAGAAAGGAGATTAAGTTTAGCGTGGATTTAGATACCTACGCGTAGGTAGATACTATTAGCCCGGTGTTAATAGAGCGCCTAGGGTTAAAACCGCTCCTGGAGGTAAGACTCTAGAAATCGAAGGCTTTAATAGTAGCCCGGCGAGGGTCCGTCGAGTGTACGGCTTAGCTTTCTATCTACTAGGCGTAGAAGGACGACCACGCCTATTAAAAAGGGTCTTCCTGTATACGGATTAACTTAAGAGTACCGGATAATTACTGCTCTTAAACGATAATATAGGTTAGGAGGGTATTATAATTAATACGGCTCGCCGAATATTCGTCTACGGGCCGATCTTAATTATAGACCCCGAGCTATAGGCTTATATGGTTATCGAAAAACGGGTAAAAGCGTATATTATATATATCGCTACCGCTACTATTATCGTAGCGGGGATACCGGATATAACTATTCCGTTTATAGATAACGATAAGGTAATATACGAACTAGTTATCGAACTACCGCCGGAGATCGTCGATTACTAGGACGTGTTTTTAAAGCAGACCGCGAAGGAGCCGCCCTTATTAAAGGACGCCGAATACACTATTAACTTATAAGACGGGAAGGAACCGCTATTCGGGCCGTTATATCCTTTATCTTAAGCCTAGCTAGAGGAGCTAAAGAAGTATATTGCCGAAGGATAGCGAGCGGTCGTATCTAATAGTCGATAAGCCCCGCGGGCTTACTGGTGCTATTTATACCTAAGAAGGACGGTAGCCTATAACTCTACGTTAACTATTAAGGGTTAAACGCTATAACGATTAAGAACAGGTACCCTCTACCCCTAGTTAGTAAGCTTTTAGACAGGCTCGCCGAGGTAAGCAGGGCATTAAAGAAAAATTACAAATTACAAATTACATTACAAATTACACGTAATGTAATGTAATTTATCCGGAAAAAATTACATTACATGTAATGTAATTTGTAATGTAATTTATTTTTAAAAAATTACATTACATTACATTACATTACATGTAATTTGTAATGTAATTTTGTAATGTTAGGAGAAAAATTACAGTTTTCTTTTATATAGATTAAGAGAGTATTCTAGAGTATATACTATATATAATACTAGATATACTATCTTAGAACGATACTAAGTACTATAGACTGTATATAAGTATATAAATAGTTATATTTCTATATATATAGTAATAATATGATATTTTAGTAGTTAATAAATTAATGTATATCGTATTTAATATGGTTTAGGAGGATATTAAAAGCCTAGTAAGGATATAAGACTAATATATTTACTCTAGTCTTACTTTTTACAGGGTTATATTCCTAATACCTTTAAAAACTAAAGTTATACTATATTTAAGTATTAAAATACTAGTATTATAATTTCGACTCGTATATATAAGTAGTCTATAGTATAGCTTTAATATACTAGTTTTATATAATTTATAGAGTATAACTAATTTAGTTAAGTTTAATTCGCTACTATATACTATATATATTAAAACTAACTTGCTCTAGTAAAATACTCTCTTTAATATTATAAGAAGCTATTTTTAATTAACTTTATTTCGAGACCACTATAATAGGCTTATATAAGCCTAGACCTATGATAAGGAAACATTCTGTAACTATAATATAATATATTAGACCTAAGATAGAATGTATAAGTTTAACAGGAACCCGTAGATTAGGAAAAGCTACCATAATATGTACTAAAGTAATTAAAGGTTAGGTAAATGGTATAGGGTACTATTCTATGGTATTTAATAATAATTATAGAATATAATAGCTAACTAAGGGAAAAAGAAAGATAGCGGGAGAGATTTAGTATTTATATATGGATAAAATAGACAAGGAGAAAGCTACATTAAAGAAGTAGTAGTAAACTTCTTCCTATTAGATAGTAGACTTCGTAAAACCTTCTTTATATTATATAGTAGACTCTTTATTATATAATACCTTGTTTATTACGGTATAGATTATTATATTATATAATATACTTTTATCACTTCTTATATCTTATATCTTTATATTATTCACTATATAAATTGATAATTAAAGCATACCTATATTATTAAGTCATTAATATAAACAAAAAAGTATTAAGCTATATATAAATTTATATTCTTAATTCTTCTATCTCTATCCACATAATAGTTATTAATATCAGCTATTAATATAATATATAGTATATATTCAGAATAAGTATAATTAAGTATAAATATAAATATATAAAATACTATATATTCTAAGCCTAGTAATGTATTTAGATTATATATTAAAAAGTTTAATAGTTATTATCTTAAATATTAAAGCATTTAGTAAGCTATTAGAGTTTTAAATATTATAGACTCGGTATATAAAATATTATTACTACCTCGAATCTAGTAGTTTAAGTATTTAAGATGCTATTCTCGAAGACGTAGTAGACTCTATATTATAGTTAATTATACTAGGGGCTTAGTTATTCTAACTAGGGTAGTATTAATAAGACTGGATACTAGAAGTTACTAGGTATACCTATATATATATATATATATATATACTTCTAGATATTCTACTTACTATATTACATATAAACTAAATATTAACTAGTAATAGAAGTAAGCTACTACACTAATACTAGTAGTGATATACTTATATATATATATATATTAAGAGGTTTAGTATATTGAATATTTATAATATCTATATATTTAATAGAATAGTAGTGATATAGATTTAATAAGTTAAATATATATTTATATAAGAGTATATATAAGAAATTTATCTAAGCCCTAGGAGTATTACTATATTTAGAAAAGGTAAATATACTAGGTAGAGAAATACTATCTTATAATGTAACTTAGTATATATAATAAAAGAATAGAATATCGTTTTATATATTTTTATCTTAATAGGCTGAGATAGTATAGAAATTAATGTATATATTAAAACTACTGGTTAATTTATCTTAATATACCAGTTATTCTATATCTATAAATATACTATTTATTCTTATCCCTTTCGAGCTCTAATAACCTTAGTATATATAATATTATTAGAAGATATTATACTATGTGAATATAAGTATTATAGAACTATAAGAATTATAGCTAAGTAGATATTATATAAGTCAGGAAAAGGATATAGTGTTAGATAGAAAACTGTAATAAGACTAAGTCCAACCTAGGCTAGATAATTTATTATTTTAAGATAATTAAGTTATACTATAGACTTTAAGACTCTAATGGTTCTAATTCGGGAATATATAATCTGATTCTATAAATCAATTTACTATATCTATAGTAATAATGATTTATAAAAGGAAGCTACTCTATCGTAGTTCTAGGCTAAAGGCACCTGCTATAATACTAAAGATATGTCTTTCTATATAGATGATCATAACGAGACGATCGTAGAGCCGTGGCTATATAATCAGACTACTAGCCACGTATAGGCTACTAATCCGAACCTATCTTATTATAGATATTAAGAGACCTAGTTTAATCACTTAAATTAAAATCTTAGTTCAAATTCAGCGTTTATTTAATGATAATATAGCGACAGCTCTAAGATTAAAATGTATTAAGCCTATTTCATAATATCTTTTCCTTAACTAAAGTCTACGGACTATCCTTTTATTATAATAAGTTTAATAATTTATAAGACTTTATTTAATAAAGGACGTAGTTCTATAAAGTAGACTTAGACTCTAGCTTATTAACTAGATCTATATGCTTTATAAGTATATTATCTATATTATACGATTACTATTATATATTGATTAATTTAGATAGTTTATTTAAATTAATAACACTTAATAAAGTATAGTACGCTAGCATATATACTATAGCCCGCTATTATTAAGCTATTTTTATTACTATAGCTTATGTTAATAGCGACTTTAATAGCCCGGCTAAGTTTATAGCTTTATACTAACTGTTTATAGTATCTAGTCTAAAAGCAGCTAGTTATAAGAGTATCTTAATCTATATTATATAGAATAAATAGTATTATAAAGTCTATATATCTATATACCTAATTATAAATATATATATTATATTATAGCCACTCTAGAATACAGAGTATATACTAATTTAACTAAAATATATCGTTAAATATATAGAAAAACTATACTAAAAAAAGTGTAATTTTTCCCCTTATATTACAAAATTACATTACAAATTACATGTAATGTAATGTAATGTAATGTAATGTAATGTAATGTAATGTAATGTAATGTAATTTGTAATGCAATTTTTTTAATGCTCTGGGGGTAAGGTACTTTTCTAAGGTGGATATCCGAGATACCTATTATAGGATCCGAATTAAGAAAGAAGACCGCTAGAAGATAGCCTTTAGAACGCGATACAGCTACTACGAGTATACGGTTATATTATTCGGGCTAATAAATACTCCGGCTACTTTCTAGGCGTATATTCACTAAGTACTCGCCGGCTTACTAGATATATATTATATCGCTTACCTCGATAATATCCTTATATATTCCACGTTAAAGGAATAGTATATAAAGGACCTAAAAAAGGTTTTAGATCAGCTTTATAGGGCCTAGCTATACGCGAAGCTATTAAAATACGAATTTTACTATAACCGGGTAAACTTCTTAGGGCTCGTGGTAACCCGCGAAGGTATCGCGATAAATCCGGAACGTATGTATATAGTCGCGAAGTAGCTAGCGCCTAAGTCGTTCCGGGATATCTAAGCTTTCCTCGGTTTTACTAATTTCTATAGGAGGTTTATTAAGGGATACTCTAGAGTTATTTTTAATAGATTGGGCTATGAGTAGTAGGCTGTACGCGCGGAAGAGAGGAAAATCAAGCAAATAGCTGTTGAATTCGTAGATCCGTAGGATTACTGCTTATTTCACGAAAATATATAAAGAACTGACTTCTGGGATTTCTTCCTGGATCCGGGGCTGGCAAAAGACCCTGGAAGATTGGGTGGCGACTGTTACATTAACAGCCTACGCGACGGTTATCACGCCACGTTATTAGCTTAAGTAATAACTAAGATATCGTATTTACGATACCTAGTGTATTTATGTATTTATATAATATATATCATAAGCCAAGTATATATACACGTATAATACGTATAGTATTATAGTGTATGTTAAGCTGGTTATAAAGTAGACGTCTAGTTATATGGCTATAACTATATACTGTTTATTTTGACTTAGATATTATACTTATTATTATTATGATTATTACTTGTTATGAGTATAATATTAACACCCCCCCGTAAGCTGACTCTTATATAATAAGTGCAGCTTAGTCAGGTTATAGTTATGGTTATGCTATAGCGAAGTAATCCTAGTCTATCTAAGACTAGAATATACAGAGGAAAAATTTGAAAAAACCTCTTCTTTTTAATTTAAGGGAAAATTCAAAAACCGTTGTTATTATTATAGTATATTATTCAAAGGAAAGTTCAGAAAAACCTTTGATATCTAGGAAAACCCAACGTAAAAAACCTAGTTATACCCCCTTATAAAGAACTAAGAATACTAAGTATTAAAACCTAGTATTTTAATTCTTTAATATGATTATAAGGCGGCAAATCATACTCAGGCAACGTATCGTCCTTATAACGTAGGTTTATATATCCGCAAAGAGTATTATAAGTCTCGTTTGCTAAACCTTTAGTCATTATATCAGCTATATTAAATTTGGTATTTATATATACGATTTTTATATTATTATTCTGTAGCTGTTGCCTGCAGTAGTGATACTGCCTGTCGATATGCTGTACCCGTTGATGAAACACAGGGTTTTCGGCGAGCTTCTTTACACTCTCACTATCTATTAAGATAGTAGGAATCTCGAGAGTATTATTATTATTATTATTATTATTATTATTATTATTATTATTATTATTATTGCCTCTTATATTAGAATCTAGACCTAGATTCTATAGTATATCTTTATATAGATTATAAAGATAGATTCCTTCTTTAGAAGCTTCTATAAGAGCCATATATTCGGCCTCTGTTATTAATAAAGCAACGACTTTTTGTTTAGTTAAGGTCTAACTAACGGGGTTATTTACTCCCACGCAGTAAATATATCCTAAAGTCGAGGTTCTATCTTCGATTATATCTGTAAAGCTGGCATCAGAAGAACCGTAAATACTAAGCTCTTCTTTATTACAGTTATATATAAGACCGATATTAGGATATGAATTTATATAAGCCTAGATTCGATTTAACGAAGGAAAGTGGTCTTACAAGGGATTACTTATATAGCGAGAACACTAGTTAACTGCGTAGGTTATATCTGGTCTTGAATGCAAGGCTAGATATAATAAAGCCCCGATTTCCTGTTGGTATTTATTTATATTATTAATTATTGCTTATTCAGGATTTGGTGCTAGGACCTTCTTGTGTATACAAGGGGTGTCAACCCTTTTCAGACTTCGTTTATTATACCTTTCAAGTATCTTATTAGTATAAGGCAACTAACTTATAGAAAGAGTCTTGTTTTCTTTATTTATATTTATTATATGGTCTAGAAAGGTATTTATTTCACCTAAGTCTTTAAGTATAATATCTTTAGACATCCCCTTAAAGAAATAGTCTAAGGTATTCTCAGAAGGGCTCAGAGCCACTATATCGTTAACGTGGCATAAAAGAAGAGCTCGTTCTTCTATTCTTTTAATTTTATTATATTTATAAAAAGTAAAAAGTCTGTTATTATATTCAGAGACCCGGCAACCTAGCTCAGATAATATTTTAACCAGGTAATTATACTAGAGTCTAGGACTTTGTTTCAACCCGTACTAAGCTTTATTAAGCTTATAGAGTATTATATTATTTTTATTATTATTATTTTCTGAGCTGTCTTCTTTCTCGAAGCCTGTAGGTTATATAGCGTATATCAGGGTATTAATATCGGTATAAACAAACGCGTTTTCAACGTCAAACTGCCTGAATTTCCAGCTATATGATACGCCTAGTATTAAAGCTAGTTTATAGCTTTCTGACCGGCAGGTAGTTAAAAAGGTTTCTAGATAATTAAGACCTAGAACCTGATTAAACCCCTGAACAACCCACCAAGCCTTATATTAAATAGCTTCGCTAGAGCTATTAAATTTGATTCTGAAGACCCAACGACCTCCTAGTACGTGGTAGTCTTCTTTTATTCTATTATAATTATTAGGCGTATTTTCTATACTTATTAAGTCCCAGGTCTTTCTCTTTTTAAGTTCTGATATTTCTGCTACCATCGCGTCTATCCATTCATCTTTATCTAGGCGGTTTATAGCCTGTTTATAGGTAGCTAGTTTATTAATCGAATTTACAGTTAAAAGAAATAGGGAATTTTCTTAAAACTATAGGTTTCTAAGTATAGTATCTTTTATATAATATAGTAAGTGCGCACTATTATCATAGGATATTAAATCCTTATAGTCCGGTTTTAACGGTTCTAAAGGTATTTAGACTTCTAGCCTGGTACTTTGGCTACAATTATTATTAGCCGGGCTATAGTTAATATTATTATTATCATTATTATTATCAACAGCTGGAACTTCATAGCCCGCTGCCCGTAGACGAAGACTTTTACGTCCATTATTATTATTATTCTCTTCTTTGGGTTAAATAC
Source organism: Sodiomyces alcalophilus JCM 7366 (assembly GCF_042370955.1). Classification (NCBI taxonomy): domain Eukaryota; kingdom Fungi; phylum Ascomycota; class Sordariomycetes; order Glomerellales; family Plectosphaerellaceae; genus Sodiomyces; species Sodiomyces alcalophilus. The sequence goes on from NW_027263538.1 coordinate 743,045, forward strand.
ACTTAATAGAACGTTTCGAAACGGGCGAAGGAATATTTTATGAAAATTAACCGGTATTTTCACTAAAAGTGATTCCTTTATTATACTTAACGGGTTAATAGGGCCCGCGGTTAGAAACCTGATTATATGCATAAGTATTAATATAAGGTGGGAGGTTATTATTATTTTCAGGCGTATAGTTACTGTTATAGTTATCTAAAGAAGAGTGAAGAAACTGATTTTCTAAGACATAAACGTCTCGAAACCAACCAGTCTTTCTAGCTACTGGGTTATAAATCTTATAGTTATAGTCATTAAAACCTATTAAAGCACCTCGAAGTACTCTTATATCTAGTTTCTTTATATTCGGGTCGTTGTTTTTATAATCAACAATAGAACCCTAAACCCGTATATTATTAATATTAGGTTTCTGACCTTATGAAAGCTCATAGGGACTCTTATATTTAAGAGCTGAATTAGGTGATCTGTTATATATATAAACAGCTAAGAGAATAGCTTTACCCTAAAGGTATCTAGGTAGCCCTGAGTGGAAAAGAAGAGCTCGAACCTTTTCTATTATCGTTCTTATAACTCGTTTAACAGAGCCTTAAGCTTTATGAGTGTACGGTGGCTTTATATTATGCTTTACGCCTATAAAGAGGCGTTAAAAAGAGGCGTTATTAAATTCTTTTCCACCGTTAGTATCTACTTCTTTAATAAAGAAGTGATATTTATTATTATTATTATTGTTATTTTCCACCTGAGCTTTCCACTCTTTTATAGCTATTACTACCGTTGTTTTAGACTTATCTAAGATCAGTTACGCCCACAGGAACCGAGTGGAACGGTCTAGTATAAATAAAATCTAACGCTTTTTATTATAAGAAAGGGGTTCAATAGGACCATAAAGATGTATATAAACCTTTCCTAAATAGCAAAAGTCTTTATATGTATTAACTGAATCTTTATTCGTAAGTATAATAGACTCACTTCTCTTATAGGCATTATAGCTCTGTATTTTAGTTAACTCTTTATTAGTTATATTATAGTCTTTCTAAAGAGTATTAGTATAAAGACTTTTTAAGGTAATAGGGTTAATATAACCCATCCTGTTATGCCATAGCGTTGTGTTTGCAGTTATAGAGGTAGTCCTTCGACGGTTATTACGGTCTCTTTGTTTATAAAGCTCTTCTTGAGGTTAAAAAGGTTAAAGGGGTTAAGATTGCTTTATTATATTATTTCTTTGTTAAGGTTTAACTAACCCCTTTAAGATATTTCTTTGTTTATTTAGTTTCTTTCAAACCTATTCATTGAACCTTTGAAATCTCTTTATTCTAGTTGAGTCTCCTGGCTGTTTCTTTGGTATTTTCCTTATATTTATTATATTTATTTTCAGAGACTTAGCCCCCCTATACGATAATGCCCGTGCTATAGCCTAGTATAGCCCGTTATAAAGCAGAGCCGTTATATAAAGAAAGAGGGGCTCTTTATTATTAAATAATAAGAGCTTTTTATTTCTAGTAAGACCGCGAGCTTCACTATTAACACAAGAGAGACTAATAATATTCGTCCCTATTTCTGTCGCACAGGCTGGCCCAAAGCAGGTCCGGAGCGGGTTGTTCCGGGCCCGAAAGTGGGAGTGGATCTGCCACAGGAATAAGGGCAGGAATTTAGCATTACGATCAGAGATTTCCATAAAGTCAATTAAATTAATAGATTAATCGCTTATTTTTACGTAATTAAGTTATACGCTGTTTATAATAATTAAGAGTCTTATTTACTCGATAACCTATTAAAGCTATTTACGCTAAGCTGCCTATAGCTATAACTATAACCTTAAATACGACTATATATATAAGCCACGAAGACTAGGAGCTATGGCAACGCCTCTACGAAATCAGGGCCCGTAGCAACGGAGTTTAGGACTTCCTACGCCCTAACGATCCAGCCCCTAGGCCATAGCGAGCCACCCGTCCCGAATTTACCTCCTACGCCTCTATCGCTAACGTTAACGGATAACCTACTAATATCTCCGAGCTAGCGGTTATAGGCAAGGCCGCCTATACCGAAGACTACCGCCTATATAAGGAAGATTATAAGGACTATAAGACCTACCAGAAAGGCATTAACGGTATACTTAAGTGGGTAGAAGAGTCTATTATAGCGAAGAGACGGAAGGCCCTAATAAAGGGCATAACCCCGGAAAAGATCTTTATAGCAGTATAAGCCTACGCCGCACCCTATATCGCGACCCGTATAAAAGACTCCTAAAAGAACTACGATCTTTATAAGAATAAGCCGCCTACTAACCTATAGAAGGTGGCCGCCTAGCTAGACGAATAGCAGGACCGGCTTTAGGACTATTATAATATCGGGATATATAATAAACTATAGGAGATTTAGATTAACGATTTCTTTAACGCTATACGACCTGCCCTAGGTAACTAGGTGGATATAAAGGAAGTAACGCTAGACCTTAAAATAGTATTAGCGATAACCCTTATCGCGGAAGGGAAGAAGGCAGCGGAATAACTTAACGTGCCGCCTACTTAAAGCCATAGAACTATAGCCTTCCCGGCCCTAAACCTTAAAGGTAACGATAATAATAGGCTATAACGGGCCGGGAGGGCTAACCGGACCGGAGCCTAGTAGGGCCGTAGTGCCTACCTTAAAGGTAAGTTAACTAACCGTATAAGCTCTAAGCGCCGATAATCCCTCTTCTATAAGGACGAGTACCCCGCGTACTACCGGCGCGGCCACGATCTATAGGGCTACTAGATACTATTCCTAGAGTTAGCACCGGAGGGCTTTTAAGCTAACGACTCTATTAGGAGGCTTATAGAGAAGTCCCTTAGAATAGACCGGGACCTATAAGGCGCCGTGGAGAAGATTAGGTCCCGAAATAAAAAGAAAAGGACCGCCGCTACCGAGTATAAAGTCACGGATAATAATAACGAAGCCGGTAGCGGCAGCGGTAACGGCGATAATAATAATAAAGCCCTAAAGGAGGCGTGACTATATACGGCTAGAGCCGCTAATAATAATAATAAAGTCTTTTTTAAAGTTAAGAAGACTATAAAGCTAGAAAAGCCTATAAATATATCCTATAAAGGGTAAGGTAAGGCATTAAATACCGTCCGTTCCGAGCCACGCCGGCTAAAAGCTCTGGCGGCCGCCCTCTTAGCCGCCGTATATCCCTTACGGCAGTCCGCTATATTAGACTCAGGTACTACCTCCCACGTTTTTTATAATAGAAGCAGATTTACGGATTATAGACCGGCCCGCCCTTGTAACGTTATAATCGCCGGCACTATAACGGTGCCAATTTAAGGATATGGAGACGTTATTATTATAATAAAAGGAACGGCTAGCCCGATAAAGTTCCGGTTAAAAGATATAGCCGAATACGAAGATTTTATCTATAACCTAGTCTCTAATAAAAAGATACGTTAGAACAGTTACTAGTAGGATTAGGAGCCGCCGAACGATTATATACACCGCCGCGATCGATTAATTCTTTATAAGCTAAGTGTCTACTACGATTAAACCGTTATAGAGCTCTTTCTAGTCACTAACGCCCTAGCTACTCTTCTAGCCCCGAATCTACTAATCCGAAACCCGATTAAGAGGGCAGCCAGCCAAGCCGACGGCAACCTATAGTATCTCCGTTTAGGGTACGCTAGCCCTGATACAATAAAGCAACTAGAAAAGCAGTTATAGGGCGTTAAACTAAAGGGACCAGGAACAGTGGAGTATAACGCCTACGCCTAATCGAAGATAAGCCGTTAGATTAGCCGGAGGACCCGTATAGCTCTAAGCTACGCCGGTAAGAGGTAGGCGATCGACTTTACCGAGTTCTAACCAACCGCCGAGGGCTATGTACGGATTATATTCTTCACGGATCGATATAGCGGATTTGTGGCCTATTACGTTATAACGTTAAAAAGGGCTTCTGATATCTATATAGTTATAAACTAATATATCCGATAGGTTTAGAGTTAATTTAACCGGCAGGTACGGGTCTTTAAGTATAATAACGAACTAATATAATTGCTTAAAATGCAGGGCTTAGCTTAGGGTTTTAGTATCTAACTAGAGTCCTTTTTAGTAGAGACCCCCGTTTAGAACGGTGGTGCCGAAAGATCTAGGGCTGTTATTATACTAAAGGCACGAGCTATACGAATCCACTCCCGATTACCCGATTTCCTATAGGTTAAAGCCGTCCCTACTACCGCTTATATACAAAGCAGAAGGCTAAAATAACGCCTTAGCTAGAAGACCCCGTTTAAGGTCCTTTATTAATATAAGCCGTAGCTAGGCCACCTTGAAGCTTTTAGTTATAAGGCTTTTCCTATAAGCAGAGCAGCTCTAATAAGGTCCGGAAAGCTTTAAAATCGGATAGCGCCGCGGGCCTATATCGGCTACCTTATAGGATACGATTTAACTAATATTTATCGTATTTAGGTTCCTGGTCTTAGAAAGAACGGGATCGTTCGTATATATAACGTTATCTTTAATAAAAAGGAGTATTTTAACGGTAGTCTCGAAGCCCTAAAGGACGACCTATGTTAATTAACGGAAGAATAGCTAGCGGATATTATTAATTAGATCCGCCTGCTAGATATACACGTAATTAAGTAAGGCGAGCCGTTATCGCCCGAGATATATATAATAGTATACTTCGAGCCTACTCTTTTGTCGGGCAGCGAGGTTAACGAACCTCACCTAAGGGCTACGCCTACCGGCCTCGAGGCTCGGGGGGTAAAACCGTTTATAGAGCCCGAGAGGCCGGAACGACCGTTTATAGCGCTTAAAAGGCCGGAATAGTAAGAGGAGCTTATAAAGCCTACGAGGCCGGAGCTAGAAAAAGACTCTTCCATGGCCGCGATTAATCACTAACGCCTAGATAATAGTCACCTTCTAAGTCCACTAGAAACCCCTCCTTAGGCAGGGCTCACGGCGGCTGCTTTTACGGGCTATATACCTATAGAGTAGGGGGGAGCTAAATTTCGAAGCTATAGTAGTAACCGAGTCTGGATCTCTGCTTTTAACGCAGGAAGATATACCCTATTAGTCCGTAATTTAAATAGTAAGCCGCTAATAAAGTTAAAAATCAAAAAGGCACTTAAGAGATCCTATAAGATATACCGTAAGTAACTGCCGGCCCCTCTAAGAAATCAACGAGATCTTGAAAACCACCTATACGAAATCCTATTCCGATAAGCCTAAAGGGATCACCTAAAGAGTTATAAAAAGATAGGCTCGTGGATCACGGTGCCGAAGGATAAGGCGAAAGGGTATTAGGTGCTTAGCTATATATAGGTAATAACCTATAAATTCAATAAGCACGGCTTTCTATAGAAGTGTAAGGCTAGATTAGTGGTCCGCGGAGATTAATAGCATTAAGACTTGTTAGAAGATATATATATAGCCACGCTCGCCGGTTGTTCCTTTAGATCGTTAATAGCGATCGCCGCCCGTTTCGATCTATCCTTAATATAGTATGACGTTGTTAACGCGTTTAAATACGCCCCGCTGCTACACGATATATATATACGGTTCCCGCCTAGGACCGCGGTGCCGGGTTAATTATTATTACTAAAGAAGGCGTTATACGGGCTGCGGGAGTCTCTATTATTATAGTAAAAGCATAGTATAGAAGTATTAAAAAGAGACGGGTTTAAGATAGTGCCGTAAAAGCCCTGCTGCTTTATACGCCGTGGGCTAATCCTGTTCTTCTATATAGACGATATTATAATCGGCTTTAAGGAAGACTTTAAGGAAGAGATAGAGCAGGCTACCACGAGCCTACGAGAGCACTACGCCCTATAAGGCGGGTAGCCACTATAGTGGTTCCTTAGGATTAAGGTTATTCGGGACTATCCCTTAAGGAAGATATAGCTATTATAACGCGATTATATCGTGAAGGTAGGATATCTATTATTAACGGCATCTAACTATAAACCCATAAGCCCTATAAAGCCGGCAGAGCTACTACCGTATATAGGGAAGTCCACCACCGTTAAAAGCTATTAACGTAAAATAGGATCCATTCTATACGCCGTAGTAATTACACGCCCCGATATCGCCTTTATAGTATCTCGACTCTATAGATTTAATATAAATCCGAGCCGTTAGTATCACGAAGCAGCCGACTATTTAATACGATATCTACTAGCTATATAAACCTACGCCCTAAAGCTAAGTAGAGGCGACTCTATTAAGGTGTTCACCAACGCGTCCTTTATAGATAATTTAATTAATCGAAAGAGTAGTTAGGCATTTATAATACGCCTGTTTAGGGGTATAATAGCCTGGCGAGCTAATAAATAAGTAACGGTTATAACGTTAATAATAGAGGCGGAACTACTCTCGCTAGCATAAGGTGCGAAGGAAGGGATATTCACGAAAAGACTATTAGAGGCGATAGGTGTGATATTCGATGATCCAGGATTAAAGATACGATACGATAATAGCTAAACGATACGCCTGCTAACGGCGGAGATCGCTTAATTAAATACACGATTACGGCACGTGGATATATATAACTATTAGTTACAAGAGGCGTAGCAGTATAGAAGGATTAAAGTTAGCTATATTATAAGCGCCGATATAGTCGCTAATAGATTAACGAAGGTCCTGTCTAGGGAAAAGTTTATAAGCTTTAGGAAACAGGTAGGAGTAATGGATATACAGGGACGTCTCTATATAAATAAGCTAGAGGAGGTCTTAGTAGAATATTTAGAAAAGCTAGAAGAGAAGTTCGATAGAAGCTATATGGACGTTATAGAAGGAGATATATCGATAGAAGAAGCCTATGAATAACTTTAACTAAGTAACTACCGTATAGTTATTTAGTTAGGGGGGTGTGTCGTATAGGCTGGCCCAAAGCAGGTCCGGAGCGGGTTATTCCGGGCCCGAAAGTGGGAGTGGATGTACTGCAGGAATAAGGGCAGGAATTTAGCACTACGATCAGAGATTTCCATAGAGTTAATTGAATCAATATATCGTTTAAGCTACGTTACCCTGATTAAAGCAGCGCGCACCTCCAGGAACCTCTTTTAAAGGTCTCCTTAATATATATATTCTTTTGGTTATATACACTTCGTGGTCTTAAGCACTCCTGTTATCAAAGACTTGTCCGAGTTCACACTGCCTAAGCCGTTCTGTATAGTGACGGCTTCGCCTTTCTTTAATAATTATACTACCGATACTCTCTTATAATTCGATAAACGGGAATAAGCACGGTATATATAGTTAATCCTAGAGACCTTAATCCCTATAAAGGTCCGCCTCCTTTATAAGAACCCACGAGTATTTAAAGCCGATAATAAGTTATAACGGCTATAGGATATCACGGTAAAAAAGGACGATTAGTACCGCCTAGTAACCTAAGCCGTATTAAGAGGTAATCGATAATTCCCTCCCTTATTAGGCCTCTAAGCCTAGATTACTAAGTACGGGATTACCTCTTAAGGGTTATTAACGTTCCGAGACCGCCTATAAGTGCCAGGAGTATAAAAGAGGAGTATACTACGAATATAAGTAATCCAGACTATATATAACTCTATAATCGGAGGTTACCTAGGGCGCGAGAATATAATCGCTTTTATAGCGAGACGCTTTTTCTAGCCAGGAATAAATAAAGATATACGTAGATTTATACGGAACTACGATATCTATAACTAGAGTTATATATAGAGGAAGCCTAGATAAGGACTCTTAAAGCCTCTACCGATTCCTAAACGAATAAAAAGCGACTTATCGATAGACTTTATAATAGACCTGCTACCCGTGGGAGAAAGAAAGTGCAGGTAGTTATAGGTTATAACCGACCGATTAATAAAGGCTATTACCCTTAAAGCGATAGACTCTATAAAAGCGGAAGCCTATACTGAACGGTTCCTTTACTATTATTTCCGATTTTATAGTATACCTCGCTTAATTATAAACGATAAAGGCTTTAATAAACCAGTCGCTTCTAAGGCCACTTCTATAAACTAGCCAGGATCGAGTAAAGGTCAAGTATAGCTTACTACCTATAAACCGATAGCGCTACTAAATAAACGAACTAAGAGGTATAGGCGTACCTCTAAGCTTTTATTTACTACGCTTAAGATAATTAGGATAAGCTACTACCTATAGCCTAACTAGCGTTAAATAACTAAAAGAGCTCGACTATAAAAATAAGCCTATTTTTCCTAGAACACGGTTACTATATTAACCCGATCTAGATCCACGAAGAACTAAGTAGCGACGCTAAGGAGTCTATAGTCTATAACCTACTCCGTCGCCTCTAAAAAGCCACGGAGTTCGCCTAAGCCGCGATAATAGCTATATAACTATAATAGGAAGAGTCTGCGAATAAACGTTATATTCCCGCTAAACGGTTCCGGGAAGGCGACCTTATATAGCTCTTACTCGTAAACTAATTTACCCCGAGACCGTCGCGTAAATTAAGCTAGCTATATCAGAAATACCGAGTAACTAAGGTTATTAACCCGTATATAGTAGAGCTAGATATACCTTTAAATATATACCCGAGGTTCTATATAGACCTCTTATAACGTATAAGCGAGGACCCCCTCCCTAGCTAAGTTCTACACGACCCCTGACCTAGCCTGATTCGTAACGGCTTAGAAGAAAACGAATAGATAGTAAAAAAGATCCTATATAGTAAAAATAGAAAAGTAAGTAAAGGCGTGATAAGAGAAGCGTTAATAAAATAGGAAGGATACGCCTAGATATTATATGAACCGATAGAGTCCCTATAAGAACTAAGTGCCCTAGATCGCTACGAAGAAAAGTACGGCCTAATTAAAACTAATAATAGACCCCGCGAACGCTACGAAAAGAGGAAGAGTTATAGGAAAGGCGGTAAGGATTAAATAAAGGTTAGAATAACGGTAAGGCCGTCTATATTAATTAAGTTACGGCGGATAAGCCCCGCCCCTAGCTACCGCGTTTAGGTATTAAGATAAACGTTATTACGAATATCCTTATAACTGTTATCGCTTTTAGGGATAATAGGAGATAACGTAGACGGCGCGACCTTAGCCTGCCTATCTATTTTTTTTCCCTTAAAGGACTAAACGTCCTTTACCTCGACGGTTATAACCCCTATAATATTCTCGACCACTTATATAAACCGGTTAAACCGGCGTAGGCCTTCTACCCCCGTAAAGGTAATCGTTATACTAGGAATAAGCGTAATAATAATAGGAGGCGCCGCGATAGGTATAGGTCTACCTGCCACGATATAGGAGTCCCTACAGGGGCGGGGGGGAGGCGCTAATATATACCGATAAGCGAGGCTTACCGGTACCCGAGTCGATAGGCGTTAAGATAGACTTATCCTCTTATAAAGTGTTAAAAGCCTTTTTTAAGACCCCCGATGCCTTTTAGAAGGCCGAATAAGCCGCTATAAGCGCCTTTATCGCCTTAGGTCTATAAAAGGGGTTATCGTTAACCACCTTTACCGCCTCTAGGAGTGCTACTAACGGACTAGCTATTCTAAGCGGAGGAGGAAGGTATTTATAACCGCCCTTCGAGTAGTTATAGTATTTAGGGTCGGCTAACCTCGCTCCGGGTCCCGACTAGTCGCGATAGCGCCGCCTATCCTAGCCGGAGGTAACTGCCTTTACGTAAATAAAGCAGAAGTCCTCGCGGGTTCCTTTAAGAGGATATTTTATCCTATGAGCGCGCTTTACGGGGCTCTTAACCATTATAGAAGTATCGCCCGCGGAACGCTTACCCTTAGCCTTAGCGGCTCGGGCTGGCTAGGCGCGGCGCTCTATAGCTAAGGCAGGAGTAATAATCTCCTTACTAGCCGGGGCGGGAGCAGGTGCCTCCTTACCGGTATTATTATTATTATTATTATTATTATTAGCCTCCTATATTATATATATAAGTTAGTAAACGTCGCGCGAGGCTTATAAAAAGAATAAGAAGACGTACCTTAGGGGCCGGAGATAATCCCAGAAACTTAAATATCTTCTAGAAAAAAAGATAAGGGGTTAGAATAATAAAACGGCGCGCGAAGGGGTTATAGGCGATAGAAAACGTACTACTAATAGTAAAGGATATTATTAAAAAAGAGAAGAAAAACAGAACCACGGAGGTAACGGCAAAGTTAGTATTATTCGTATAAGTAAGTTATATAGTCAGGGAAGGTACGTATAAGGGTGCCTTATATAGAAGGAATAACCCTATAACCCGCGTACGAATAATAATAATATCCTTATATAGAACATCGATTAGCCTTATAACTATTAAAAAGGCCCGCCTTAAGTACCCTTTAATAAATAAAAGGGTTATTTAGGATAAAAGAGCTATTAAAGGTCGTTATTTAATTAATAAAGAGGCGTTATTTTATTAAATAATAACGCTTTACTAATACACCGAAAATCGATAGCTTACCGAGGGGAGGAGGGGGGTAATATTACGGGTTAACCCCGTGGAGATAATCCGGTAAAGCACCGGATCTTCCGACTAATCATATCGCGTTTCTAGTAGGTCGCCGCGATATCGTATTTAGGTCGTAAGCGCCTACAGAGATTTCTCCTTTTCCTTCTTTTCTCCTTAGCTTTAGATAATTTAATCATTCGGCCTTACTCTGTGAATCACTCATAACAAGCCGCTTATAAAGCTAACTTAAAGGCCTCGCGGAGCTAGGCTAGGGTTGGCGGCGAACCGTAAAGAGACTTAGAAATACTTATCTTATTATTATAGGGATTATCGTGTATAGTATAACCCGTGTTAGCTATAGACTTAATAAATTTAATAGCGGCGGCGGGGAGCTAAGAAAGTTAGTCGCGATATCCTAGCCTACGAATCGTAGTAAACTTTAGAGTATTAAAGAAAAATTATAAATTACAAATTACACTACAAATTACATATAATGTAATGTAATTTATCCGGAAAAAATTACAGTACATATAATATAATTTGTAATGTAATTTATTTTTAAACAATTACATTATATTACATTATATTGTATGTAATTTGTAATGTAATTTTGTAATGTTAGGGGAAAAATTACACTTTTCCTATATATAGATTAAGAGGGTATTTTAGGATATATAGTATATATAATACTATATATACTATCCTAGGACTATACTAAGTAATATAGACTATATATTATAGTATAAGTACTTATATTTCTATATATATAGTAAAGGCATAGGGTTATAACACTTAATATATAAATATATATTTTATTTAATATACTTTAAGGGGATATTATAAGCTTAAGAAGAGTATAAGACTAATATCTTTACTATAGTCTTACGCTTTAGGGGGTTATCTTCTTAACACCTTTTAAAAATAAAAATTAATATTACACTATCTTTTAAGTATTAAAATACTAGTATTATAATTTCGACTCCTAGATATAAGTAGCTAACTAAAGTTTAGCTTTCGTATAGTAGTTTTATAGTATTTATAAAAAATAACTAATTTAATAAAGTTTAATTAGCTATTATATAGTATATATAGTAGGACTAACTTATTATAGTAATATACTCTATGTAATATTATATTATTATTATTATTATTCTCTTACTCCGCTATCCTAACTAGTCTAGGAGCCCGGCTTAGGCTATACGGTCCTTCTTAGATAGTTATAGGGGGGAAAAACCCGTTCGGGTAGAAAAACCCCTATACTCTCCTTATTAGGATTAGTGCCGCGTCGGGGCCTTAACGGCCCCGGTGGTGGCTTAGTACGTATCTGGATCACACCTCTAGTCTAGTGGCTAAGGGGAAGGTAGCAGGCTAGGGGTTTCGAGTTAGCCTAGGATACGGCACCCTATATAGGGGGCCGAAAGAGGTCCGTAGCGGCTCCGTACTCTAGGAATCCTCCCTGTATCGGGGTAGCCGGTTTATTTACGCCTTCCTTTTAGGCGGGGGATTTTAGTAGGGGCTCCTGCCTTTATTATATATACCTACCGAATTCGGTAGCCTCCTATAGTTATAGCTAGGTAAATAGAAAATTTTAAGGGCCTCCGCCCTTCTTCTTATTCTTCCTCCTTTAACCCTTTTATCACGATATCGTAGGTTTCCCTTTAAGCCGCCCGCCCGCCTACTCCCGCCTTTATTCCCGGCTCTATACCGTAGTTACTAATAAAGCGTTAGATAGCCCGTGGATAGGCCGGGTCTTTATTTTCCGTCTTTTAACGATAGCGTCTATTTATAAGTGATAGCGCGGTAGCGCGGGCGGGAAGTTAGCGGTTTTAGAGCGGGCTAATAGGATAGGCTATAGTTAGTTAAAGTAATAATTAAAATAATTAATAGCCTAGAATCGTTAATATAAGTTCGAGGGGGCGCCGCGGGGGGGCGTATTAGATCTAAGCTCGGTATTAATAGCTTCCTAGATACCGCCTAAGAAAAAATAGCCTAAGAAAAAGGGTAATTCCCGCTATTATAAGGCTCGGGCCGCGCGGGTGCTATTATAGGTTTTCCTAGAGGTGCCCTTAGGGTACCGGAGTAATACTATTAGGTGGCCGTCTCTGACTTTAAGTAGATATCTTAGGTGCACTAAACGCCTCGGGGGCGAACATCCCGAAGATATAGAAGTATATACTAACACTACTAGAAAGGGAGCGGTATACTGCTAGTATACTAATAGTCGGCGGACTTATAAGGATATAAGTCGGTCTCGTAGTGGTGTCTTAGTAGTATCGGGGCGGTAGTGGCGGGTTCTGATATCTAGAGTAGGTTCTAGCTATAGCTTTAAAGTATTAGCAGCGTATCCTTAAACGTTATCGGGAGTTCGTGGCGGCCGTTAGTAGAGGCAGTAACGGAGTGGTTATAAGTTAAGACCCTAGAGGTGCTAAAGCTATACCGTGCTAACTTAGAATAAGCTCGAGGTCGACTCACGGCGGCGGTGGTATCCTTTAAGCGCGCCGCTAAGCGTGCTCGCCCCGCCGGCCGCCGCCACGGTGGCGATACTATACTAGCTAGCCTAGAACGCCGATTAAATCGGTTAGAGGGAATAATCGCTATCCTGTTAGAGGTGGCCGTACATATCCCTACGGTCCCTTTATAGTAGAGTAAAGCTAATATAGCGGGATAGGGTCGCGAGTATAACGCTAATAGCGATAGTGCTACCGAGAGTAAGAGTAAAGAGGAGGACGCCGGTACTAGGGCTAAGTAGAGAGCAGAGGCCATTATGGCACGTCCTTTTAGTGCCGCCGGGGCCCCGGCTTATATATAATATTATAAAAAGCGATTATTAGAGTAACTTTACTTCGAGACTACTAAAAGAGGTTTATATAAGCCTAGGGCTAAGGAGAGGCTAGATTCTATAATTATAGTATAATATTTTAGGATAAAGATATAATCTATAAGCTTAATATAAAACCGTAGATTGAAAACAGAGCCATAATAGGTACTAAAGTGATTAGAAGTGGAGTGAATTAAGTCGATTAGTATTCGATAGTATTTAATAATAACTATAGCATATAATAGCTAACTAGGAGAAGAAGAAAGATAGAAATAGAGGGAGACGTAGCAGATATATATATATAAAAGAGATAAAGAGACAGCTATATTAAAGCAGTAGCAGTAAGCTTCTACTTATTAGATAGCAAACTTAGTAAAGTGTTCTTTATATTATATAGTAGGATCTTTATTACGCAATACCCTCTTTATTATATTATAGATTATAATATTCTATAATATATTTTTATCTCTTCTTATATCCTATATCTTTATATTATTCACTATATATATTAATAATTAAGGTATAGCTACGGTATTAATCTAATATAACTAACTTAGGATAAGGATATATATATATATATATTCATACTCCTGATTCTTCTATCTCTAGCTATATAATAGTTATTAATAGAAGGTATCACTATAATATATAGTATATATATAGAATAAGTATAATTAATTATAAATATACATATATAAGGTAGTATATATACTAAGTCTAGTAATATAATTATATAAAATATTAAATAGTACATACTTTATATCTTAAATATAAAAGCATTTACTAAGCCATTATACTTCTAAGTATTATAGACTCACTATATAGAATAGTTTTACTACTTAGAAACTAATAGTCCAAGTATTTAAGATATTATTTTTTAAACCTCGGTAGACTATATAGTAAAGGTCTTTATAGCTAGCTAGAAACAGAAACTTATTATTCGTTATAAGGTATAGTTAATTATATTACGGGACTTAGTTACTCTAACTAGGGTAGTACTAATAAGACTAGATACTAGGATACTACTAGATATACTTATATATATACACTAAGATATATCTTATTTACTATATTATATATATATTAATATTAAGTAATACTATAAGTAGAATATATAATTAATACTAATAGTAATATACTTATATACTTATATTAATAATCTTAGCATATTAAATACTTATTATATACATATATATATATATATATATAGAATAAAGGCGATATAAACTTCATGATTTAGGTCTATAAGCGGCTAGTTATAAGTTGTTTATAGAGTAAGGCCGAATAATTAAATTATCTAAAGCTAAGGAGAAAAGAAGGAAAAGGAGAAATCTTTATAGGCATTTACGACCTAAATATAATATCGCGGCGACCTACTAGACGCGCGGTGTGATTAGTCGGAAGATCCGGTGCTTTACCGGATTATCTCCACGGGGTTAGCCCGTAATATTACCCCCCTCCTCCCCTCGGTAAGCCGTTAATTTTCGGTGTATTAGTAAAGCGTTATTATTTAATTAAATAACGTTTCTTTATCGATTAAATAACGACCTTTAGCAGCTCTTTTACCCTAAATAACCCTTTTATTTATTAAAGGGCTCTTAAGGCGGGCTTTCTTTATAGTTATAAGGTTAATTATTATATTATATAAGGATATTATTATTATTCGTAGCCGGGTTATAGGGTCGTTCCTTTTATATAAAGCACCGATATATATACCTTCCCTAGCTATATAACTCGCGTATTAATAACACTAACTTTACTATTACCTCCGTTATTCTATTTTTTCGTTTTTTCTTTAATAATATCCTTTATTATTAATAGTATGTTTTCTATTGCCTACCACCCTCTTACACGCTATTTTATCGTTCTAACCTATTATCTCTCTCTCTAAAAGATATTTAAGTTTTTAGGATTATCTCCGGCCCCTAAGGTACGCTTCCTTATTTTTCTTATAAGCCTCGCGCGACGTTTATTAACTTATATATATAATATAGGGGGCTAATAATAATAATAATAATAATACCGGCGAGGAGGCGCCTGCTCCCGCCCCGGCTAGTAAGGAGATTATTACTCCTGCCTTAGCTATCGACCGCCGCGCCTAGCTAGCCCGAGCCGCTAAGGCTAAGGGTAAGCGTTCCGCGGGCGAAGCTTTTATAGTGGTTAAGAGCCCCGCGAAGCGCGCTCGTGGAATAAAACATCCTCTTAGAGGGACCCGTTTAGTCTTTTACTTCGCTTATATAAAGGTAATTACTAATAGCCAGGATAGGCGGCGCTACCGTGATTAGTTAAGACCCGGAGTAAGGATACCCGATCCTAAGTGCTATAACTACTTAAAGGGTGGTTATAGGTATATTCCTCCTCCGCCTAGGATAACTAGTCCGTTAATAGCACTCCTAGAGGCGGCGAAGGTAGTTAACGATAACCCTTTCTATAGCCCTAAGGCGACGGAGGCGCTTATAGCGGCTTATTCGGCCTTTTAGAAGGCGTCCGGGGTTTCGAAAAAGACCTTTAGTATTTTATAGGAGGATAAGCCTATCTTAACACTTATCGACTCGGGTACTAATAAGCCTTGCTTATTAGTATAAACCACCGCCTCCCCCCTTTACGCGGACTCCTATATCGTGGTAAGTAGACCTATACTTATCGCGGCGCCTCCTACTATCGTTACGCCTATTCCTAGTATAACGATTACCTTTACGGGGGTAAAAGGCCTACGCCGGCTTAACTAGTTCCTATAGGTGGTTAAGAATATCGTGGGGGTTATAGTTAAGGTAAAGGACGTTAAGTCCTTTAAGGGAAAGAAGACGGATAGGCAGGCTAAGGTCGCGGCGTTTATATTATCTCTTATTATCGCGGAAAGCGTTAACGGGTATAAGGATATTCGTAATGATATTAATCTTAACGCCTAAACCCGGTAGCTAGGGGCGGGGCTTATCCGCCCCGATTTAATTAATATAGGCTATTTTACCGTTATTCTAACCTTTATTTAATCCTTACCGCCTTTCCTATAACCCTTTTTCCTTTTATAGTGTTCGTATAGTCCGTTATTAACTTTAATCGGACTATACTTTTTTTTCGTAACGGTCTAGGGCGGTTAATTCTTATAGGGAATCCGTTAGTTCCTAAGATATTTAGGCGTATCCTTCTTACTTTACTAACGCCTCTCTTACCACGCCTCTACCTACTTTCTTATTCCTAACGTATAGGATTTCCTTTACTATTTATTCGTCTTCCTCTAAACCGTTATAAATCGGTCCGGGTTAGGGGTTATATAGGATTTAACTAAGGAGCGGGTCTTCGCTTATATATTATAAAAGGTTTATATAGAACCTTAGGTATATATTTAAAGGTACCTTTAGTTCTATAATATACGGGTTAATAACCTTAGTAACCCTATACTTCTAGTATAGCTAACTTAATTTACGCGATAGTTATAAAGTAGAATAGTTCGCGAGTAAGAGCTATATAAAGTCGCCTTTACGGAGCCGTTCGGTAGGGATATAACGCTTATTCGCTAACTCTTCCTATTATAGCTATATGGCTATTATTAAGGCTTAGGCGAACTCTATAGCTTCTTAGAGGCGGCGGAGCAGGTTATAGGCTATAAACTCCCGAGTATCACTACTTAGTTCTTTATAAATCTGGATTAGATTAATATAGTATCCGTGTTCTAAGAAGAACGGACTTATCTTAGTAGTAAAGCTCTCCCGGTTATTTAACGCTAATTAGGCGGCGGGTAGTAACTTATGCTAATCGTCTTAGGCGTAGTAAATAAAGGCTTAGAGGTACGCCTATACTTCTTAATTCGCGTATTCGGTGGCTTTATCGGTCTAAGGGTAATAAGCTATACTTAATCGTTATTTGATTCTAGCTAATTTATAAAAGTATCGCTAAAAGCGATTTATCTAGTTAAAGCCTTTATCGCTTATAATTAAATAAAGTATACTATAAAAATAAAAGTAATAGTATAGGAACTATTCGGCGTATACTTCTGCTTTTATAGAGTTTATCGCTTTAAGGGTAATAGCCTTTATAAGTTAATTAGTTATAACCTAAAGGTACCTATACGTTTTCTTTTTAGTAGGAGGCAGATCCGTTATAAAGTCTATTAATAGGTCGCTCCTTATCCGTTTAGGAATTAAGAGCGGTTTTAAGAGTCGTTATCGAGTATTCCTTTATATATAGCTTTAGTTATAGACGTCGTAGTTACGTATAAACCTATATACGTCTCGGTTTATTCCCGGCTAGAAGAAGCGTCTCGTTATAAGGGTAATTATATTATCTCGCCCCGGATAACCTTTAATCGTAGAGTTATATATAGATTAGACTACTCGTGTTCGTAATATACTCCCTTCTTAAGCTCCCGGCACCTATAGGCGATCTCGGAATATTAATAGTCCTTATAAGGTAATCCCGTATTCGGTAATCTAGGCTCGGAGACCTAATAAAAGGGAAAACTATCGATCGCTTTTAAATACGGCTTATATAGCTTAGCGATACTAGTTATCTTTTTCTACTATAGCGTCCTATAGCTATTATAATTCGTTATTAGCTTCGAATACTTATAGGTATTCGCGAAGGAGGCGGATCTTTAAGGGGATTAAGGCCTCTAGGATTAACTATATATATCGCGCCTATTCCCGTTTATTAAAGAAATCCTTCGGTTCGTCTTATTCTCTTCGCGAGAGAGTATCGGTAATATAGTTATTAGTATCTTTATAGTATTCTAGCACGAAGTCGAACTAGGCGAGCTCGCTAGCCTATTAGCTTTATCTTTTATTAAGTATCTTCTTTATTATAAAGTATTCTAGGGCCTTATAGTCGGATAGGATCGTAAAGCGACTATAACTTAGGAGCTTTACTCTTTAATACGTTATATAACTTATAATCGCTAATATCTCCTTATTATAGATAGGGTAGTTATACTCGGCTTCTATAAGTCGCCTCGAGTAGTAGGCGACTATATAACGATATCCCTATTCGTCTTCTTAAACTAATATACCTCCTAGTACGAATCCCGAGTAGTCGGTTTCTACGAAGGTCTTATTACTTAAAACCTATTATTATAGGATCGGTTCCTCCTAGAACCTCTTCTTAACCTCTTCGAAGGCCGCTTATTTATTAGGACCCTAAGAGAATACTCGATCCTTCTTTATTAGTCTTATTAAGGCGGCCGTGATATAGGCGAAGTTCTTTATAAATATACGGTAATAGTTTATAAAGCCTAGGAAGCTTTAGACTCCCTTTACCGAGGTCGGGGCTTCTTACTCTCGGATCGCCTTTAGTTTATCGGGGTTATATAAAACGCCCTAGCCGGCGGTAACTATAAACCCTAAGTACTTTATAGTCTTTATACTAAACTCGTACTTTACTAGGCTAAGTATTAATCCTGCGTCGCTTAGCGATTATAGTACTAGGTTAACCTTTTTCTTATAGTCGTATAGGGATCCGCTTAAATAAATCAGGATATTATCGATATATATAGTAATAAAGTCGTTAAGGTAACGCTATAGCGTTTTATTAATATATTATTAAAAGGACGCGGGGGCGCTACTAAGTCTAAAGGGGTATACTAACTATTTAAATAAGCCGAATCGAGTTTAAAACGCTATCTTCGCTTTATAGCTAGCGGCTATTCGGATCTTATAGAACGTAGTAACTATATTAAGCTTTATAAACCACTTAGCTCGCTTTAGGTTTTAGAGTATCTCCGTAATTAATAGGAGAGGATAGCGGTCTCTTTAGGTAATCGTATTTAGGGCACGGTAATCGTAATAGAATTATAACCCTCCTCCTGGCTTTTTTATAAATAAAACTAAAGCTTTAGCGGCGGAGCTACTAGCTTATATAAACCCCTTATCGATAAGGTCGGTAAGGGTTTTCCGTAGGACTAAGAGTTCCTCTCTAGATATATTATAAAGAGGGCCCTAGGGTAGTTCTGGCTCCTTATTATCGGGCCCTTATATAAGGTTTACTTTATGGTCCACTCCGGGTTAATAAGGGGGAAGGCGGTTCGCTTATAAGTCGGAGAATAAGTCCGGAAATCGTTATAGTATCCCTTCTAGAATATACTTCCGGGGGTCGACTAGAGACTTACCTTAAAGGGCCTTATCGATATCTTTAATACTAACTATATAAAGCGCGAGTTTTTCTTTACTAAACCGTTATTTCCTTTATAATCGCTATATAATACCGGCGAATACCGACCCGGTTATTACTTAAGCTCCGCGGATAGCTCTAATATTATCGGGTTCTTTTTCGCCTTAGAGTCGGATATTTATCCGGGCCACTCCGTAGTAAAGGCAACGTTTTTTTATATAATAAGTAATATCGTTATATTCTGTCTATAGTTTCCCTAGAAATATATTATAATCTAATCCTAGTATTATATAAGCGAATAATCGTTATATATATCTACCGATCTTAAGATCGTATACGGTAATACCGTAACTTTTTATAGACCTTATAGTATCGGAGAACCCCGAGAGGGGTCTTCTAGTCTTATCGACTAATAGGAGGCGGAGGGACTTTATAAGATATTTACTTATAGCTACGTAATAGTTATATCTAGTATTTATAAAAGCGGTAATTAACTTTTTATTAATCCATACTTATATAAAAGCTAAATAACTACTACGCGACTATAATATAAACTCTTTCTAATCCCTTTATTCCTTTATAATAGGCTTTAGTACCCGTTTTTATACTAAAGCTATTCTTTTTCCGAGTCTTTATTATTATCCGTGACTTCTATATAGATCGTCTTATTATCCGAGGCTACTAAGACCTTCGCTACACGGTTCTTTTTATAATCCTCGGCGTCTTTTTTCTTTAAGCGATATCTTTTAGCGAGGTATCCCTTCTTTCCGTAGTTATAGCACTCTTTTATCTTTTTCTTCTCGGTCTATACTCGATTAACTCCTCCTATCTTTATATCGCCGTCGTGATTACGAGTATAATTATTATTATTATTATTATATGGCGTTTAGCTAAACCGTGGCCTTATAACGAGTGCTTTAAGTCTCTAAGCGATGCTTTATATTTTAATTACCTAAGTATAATAGTTATTCGGTAGTTTCGCGGTAATAAGAGCGGTATAGAGGTAATTATTAAAAGCTCCCTTTAGGAATATAATCTTTATAGTATTATCCTATTAGCCTTTATTAGCGATAGCGAGTTACTATTTAAAACCGGGTATAAAGCTTCTGAATACTTAGTCTTTACGCTAGCGTAACGTTCTTAGGGCGTTAGCCGCGTAAGGTTATTTATTAATATCTTTATATATACGGTTAAGGTAATTAAGGAAGTCTTCGGGGTCGTATTAACTATCGGTTCCGCTTATAGCCTAGAAGGAGGCGATAACGCGGCGGGGAGCTTTATTTAAATAGGCGTTAATAAAATACTATTTCTCGCGAGGGCTCTAGAAGAGATATTAATCGAGTAGGAGCTTTTCGCGAATCTCGGATAACTAGCTTATATACTCTAAGCGTTTACTATTAAACTTCTAGGGTAGTAGAAGTGCTTTAGTCCTAAGGTTCGAAATAGGTATTATATCGGGCATAGGCGTCGGGATAGGCGGCTAAGGGCCCTATATAGTCTTTTCCGATAGTATAGTAAGATAAGGCGTGGCTATATATTATTAGTTTTATATCGCTTATAGTAGCTAGTTAATAGTATTCTGTTATTCTTAAATCTGGGTGGCTAAGGTCGTGACCTAAGTCTATAAAGGGTTAATAATCTCCCTCCTCCACTTTATAGCCTTAGGCGACTCGCCTACTAGGCGTAACGGAGCGCCGGGAGATGGATTAAAGTGATAGTCTATCTTTATTAGCGTAGCGTATAGGTTTCGCTAAGCTTTAGATATATAAGCGGCTAGTTATAAGTTATTTATAGAGTAAGGCCGAATAATTAAATTATCTAAAGCTAAGGAGAAAAGAAGGAAAAGGAGAAATCTCTATAGGCACTTATAACCTAAATATGATATCGCGGCAACCTACTAGACGCGCGGTATGATTGGTCGGAAGATCCGGTGCTCTACCGGATTATCTCTACGGGGTCAGCCCGTAATAAGGTTTATATCTATAGAAGAATATATATAAGACATTAATCCAAGCTCTAGCAGTGTTACCTTATTTAGAAGAGGTAAGTATATTAGGTAGAGAAATACTATCTTATAATAGAAATTAATATATAGACTAAAAGAATAAGATAGTTTAATATATTTTTATCTTAGTAAGTTAAGATAGTATAAAAATTAATATATATATTAAAAGTACTTTTTATTTAATCTTAATATATCGGGTTATTCTATATCTATAGCTATATTATTTATTCTTATTTTTTAACGTCTAATACTCTTAGCGTGTATAATATTTTAGGAATAGATATATAATATTATAAAAGAATATTATACTACGTGAATATACGTATTATAGAACTATTACAATTATAGCAAAGTGGATATTATATAAACCAGGGAAAACACATAGTATTAAATGAAAAACAGTAATAAGACTAATTTCAAAGATACGCTATATAAATCATTATTTTAAAATCATTAAGTTATACTATAGGCTTTAAGACTAATAGTTCTAATTCGGGAAAGTATAATATGATTCTATAAATAAGATAATATATACATATAGTAATAGCTATTTATAAAAGGAAGCTACTCTATAATAGTCCTAGAATAAAGGCAACTATTATAATACTAGATATACGTCTTTCTATATAAATAAGTGTAATAAGACGATCGTAGAGCCGTCAGTATATAATTAGACCGATAGCCAGGTATAGGCTACTAATCTGAATCCATATTATTATAGGTATTAAGAGATATAGTTTAATGCCTTAAGTTAATGTCTTATTTAAAAGTCAGCGCTTAGTTAATAATAATATAACGACTACTCTACGATTCAAACCTATTAAGCCTTTTCTATAATATCCTTTCCTTTACTAAATTCTACGGACTTTCCTTTTATTATAATAAGTTTAATAATCTATAAGGCTTTATTTAATAAAATAAATAGTTATATAAACTAGACTTATGCTATGGCTTATTAACTAGATTAATAGGCTTTATAACTATCGTATCCCTTATAATAAGATTACTATTATATATTTATGAATTTAGATAGTTTATTTAAATTAGGAAAGTATTAATAAAGTATAGTTCCCTAGAATATATACTATAGCCTGCTGTTATTAAGCTACTCTGAGTAGTATAACTTATATTAAGATATATCTCGGCTAATATTATAGCTTTATATTAAGTGTTTATGGTACCTAGTATAAGAATAGCTAGTTATAGAACTATCTTAAGCCATATTATATAGAATATATAGTATTACAAGTATCCCTATATATATATATATCTAACTATAAATATCTATAGTATATTATAGCCTATTTAGGATATAGAAGATATACTGATTTAACTCGTATATATCGTTTCATATATAGAAAAACTATGCTAAAAAAAGTGTAATTTTTCCCCTTATATTACAAAATTACATTACAAATTACATGTAATGTAATGTAATATAATGTAATTTATTTCCAAAATATTATATTACAAATTACATTACATGTAATGTAATTTATTTTAGAAAAAGTATATTATATGTAATGTAATGTAATTTGTAATGTACTTTTTTTAATGCTCTGGTAAACTTATAGGGCGGCACGTATAGGATTTAACGGCGTATTTATAGTATTTAGGCTTACTATAAGCCGCGCCGGGCCCGAATTAATTATAGTATATTTAGTTAAATTTCTTTTTAATACCGGCGATATAATCGGTATAGGGATAATAAAAGGCTTTATAGAGGCGGCCGGGGGGGTAGACTAAACCGCGTTATCGCTTATAAGGCGACGTAGCTTACCGGAGAGTTAGTAAGATCCTTATAGCAAAGTACTAAGCCTTGTCACGAACCTCCTCTTTAGCCGGGCGCTTACTGGTATTCGCTATATAAGCGAGGGCCTTTTCGGCTATACTCTTAACCGATTAACTTCGTTCCTTGTTATAGGAGGCGGGGGGAGGCGCGACCTCGCTAAGGACAGGAGGCTTAACGACGCTGCCCTTATAGGCGTTACGGGTACTATAACTGGGGGCGGCTATCTATACGCATAGCGTTAGCTACGACCCTATTAAATTAACGCTGAGGCCTATTAGGAGACTTATAATAGTTACTTAAATAATTAAAAGACGAAAATTATTAGATTAACGAAAAAAGTTATAAGTACGGAGTGACTACGCTGCGAGTTAGTAAAGAACGACACGACTCTTAGCACGGACCCGGCGACGGAGCTTACTACTAAAATAACGTTATAGGCTTATAGGAAGAAGAACTAACTATAAACGAAAAACCAGGCAAAACTATGCTTATACTATAATATCAAACTACGGAATATAATAAAAGCCTATAAAGCTATTTATTATAATAGTTTATAAATAAAAAAAAGAATAACTAAGCGTTATTTAATATAAAGCGCAGGTGCTCGGCGCGACGCGGAGCGCTAGCGACTTATAAGTAAGGTTGCCGCGAACGCCGCGCGACCCGAACCTGCCTAATATAAAGGAGGGTGTATGCCTCCCTCGCGATATATTTAGGAAAAAAGGATTCGGCCCTTAGTTATTACGGCCCCGGGGGGGGGGGGCGGGGGGGAGGGGGGGAGGAGGGGGGTAATATCACGGGTTAACCCCTTAAGGGTATAGTTCCGGTACTAGGCCGGAACCGCTAATCAGCACGCAGATCTGTTACTTAGACCTCGCGCTACCTTTACCGCGGATTCGTATAAACCTAGCAAATCCCGCACTTCCTTATAGACCATTTCCTTTCCTTTCCTTAATTCTAGCTAATATAATTATTCGGCCTTACTTAATGCGATTAATCTATAACCAGCCGTATATTTAAATAGAGGTAACTTACCTTCCTTTATTTTAATTATATCATCCTATTATTAGTAGCCGGGTAGATAGCCGGCCTTTATAATATCTTATACTTAGAAATGAGTGCTTAGTAAGTAGTATCCGCCTATTACGCCGCTAAGGGACTAGGAGGTACCCGCGACCCCGAAACGTTCCTCGCCTAGCTAGACCGTATATATAAAGACTAGAACGAATAGGCCGCGTAGCCTATACACTACGTTCCCTAAAGTAGCGCGAGGAATAAACCTTTATATAGCTTCTACCGAAATTGGAAAAACAGATCATATAAGTAAGCGGCGGCAAGTAAGCCGACTCTATAAAGATTACTTTCCTTAAAGGGGCCCTAAGCTAGAAGCTATATAGCACCTTAGTTACGGCGAGGTTACCCTATAACTACCCGAGCTAGGTCACTAAGGTCTAAGGTATCGTATAGAGGCTGGAAGGACTACGCCGACCTAACTAAAACACTTATGTACTAAATCGAACCCGGAACTAAGAGACTTAAGATACCGACGGAGATATTATAATAAGGGGGATTAATTAAGTCCGACCCGACACGACTATAGACCGACCTCGCGATAACTAGGAATACTAAGAGTATAGGAAAAAAAGATATATCCGTATAAATTATAAGTCCCGGGCTAAGGGCTTAAAAGCGAAGGGCGCCCGCATAACGAAGGTATAGGCTAAGGATAGCGATATCGCTATAAGCTTAAACGACTCGGATAACGGAAAGTGATAAGAAGAATGGCTCTAGCGTAAAAGCGGGCGTTAAAGCCGATAGCCGCCCTATAGCAGGAGTAGGAGGCGTTTAAATACCTAGCTAGCGGCGACTTAGCCCTAATATTAACGCGAGTAAATAGAAGATATATATATACTTTTATAGATACGGGTTATAACTACTATACTACTATAAATAAACGTTTCGCCTAAAGACTTTAATTATTATTAGTTGATAAAACAAAATAATTATTAAAGGGCTTGTCTGGCACGACCGTAAGTCCTACCATTCCGACCGTAACTAGTAGGCCAATAACGTAACGTCCGATCTCCCTAAGTATCATACCCAATTTATATATAGAAGTTGAGTAGGTATATACAATCACTATAGGTATATAGGTACCGCCTATCGTGTCACTTCCCTTATCTTATTAACTATTATAACTTTCCTAGATATATAGGTATATACGTATATAGGTACGTAGGTATATAGATATATAGGGATATAGGTATATAGGTATAACGTAGTGGATAGGTAGGAACCAGGTATATAGGCAGATAAATTCCTTGCTATATTATGATTTAGGGCTTATTTTAGCTAAGTTCAGGGGCGAAATAGAGGTAAGGTGGAAGACGCGAATTAAATAGACGTTATACCTAGGTAGGTAGGTATACGTTATAGTAGAGGTACGAAGTAGTTATACGAAGTAGTGTATAAAGTAGTGAAGAAAGGCGAAGCCGTCACTGTGCAGAACGGCTCCGCTAGGGCCAAAACAAATAACTAACTAATAGGCTAGCTAAAGGGAGGGTTAGGCTCGTTACGGGTCCGTATCTAAAGCTAAAGGTCCCGAGGAGATAGTCGCCGGGCCTCTAGAAGGGTTAGTAGTGGTCCGATTAGGGGAACGAAGCTATAGATAGGTAGACGGGCCTATAGTCGGCTTTTCTGGATCGTCTAGATAACTAAAAAGGGAAGGATAATATAAATTATAATTATAATAGGTAATAGGTAATAATCGTGAAAGATAGGACGAAAAGCTAGCTAGATATAGTGGGTCTATTCCGAAGAATAGCCGTATATAAGACTAGATCTCTAGGACCGAGTAGTTACGTGATATCCAATATCCTAACCCGGAACACGGGTATACCCCTTTATAATCGGCCCTAAATTATTAAGCCACGCCCCGTGGTCTTAATAATTTTATTATAAATAAGTAACTAATAGCATAACTATCCTAAATATATCTTTATTACCCTGATTAGGGCACCTATAAGTAGCCTATATAGTAATAGCTTCTATATCTTTCCTCGCGCGTGTATATTCCTAGAAATATCTCTTAAAAACGCGGGCTTAAAGGACGGTGACCTTAAGGAGGTGACCTTATAGGTCCTTTATATATAAGCTAGGTGGCGGCGGCGGCTTCCTTAGTTCCGTATAAGGAATAAGTAACACGGCGGCGGCGGTAAATAGGCGGCGGCCCTAGTATAGTCTTCGAGAAGACTATAATAACGGACATATACATAGGGCAGGCGGCGGCCTCTTCGGTTCCGTAGTAAGGAATAAAGTAATATAGCGGCCCTAATAAAAGATTAACGACGCAGACCGGAGAACTAGGGGACGGCGTAGAGTATATCTATCTCTTTCTACTACCTATATTAAGGCAGGCAGTCTATTTCTTAGTTCGTAGGCGTAAAGCACGTAGGTTAGATCTTTTTAGCGGCGTGGTATAGTATATGGGAAGTAGGTTAATTCGTTGTTTTATGGTAGGAATCGCGGCAGGATCTTTAAGGCGGTAGTATCGTGGCCGGGCTTAAAGTAACGGGAAGAAGAAGAGCAGGATTAACGTGATTAACTAGATTAATCAGATTAATAGGATTAATAGGATTAATAGGATTAACAGGATTGATAAGATTAATAGGATTAATAGGATTAACAGGATTAACAGGATTAATAGGATTAATTAGATTAATTATAGGTAGGCGGATTAGGCTTAGGCCGATTAAAAGAATAAAGATATCGGGGAAAAGAAGAGTAGTAAAAAGAGGAGGAAAAGAGGAAAAATAAAGAAAAAGTCGGTGGTGACTCTGCCGGCAGAAAACAGCAGGTAGGATTAAAAAGAGTAGGCGGTATTAGTGGTACGTGGTCTGCTTTAAAAAAGACGACGAAGATATCTAACGCGTACCACTAAACTAACTATAACTTAATAACTAATAGCTTAAACTAATTAAAATCGGCACTATTCGATTCGGCTTATCCTAATTAGGGTAACGTGGTTACGAGCAAAAGAAATAGTAAAAAACTGTAAAAGATATAATTAAAAGAAAAGGCTAAAAAACCGGTAGGCTACTCCTATAGACTTATAGGCTAGGCCCCGGGCCTAGTTGTTTATCGGCCCTAAAGCTATATAAAGAAGCTCCTACGCGTATAGCTTTTTATATAAATAACGGGCTAGATTAGGGTATTCGTGTAGAAAAGAAAAAAGGCAGGCAGGGTAAAATTAAGGGAGGGCAGGACTATATATCTATCGGCTCTAAAGCTATACGAAGAGGTCCCCCTTAAGGGTAGCTTTCTAAATAACCCTAAAAATAATAAAAAGGTCCTGATTAGGTTAACGGAGCAGCTTCGGGAAAAAAAAATCCGGCCCTAGATATAAGTTTATAAACACGGCCCCTGTTAGGAACTAGGAAAGCTCCTACGGACTCCACGCACACGACTTCTGTTTCCGAAAACGATTCTATTACCCTGATTAGGCGAAGGGAAAGGCAGGAAAAAGAGGAAAAGGAAAAAAGGAAAAAAGGTAGGAGGAGGGAGGAAGATAATAAAGAAAAATCCCTTAGCCTTAGAGGTAAATCCACTAAAGAAAACGTTAACGCCTATTATAAAGACTCTGCTCTTATCGCCCCTCTTTAATCGCCTTTACTATCTATTTATCGATCTATATATATACCTCTTTAAGCGTACCTTTAAGGGAGTCTGCGAAGATCTGCTTAATCTTTTCCTAGAAGTGCGGATTAAGGTAATATATATACTATACCGGATAACTAATTTCGAAGTCGGTAGGCAGAAAGGAAAGTAGGTAGGCCTAATCGGTAGGAATAGGACTAAAGGCAGGGCGGTCGGTAAGCGGATTAGGCTAATCGGTAGGAATAGATTTAACCGCCTAATTTACTGTTATAAAGCCGATTATACCGATAGTCTAATCGGCGGTAGGCGGACTCTTCGGGGCTATAAAGCTAACGGGGCTCTCTTTTATAAAGTCCACGGGAGGACTCTAGACTAAAGGAACGGCGGGAGGGGCGGTAGTAGCAGTAACGGTAACAGTAGATTCCTTCGTTATAGAGTCTATAAGAGGACTCTTCGGAACCGGTGCCTCGGAATTAATAAAGGCGGTAAAGCTAGTATAAGAGCTTAGCGCCGGAATAACGGGATTAACGGACTTAACGCGCTAGTCTTTCTAAAGCGCGGAGCTATTATAGTTTTTCTGGATTATAGAGCTAATAGGGCTCTTCGGGTATATACACCGATAATAACCTTCCTAACTATAGGAATAGCACCTGATTAGGCGAACAGGAATATACCGGGCGGCGGGACTCTTTTCCTAACTCTGCTACTAAACGGTAAGGCTATACTAGCGAATAGGACTTTTCCGTGGAGTCATACTTCTACTACGGCGGCGGCTTTTCCGGCTACTGCTTCGGCTACCCGGAATAAAGGGCTGCCTATATATAACGACGTTACTATTAGTCTAATTAGATAAACAGGAAGTAAACGGTAAAAAGATATCGTGAGTATCGCGGCAGGACCTTAAGGAATAAAGCTCTTATAGGGCTACCTTATACGCCTTTAGCTCGACTCTCGCGAGGACCTTAAAACAGGAGGTTAACCCGATTAAGAGGAATAGGAACGTATCCCACGCGCGGCTCTAACCCTGGCTACCGGTATATATCCTCCTTTTTTAACGCCAAGGCGTCTTCCTTTTTATATTCGACTATTAATATATAGGTAGTCTCTATATCGGTTCGGGGGACTATTCTTTCTAAGCAGGCAGTCTCTGCTTTTCCGTATCCATGGTACTAGGACCTATCGAATCGGAACTAGTATCGGACTATTAATCCGTAGGCAGTCTTTACGCCAGGATAGGTTATAGCTATTAATCTATAGGCAGCCTTTGCGTCGGGATAGACTATTGTTTCTAAGCAGGTAGTCTCTGCTTTTCCGAAGCATTATCGGGATCGCTTTTCTGGAGACTCGGGCCCTAGGAAACTGTTTTTATTTTTATTATTTTTATCGTTATCGCTATATTATATCCGGAATCAGAACTCGTATTAAAATCCTTTTCTTCTTTTCTAATACCCACGTAACACGCTATTCTTCCGGGCCTTAACTTAAGCCTTTCGGCTACTATTAGAGGGTAAATCTATATCTAAAACCGTATCGTATCTAAACCTATACCGTATCCAAAGCTATATCTAAAACCGAAGCTATCTATAATAAGATAATCGCAGTCCTATTAGTATATAGTCGGACCGATGGCCGCGCACGGACCACCGATCCGAACCTATCTCTATACGTACGTTAAGGGATCAGTTTCATCCTTTAAGTTAAAGTCTTGATTTAAAGTCAGCGCTTAGTTAACGAATATACTGCGATAGCTCTGCGATACTAAGCTATTAAGCCTTTTCTATAATATCCTTTCCTTAACTAAAGTCTACGGACTTTCCTTTCGTTATAATTCTTTAACTTCTATACCTTTAAGGTAGTTAGGCCGAAGATACTACTAAGAAGAACTTAAGAAATAAGCGTCCCCCCGGGGGGAGCTAGTAAAGCGGACGCAGGGCGGGAGGCGCCCGTTATACCTAAACTAATAATAACGGTGCCTAAGCAGGGACCAGATAGAAATAAGGGGTCTATAGATACGCCGGTTACGCTCGGTCCTAAAAATAGTGGTTCGCAGGTCGATCGGTAATCCGTCGCTAGCCCCTCGACGTCGATATAAAAGGCGTTAATTACGATATTTTCGTAGTATCTCTAGCAATAAAGCGAGATTAATCAAGTAATTATAAAGAAGCTTACCGAATAACCGGCGCCCCGGCGCGATTACGAAAAACCGCCGGTATATAATTATAAGCTAATTAAAGAGTTATCTATAGTTATAAAAATCGACGATTAGTTAGTAGCGATTAAGGCTAGGAACTAGTTTAGACCTAGTACCCTAGTACTATAATAAATCGAATAGGCTTTAACGAAGCTCGAATATACCTTCTAGATATCCTAAAGGCACTATACTGGGAAGATCGCTAACCCGAATTAGAACGACTTTACGGCGTTTATTCGGCGAGAGCACTTATCCCGGGATATATAACGGTACTATTACCGTAAAGAACTTTATAAGCTACGAATAACCGGCGATATAACGCCGATAAAGCTATTCGAACAGTAAGATAACCTATATAGGCTATTAGGCTAGGAGATAAGCGGAAGCGAAGAGCGTGCCTACGACTATTTTAGTCGGCTACCTCTACGTATTAAGGATAAGATATAAGAGCGGAAAACCGAATTAGATAAGGCGATAATACTAGTTTAAGAGGCGTAGCTATTTTAGGATACGAGCCCTATTAAGAAGGCGAGCAGTAAGTAATCGGATACCGGTTATAAGAGGACCCTATTAAACTTCTAGCGTTCGGACGGTCGCTTAAATCGGGTAAGCACCCCGGCGATTAGTCGGCGTATACCCGCTAAGCCAGGTAAGACGGACTCGAAGGGGGCGCCCCTAATAGGTTAAAAGGTATCGGGCTCGGGCCTAGAGCCTCCGTAAGCGTAGCCTAGTACGCGTGCCTTTACGGGCGAGTGCTATAACTACGGTAAAAAGGGTCACCGTTCTAAGGACTATTATAGTAATAAGGAATAACGGATAACTAATAACAGGGCGGTGAAGGCTCGCGCCCGCGTTAGTAATATACACGCTATATATAATAACCTTAATAACGATATTCGGGTTAGAGAACTCTATTTATCGGGAAATAAGTCGGCGTAGGTAATAAAGGGGCCGGACCTACGCCTAATAACCGGCTAGCGATTATAGTTAGCGAGGTAGTAAGATCTATAGCGATAATAATCCGTTACGGAAAGGAGATCGAGTTTAGCGTGGATTTAAATACCTATATATAGGTAAATATTATTAGCCCGGCGTTAGTAAAATGCCTAGGGTTAAAACCGCTCTTAGAGGTTAAGACTCCGGAGATTAAAGGCTTCGATAGCAGCCCGGCGAGGGTTCGCGGAGCGTACGGCTTAGCTTTTTATCTACTAGACGCAGAGGGACGGCCACGCCTACTAAAAAGGGTCTTCCTATATACGGATCGACCTAAGGGTACCGGGTAATTACTACTCTTAAACGATAGTATAGGTTAGGAAGGTATTATAATTAATACGGCTCGCTAAACGTTCGTCTACGGGCCGATCTTAATTATAGACCCCGAGCTATAGGCTTACGAGGTTATTAAAAAGCGCGCGAAGGCGTATATTATATATATCGCTACCGCTACTATTATCGCACTAGGGATACCGGATATAACTATTCCGTCTATAGATAATAAGGTGATATACGGGCCAGTTATCGAACTGCTACTAGAAATCGCTAACTACCAGGATAAATTTTCGGAGTAAGCCGCGAAGGAGCCGCCCTTATTAAAGGACGCTAAATACACGATTAACTTATAAAACAGGAAGGAACCGCTATTCGGGCCGTTATACCCCTTATCTTAAGCCTAGCTAGAGGAGCTAAAGAAGTATATCGCCGAAGGGATAGCGAGCAGTTATATCTAACGGTTAATAAGCCCTATAGGCTTACCGGTGCTATTTATGCCTAAGAAGGACGGCAGCTTACGACTCTATATTAATTATAGAGGGTTAAACGCTATAATAATTAAGAACAGGTACCCTTTACCCCTAGTCGGCGAGCTATTAGATAGGCTTACTAGGGTAAAGTACTTTTCTAAGGTGGATATCTAAGATACCTATTATAGGATCCGGATTAAGAAAGAGGACCGCTAGAAGACGGCGTTTAGAACGCGATACGGCTACTATCAGTATATAGTTATACTATTCGGGCTAATAAATACTCCGGCTACCTTCTAGGCGTACGTTCACTAAGCGCTCGCCGGTTTATTAGATATATATTATATCGCTTACCTAGACGATATCCTTATATATTCCACGTTAAGGGAATAGTATATAAAGGACCTAAAGAAGGTCTTAGATCGGCTTCGTAGGGCCTAGCTATACGCGAAGCTATTAAAGTATAAATTCTACTATAACCGAGTAGACTTCTTAGGGTTCGTGGTAACCCGCGAAGGTATCGCGATAAATCCGGAACGCGTACGTGCGGTCGCTAAGTAGCCGGCGCCCGAGTTATTCTAAGACACCTAAGTTTTCTTTGGTTTTACTAATTTCTATAGGAGGTTTATTAAGGGATACTCTAGAGTCACTACGCTATTAACTACGCTATTAAAAGGCAGTTAGGCGGGTAAAAAGAAGGGACCTTTTAAGTTCCCGGATAACGCTAAGAAGGCGTTTAAGTTACTAAAAATCGCCTTTGGGTCGGCGACTATTCTACGGCACTAGAACCTAGTGCTAGATATAAGGGTTAAGACGGACGCCTCGAATAAGGCTATTTCCGGGATCCTAAGTCAGAAATATAAGACTAGATAGCGACCGGTCGCTTACTTCTCGCGGAAGCTTTCCGAAACAGAGTAATAATAAGGTATAGGATAGTAAGAGCTATTAGCTATAATAAAGAGCCTTAAGTATTAGCGCCACTATCTTAAAGGTATAGGATAGGTATTCACGGTGCTAATAGACTATTAGGCGCTTAAGGGCGTGCTAAACGCGCCGGCGCGGGACCTTCGCGGAAGGCTTACTAGATAGGTATACCGATTATCGTTATTCGACTTCGAGGTTTAACACCGCCCGGGCAAAATAAACCCGGCAGATAGCCTATTAAGACGGCCGGATTATATAGTGGATAAGACGCTATATAATAATATACTTCCTACCGTATCGTAAAGATTACGACTAGTTAGCGACCTCCCGATAAGCGTTCGCTAACGGATCGTAAATATCTATCTTACCCTAATAAGTAACGCGGTAAAGATTATATACGTTTAAGCTACTTAGGTAATACTACCCGAATATAGGCCTAGTAAATATAAGCGGGCATAGACTCTATAAGAGGGGGCCCTACCTAGCTTAAGAGATAAGGACGGAAAAGGGCTATAACCCCTATATCCTATTAATAGCACCTAGCGTGTTATCGTCGCTATTATTACCCGCTCCTGAATATAAGATATAGGGTATAGGGCGACTACTTAGCAAAGGGTCGCTAATAAGATATCGCCGATACCTAAGGCTAAGGCTAGGGTTACTATAATACCGGATTAGTATATCCTATATTCTATAGCCAGAGAGCTAGCTAGGAATAAAACGGCAGGTCGGTATATTATTAACGAGGAACTAAAAGATCTAGTTAAAGGGCTATAGACTATTAACCCGGATTATATATCCTTAATTAAGAATATTCGCTAAGGGACCGGAAAAAGAGCGGGGTACTCTCTCGGAGATAAGGATATACTACTATTTAAGGGACGGTTAGTACTACCTATATAGAGCGCCCTAAGGGCGGAGGTCCTATAATAACACCACGATAACCCTAAAGCCGGGCACGTAAAAGTAAATAAAACACTTAAGCTAATTTTAAAAAAGTTCTATTAAGTGGACTTAGCGGCGGATATTCGCGATTACGTCGCCGTATATTCGGCGTGTTAAGGGCTATAAGTGCCACAATATAAGCCGTACGGTTAGCTATAAACGCTACTATTACCCACGTATCCGTTCTAAGAGATTAGTATAGATTTTATCACGGGTCTACCGCCTATAAAAGGGGCAGACAGGTAAACGTATAACGCTATCCTAGTAATTATTAACCGGTATATAAAATACGCTCTGTTTATTCCTATAAAAAAGGACCTAATAGCACCCTAGCTAACGGCGCTACTATATAAGGAAATTAAGTACCGATTTAGTAGCCTAAAGGGTATAGTAATAGACCGGGATAAGCTATTTACTAGCCAGTTTTAGATAAAGTTCTACCGCGAGTAAGCGAATACTCGGCGACTATCCACTATATACCACCTATAAACGGATAGTTAGATAGAATAAATATATTAGTTCCTGATTAAATACCTATAAACGATTACCGGTAATACGATAATATAGTAGCCTATTTAGTTATTAAAAGCAGGGTTCGCCTATAATAACAGCGAGCACTCCTCGCTTAGTATCTCGCCGTATAAAGCGTTATACGGGTACTATCCACGTATAATAGAATATATTCGACCTAGGGACGATACCCGGGTATAGGGCGTTTAAGAACGTATTAAGAAACTAGCGGAGGTTCGGCGGAAGGTCCGCGAATACTAGGCGTATACTATAAAGCACCAGGCTCGGCACTATAATAAGCGCTACTAACCGTAGTAGTATAAGGTAGGCGATATCGTTAGACTATCCACGAAGAATTTCCGATTCCGGTAAGGGTTAAAGCTAGCACCGCGATATATTCGGGTATAGGTAACTAAAAGGATTAGCGAGTAAGCGTATAGGGTTCGCCTTCCTACGTAGTATATAAGGATACACGATATATTCCTGGTATCCTTATTAGAACCATAGAAAGACTGAGTAGCCGTAAAGCTATCGGCGAAGGATCTCCCGCTTCTAGAGGAGGAGTAAAATAAATAAGAGGTAAAAGATATCGTTAGTTATAAAGAAGAATAAGGGAAAACGTTCTATCTTATAAAGTAAGCAGGCTAGCCGGTAAAGTATAATACCTAGGAACCAGAGGACTACCTAGAAAACGCTCTAGGGATCCGGAAAAGGTACTAAAAGCATAAAAAATATATATATAAAAAGTAGGACGACTACGAGATAGTATAAGGCGCCGAAGGGGTATCGGATATAAAATAAGAACTTAATTATAGGTTATAATAACCTTTTCTTTATAGTAACTAAATAAACGGCTTAAGCCCGACTAGTCCTAAAACTATTAGTATAAAGTTTAACGCTATTTTAGGCGATTATTACCGGCGATTACTTAGCGAGATAAAAGAAAAATTCAGTCACTAAAACTATAAAAATCGGTTTTATTATTAATAGCGGTATTCTTATCGTTATCGGGGGCCGATAGAGTAGCGGTGGCACGGCGATAAGGCGTGCGAATACGACGATAAGGAATATCCTCCTTATCGGAAAAGGCAAATATTAGCGGCGTATACTCGGCGTCGGTAGCCAGAGTATTAGTAGCCGATAAGGCGGTAGAAGCTTAATAATAAGCAGGACGGCGGGGATAAGCCGTAATAGGGCGAGAGGCAGGCTTAATAGCCTTATTAAAGCTATCGGCGAAAAGGTTATTATCGCTATTAGCGGAGGCAGTATAGCCATAGCAAGTAGCCGCTAAACTACTAGTAAAATAATATACTAGGGCAGGGCGTCGGGGGTTATTTATAGCCGCTAATAGGTCAGCGAGCCTATCCAGTAAAAGGAACGCCTTAAGGCCGCGTAAACGATCCTCCCGATTAAACGGGCAGTAGCTATTTATCGCTAAGTCCTTAATAAAAGAAATAAGCGACTTAACGTCGCGAAGGTCGCCCTTATAAGGAGGACGGGTTTAGTCTAGTAGCGCTAACGCTTCGGCGTTATTAATACGACTAAGATAGTATATAAAGTTAACCGTTATTAGGGAGCGTAAAGATAAAATCTTATCTAAAACTAATATCTACGACTAATAACTATTAGGAATATAGCCGAATAGTCGACGACTAGATAAGAGACTTATATCCTTAGCGGTAAGCTTTTTTTTACCGCGGTCTATAACCACGCGAAACCATTTATAGGCCTTAGAAATACGCTTATACAAGCGGCGCCAAGCTATCGGCGTTAAGTTATTATCTATTATATAAATACGCTTACTACTATTCTATAGTAACTAAGCAGCACCTAGTATAAAATCCGGGATCTAACGACTAATTAGTATAGGAAAAGCGCTAAAGGATCGGCGAACGTATAGTAATATATTTTTAATAACCGCGGGCATAAGCGATATAACGGCTAGCGCCGGTACCGTTACTAGCCTTATTAAAGTAATCGACGCTAATATAAGCGTCTAGCCGGGATATATAAAATAAACAGGGAGCCTCGTCCCTAATAGCCGATTCCTATCTATTATCGGTATTATATTAGAGCTCTCGGAGAGCCATAGCGACTTATAAATTAACCGACGATATTATAGCGACGGGTCGGCGTTATTATTAATGATATTAATAATAGAATAGAGATAAATAAGATAATCGCCGTGCGGTTAGCGATTATAATAATAGACTAAAGATAGTTATAAGAGGAGAATTAAGAGCTATAAGAAAATCACGCGAGGAACTATATACTTATCGCCGAACGGTTACCTAAGGTTAGGCATAATATCCGCGAAAGGTTAGATAACTATAGGCAATAATAAGTATCGCGGAGTTTCTATAGTAATATTCGGATAAATCATAAGGTATATAGTCGGCGATAGAACGCCGACGAATAAGTAAATAAAAGGAGCGGCCACTCTTTTTTCCTACGGGTTTTTAATAAGGGCTCGTATAGAACTAAATGGATATAATTAATCGCGATAAACGCGTAATTAAAGGTATCACGATAATATAAGTCTACGGGACCAGACTTATCAGGGGGGGGGCAGTGTAATAAGATAATCGTAGTCCCATCGGCATATAGTCGGACCGATAGCCGCGCACGGACCACCGATCCGAACCTATCTCTATACGTACGTTAAGGGATCAGTTTAATCCCTTAAGTTAAAGTCTTAATTTAAAGTCAGCGCTTAGTTAACGAATATACTACGATCGCTCTGCGATACTAAGCTATCAAGCCTTTTCTATGATATCTTTTCCTTAACTAAAGTCTACGGACTTTCCTTTCGTTACACTATCTAGTATTATAACTAAAACTCAAGACTTAAAGACTAAAGACTTAAAGGAAAAACCGTGACCGTATCGCTAACTAAGACTAACACGCGTTAATAGGCCGTTTATTTAGGCAGACCGGAACTACCCTCGAGCGCAGGGAAGGATAAAGTCCCCCACGCCGATTATATCCGCCTCCGAGCACTAATTAAAGAAAGGCGAAGCCGTTACTATACAGAACGGCTCCGCTAGGGCCAAAATAAATAACTAACTAATAGGCTAGCCGAAGGGAGGGTTACGCTTATTACGGGTCCGTATCTAGAGCTAAAGGTCCCGAGGAGACGGTCGCCGGGCCTCTGGAAGGGTCGGTAGTGGTCCGATTAAGGGAACGAAGCTATAGATAGGCAGGCGGGCCTACGGTCGGCTTTTCTGGATCGTCTAGATAACCAAAAAGGGAAGGATAATATAAATTATAATTATAATAGGTGATAAGTAACGATCGTGAAAGATCGGACAAAAAGCTAGCTAGATATAGTGGGTCTATTCCGAAGAATAGCCGCATACAAGACCAGATCTCTAGGACCGAGTAGTTACGTGATATCTAATGTCCTAACCCGGAACACGGGTCTGCCCCTCTATAGTAGTTATACGAAATAGTTATACAAAGTATATACGGTACTTTGCGTTGTTACGTAGACCCACTAAGACCCACTAATTACGGTCGGAATAGTAGGACTTACGGTTATTCCAGTTAAGCCCTTATTAAAGGAATTCTCGGATATATCTAAGCTAGCTATTAGCGCCGGGATCGCTACGTTTAAGCTTAAGATTAGCGACTATATATAATAAGTATTCGCCTATATAGTAGAAGGGCTAGACTAGGATATATTCCGAGGGAGGATATAGTTAGAATATAATAATATTATATACTACGCGAAGGATTATAGTTTATACTATAGAGTCGCCGATATTAACTTACGACTAATAGGCGAGGAAGAACTAGCTAATATATAAGCTATCCGCGAGGTAAGACTAGTCTTAGGATCCGTATTTATAGCTATAATATAAAGGATAAGGAGGGGGTTAAAAGGGAAAAGGAAAGACGAATTTAACGCCTTTATCGACGTTATTAGTATACGGGATATTAATAAGGCCCTCCGTAAAAAAGAGCTAGTAGATCCCCGAGACTATATCCCCGCGAGTATACTATAAGAGTTTAGCGACCTCTTTACGCCTAATAAGGCTAATAGCCTACCCCTTACCGACTAGGTATTAACTATAAAATCAGCTTAAAGCAAGGTCCCGATAGACGTAAGCCGACCCTATTATGGGGGCCCTTTTATATTCTATTAAGGGAGGAGTTATTAGTTCCTTAAAAAACACTTAATAACCTAATAGATAAAGGATTTATATAAACTAATAGCTCGGCGGCTACTACGCTGGTCCTATTTATTAAAAAGATAGGGGGCGGACTACGCTTTTACTACGATTATAGAGCCTTAAACACGATCACTTAATAAGATCGCTACCCCTCCCTTTAATCACTAAGACCCTATATAACTTAGCTAGTACGAAGTGGTTCACGAAGCTCGATATAATTATAGCCTTTTATAAGATTTATATAGCTCCCGGATATAAGAGTAAGACGGCCTTTAGGACGCGCTTCGGACTCTTTAAGTAGCTAGTATACCCTTTTAGACTAAGCGGCATACCCGCTACCTTCTAGCGTTATATTAACTAAACGTTATAAAAGTTCCTTAACGACTCTATTATAGTATATATCGATAATATCCTTATCTACTTAAGCAGATCTTATAAGGACTATAAAGCGAAGGTCTGGCTCATACTATATAGACTCGCGGATACTAGCCTAACCTTAGATCCGGCTAAGTATAAGTTTAGTATAACGATAGTAAAGTACCTAGGGTTTATTATTACCGTGGATAAAGGAGTATCCTATAACCCTAAGAAGTTAAAGACTATCCGCGATTAGGAGGCTCCTACCTCCGTAAAAGGGGTACGGAGTTTCTTAGGGTTCGCGAACTACTATCGAATATCTATCTACGACTTTATAGGTATCACGGCGCCCCTCTCGGTACTAATAAAAGAGGACCGGCTCTTTAGGTAGGGGGCTAAAGAAAATACTACCTTTAAGGAGCTAAAACGACTTTTCTAGATAAAACTCGTCCTATAATTATAGAATCTAGATTATAAGACTACATTAGAGACTAACTACTTAGGTTATATACTAGGTAGTATCCTATCCTAGGTAAACGAATAAGGACGTCGCTATATAGTCGCGTACTACTCGTATAAGCTTACCCCAGCGGAGTATAACTACCCTATTCACGATAAGGAAATATTAGTAATTATAAGCTATATACTCGCCTAAAAGGCAGAAGTAACTAGCTATAAATATTTTATAATATTATCGGACTATAAGGCGCTCGAGTACTTTATAACTAAACGGTCCCTTACTAAGAAGCAAAGCCGCTAAGCAAGTAAACTAGCCTAGTTTAACTTTATACTAGAGTACCGGCGAGGTATTAAGAACTTCGCGGCGGATACGCTCTTTTATCGCTAATAAGATACCCCGAAGGATAACTCGGATAATTAAGAATAAGGATAAGTAATTTAACTAATACCTAACTCCGTGATCCCTATAATAGCCCTGAGCCGGTCGTATAGAGGATATCTATTAAACGCGTATTCGAAGTAAATAAAGACGTTTAGCGACTTTAGGATAAAACTATAGCGACTAACCCTTAGTATTAAGGGGTCCTCGCCGCGATCACTATAAGAGCTTATAGCTTCGACCCGTCCCTTAGACTATAACTATAGATCGCGGAGTACTTACTTAACCCCGTAGGATATATAACCTTCTAGGATCGTCTTTAGGTACTAAGCTCTAAAAAAGACTCGCCGCTAAAGGGACACTTAGTATAAGCGATCTATAACTCTATTATCGGCGGCTACCCGGGTAAGGAGAATATAATCGCTATAATAGCCCCGTAGTTCTTCTAGCCGGGTATAAATAACGATATACGGAAGTTTATCCCTTATAGAGGGGCAGACCCGTGTTCCGGGTTAGGACGTTGGATATCACGTGACTACTCGGTCCTAGAGATCTGGTCTTATATACGGCTATTCTTCGGAATAGACCTACTATATCTAGCTAGCTTTTCGTCTGATCTTTCACGATCGTTACCTATTACCTATTATAATTATAATTTATATTATCCTTCCCTTTTTAGTTATCTAGACGATCCAGAAAAGCCGACTATAGGCCCGCCTACCTATCTATAGCTTCGTTCCCCTAATCGGACCACTGCCGACCCTTTTAGAGGCCCGGCGACCGTCTCCTCGGGACCTTTAGCTCTAGATACGGACCCGTAACGAGCCTAACCCTCCCTTCGGCTAGCCTATTAGTTAGTTGTTTGTTTTAGCCCTAGCGGAGCCGTTCTATATAGTAACGGCTTCGCCTTTCTTTAATTAATGCTTAGAGGCGGATATAATCGGTGTAGGGGACTTTATCCTTCCTTACGCTCGAGGGTAGTTCCGGCCTGCCTAAACGAATAGCCTGTTAACGCGTGTTGGTCTTAGTTAGCGATACGGTCACGGTTTTCCCTTTAAGTCTTTGGTCTTTAAGTCTTAAGTTTTAGTCACGATACCAGATAGCTTTGGTTTTAGATATAGCTTTGGATACGGTATAGGTTTAGATATAATACGGTTTTGGATATAGATTTACCCTCTAATAGCGGCCGAAGGGCTTAAATTAAGGCCCGGAAGAATAGCGCGTTATATAGGTATTAGAAAAGAAGAAAAGGATTTTAATACGAGTTCTGATTCCGGATATAATATAGCGATAACGATAAAAATAATAAAAATAAAAACAGTTTCCCGGGGCCCGAGTCTCCGGAAAAGCGATCCTGATAGTGCTTCGGAAAAGTAAAGACTGCCTGCTTAGAAAGAATAGTCTATCCCGACACAGAGGCTGCCTATAGATTAATAGCTATAACCTATCCCGGCGTAGAGACTATCTACGGATTAATTATCCGATACTAGTTCCGATTCGACGGGTCCTAGTACTATGGATACGGAAGAGTAGAGACTGCCTGCTTAGAAAGAATAGTCCCCCGAACCGACGCAGAGACTGCCTATATATTAATAGTCGAATATAAAAAGGAAGACGCCTTAGCGTCGAAAAAGGAGGATATATACCGGTAGCCAGGGTTAAAGCCGCGTATAGGATATATTCCTGTTCCTCTTAATCGGGTTAACCTCCTATTTTAAGGTCCTTATAAGAGTCGCGCTAAAGGCGTGTAAGGTAGCCCTATAAAAGCTTTATTCCTTAAGGTCCTGCTATAATAGTTATGATATCTTTTTACCGTTTACTTCCCGTTTATCTAATTAGACTAATAGTAACGTTATTATATATAGGTAGCCCTCTATTCCGGGTAGCCGAAGTAGTAGTCGGAAAAGCCGCCGCCGCGGTAAAAGTATAACTCTATAGAAAAGTCCTATTCGCTAGTATAGCTCTGCTATTTAGTAGTAGAGTTAGGAAGAGAGTCCCGCCGCCTAGTATATTCCTATTCGCTTAATCAGGTGCTATTCCTACGGTTAGGAAGGTTATTATCGGTGTATATACCCGAAAAGCCCCGTTAGCTCCGTGATCCGGAAAAGCTATAATAGCTCCGCGCTTTAGAAAGACTAGCGCGTTAAGTCCGTTAATCCCGTTATTCCGGCACTAAGCTCTTATACTAGCTCTGCCGCCTTTACTGATTCTAAGGCACCGGTTCCGAAGAGTCCTCCTATAGACTCTATAATAAAGGAATCTGCTGTTATTATTACCGCTACCACCGCCCCTCCCGCCGTTCCTTTAGTCTAGAGTCCTCCCGTGGACTCTATAAAGGAGAGCCCTGTTAGCTTTATAGCCCCGAAGAGTCTGCTTACCGCCGATTAGACTATCGGCACGATCGGCTTTATAACGGTAGATTAGGCGGTTAAATCTATTCCTATTAATTAGCCTAATCCGCCTACCGACCGCCCTGCCTTTAGTCCTATTCCTACCGATTAGGCCTACCTGCTTTCCTTTTTACCTGCCGACTTTAAAATTAGTTATCCGGTATAGTATACGTATTACGCTAATCCGTACTTCTAGGAAAAGATTAAGTAGATCTTCGGAGACTCCCTTAAAGGTACGCTTAAAAAGGTATATACGTAGATCGATAAATAGATAGTAGAGGCGATCGAAAAGGCGCGACGAGAGCAGAGTCTTTATAATAGGCGTTAACGTTTTCTTTAATGGATTTGCCTTTAGGGCCGAGGGATTTTTCCTTATTATTTTCCTCCCTCCTCCTACCTCTTTTCCCTTTTTCCTTTTCCTTTTTTCCCGCCTTTCCCTTCGCCTAATCAGGGTAATAGAATCGTTTTCGGAAATAAAAATCGTATACGTGGAGTCTATAGGAGCTTTCCTAGTTCCTAACGGGGGCCGTGTTCGTGGACTTATATCTAGGGCCGGATTTTTCTTTTCCCGAAGCTGCTCCGTTAACCTAATTAGGACCTTTTTATTGTTTTTAGGGTTATTTAGAAAGCTGCCCTCGAGGGGGACCTCTTCGTATAGCTTTAGGGCCGATTAATATATAGTCCTGCCCTCCCTTGATTTTACCCTGCTCGCCTTTTTTCTTTTCTACACGAATACCTTAATGTAGCCCGTTATTTATATAGAAAGCTGTACGCGCAGGAGCTTCTTCGTATAGCTTTAGGGCCGATAGATAACTAGGCCCGGGGCCTAGCCTATAAGTCTATAGGAGCAGCCTGCCGGTTTTTTAGCCTTTTCTTTTAACTATATCTTTTATAGTTTTTTACTATTTCTTTTACTCGTAACTATATTAGCCTAATTAGGATAAGCCGAATCGAATAGTGCCGATTTTAATTAGTTTAACCTGCTAGGTATTAAGTTATAGTTAGTTTAGTGGTACGCGTTAGATATCTTTATTATCTCTTTCGAAGCAGACTATATACCACTAATACCGCCTACTCTTTTTAATCCTGCCTGCCGTTTTCTACCGGTAGAGTTATTACCGACTTTTTCTTTATTTTTCCTCTTTTCCTCCTCTTTTTATTACTTTTCTTTTCCCTAATATCTTTATTCCTTTAATCGGCCCGAGCCTAATCCGCCTATATATAGTTAATCTAATTAATCCTATTAATCCTATTAATCCTATTAATCCTATTAATCCTATTAATCCTATTAATCCTATTAATCCTATTAATCCTATTAATCCTATTAATCCTATTAATCCTATTAATCCTATTAATCCTATTACTCCTATTAATCCTATTAATCCTATTAATCCGATTAATCTAGTTAATCACGTTAATCCTGCTCTTCTTTTTCCTATTACTTTAAGCCCGGCCACGATACTACCGCCTCGAAGATCCTGCCGCGATTCCTACTATAAAATAACGAATCGACCTACTTCCCGCGTACCATGCTACGCCGCTAAAAAGATCCGACCTGCGTGCTTTACGCCTACGAACCAAGAAGTGGACTGCCTGCCTTAATATAGGTAGTGGAAAGAGATAGATATACTCTACGCCGTCCCCTGGTTCTACGTTCTACGTCGTTAATCTTTTACTAGGGCCGCCGCGTTACCTTATTCCTTACTACGGAACCGAAAAGGCCGCCGCCTACCCTGTATATACGTCCGTTATTATAGTCTTCTTAAAGACTACGCTAGGGCCGCCGCCTATTTACCGCCGCCGCCGCGTTACTTATTCCTTATACGGAACCGAGGAAGCCGCCGCCGCCGCCTAGCTTACGCACAAAGGACCTATAAGGTCACCTCCTTAAGGTTACCGTCCTTCGAGCCCGCGTCTTCGAGAGACGTCTCTAGGAATATATACGCGCGAGGAAAGATACGGAAGCTATTACTATATAGGCTATTTATAGGTGCCCTGATTAGGGTAATAGAGATATATTTAGGATAGTTATGCTATTAGTTACTTATTTATAATAAAATTATTAAGACTACGGGGCGTGGCTTAATAATTTAGGGCCGATTATAGAGGGGCAGACCCGTGTTCCGGGTCAGGATATTGGATATCACGTGACTACTCGGTCCTAGGGATCTGGTCTTATATACGGCTATTCTTCGGAATAGACCCACTATATCTAGCTAGCTTTTTATCTGATCTTTTATAATCGTTACCTATTACCTATTATAATTATAATTTATATTATCCTTCCCTTTTTGGTTATCTAGACGATCCAGAAAAGCCGACTATAGGCCCGCCTGCCTATCTATAGCTTCGTTCCCCTGATCGGACTACTGCCGACCCTTTTAGAGGCCCGGCGACCGTCTCCTTAGGACCTTTAGCTCTAGATACGGACCCGTGACGAGCCTAACCCTCCCTTCGGCTAGCTTATTGGTTGGTTATTTGTTTTGGCCCTAGCGGAGCCGTTCTGTATAGTGACGGCTTCGCCTTTCTTTACTATAACTATAACCCGTATAATATAAGTAATTAATAGCGGAACGCGAAGCGCGGGTTATTAAAACCATTACCTATACTAAAGCGAATCCGTAGCTACCTCGCGATAGACTTTATAACGGACCTGCCACCTACCGGTAAGGGTAAGGCGCGTTTCCTATAGGTAATTATAGACCGGCTAATAAAATTAGTAATATTAAAAGCGATAAAGACAGAGCATTAAAAAAATTACATTATAAATTACATTATATTATATA
Source organism: Sodiomyces alcalophilus JCM 7366 (assembly GCF_042370955.1). Lineage (NCBI taxonomy): Eukaryota > Fungi > Ascomycota > Sordariomycetes > Glomerellales > Plectosphaerellaceae > Sodiomyces > Sodiomyces alcalophilus. Next base: position 787,656 of record NW_027263538.1, read on the forward strand.
TAATGTAATTTTTCTGAAATAAATTACATTATATGTAATGTAATTTGTAATGTAATTTTGTAATATAAGGGGAAAAATTACACTTTTTTTAGCATAGTTTTTCTATATATGAAACGATATATACGAGTTAAATCAGTATATCTTCTATATCCTAAATAGGCTATAATATACTATAGATATTTATAGTTAGATATATATATATATAGGGATACTTGTAATACTATATATTCTATATAATATGGCTTAAGATAGTTCTATAACTAGCTATTCTTATACTAGGTACCATAAACACTTAATATAAAGCTATAATATTAGCCGAGATATATCTTAATATAAGTTATACTACTCAGAGTAGCTTAATAACAGCAGGCTATAGTATATATTCTAGGGAACTATACTTTATTAATACTTTCCTAATTTAAATAAACTATCTAAATTCATAAATATATAATAGTAATCTTATTATAAGGGATACGATAGTTATAAAGCCTATTAATCTAGTTAATAAGCCATAGCATAAGTCTAGTTTATATAACTATTTATTTTATTAAATAAAGCCTTATAGATTATTAAACTTATTATAATAAAAGGAAAGTCCGTAGAATTTAGTAAAGGAAAGGATATTATAGAAAAGGCTTAATAGGTTTGAATCGTAGAGTAGTCGTTATATTATTATTAACTAAGCGCTGACTTTTAAATAAGACATTAACTTAAGGCATTAAACTATATCTCTTAATACCTATAATGATATAGGTTCAGATTAGTAGTCTATATCTGGCTATCGGTCTAATTATATACTAACAGCTCTACGATCGTCTTATTATACTTATTTATATAGAAAGACGTATATCTGGTATTATAATAGTTGCCTTTATTCTAGGACTAATATAGAGTAGCTTCCTTTTATAAATAGCTATTACTATATATACATATTATCTTATTTATATAATCACATTATACTTTCCCGAATTAGAACTATTAGTCTTAAAGCCTATAGTGTAACTTAATGATTTTAAAATAATGATTTATATAGCGTATCTTTGAAATTAGTCTTATTACTGTTTTTTATTTAATACTATGTCTTTTCCCTGGCTTATATAATATCCACTTTGCTATAATTCCAATAGTTCTATAATACGTATATTCACGTAGTATAATATTCTTTTATAATATTATATATCTATTCCTGAAATATTTTATACGGTAAGGCTATTAGGCGTTAAAAAAATAAGAATAAATAATATAGCTATAGATATAGAATACCCCGATATATTAAGATTAAATAAAAAGTAGTTTTATATATATATTAATTTTTATACTATCTTAACTTACCAAGACAAAAATATATTAAACGATATCTTATTCTTTTAGTCTATATATTAATTTCGATTATAAGATAGTACTTCTCTACCTAATATACTTACCTCTTCTGAATAAGGTAACACTGCTAGAGCTTTAGATCAATATCTTATATACATTCTTCTATAGCTATATACTTAAATCATTAAGTTTATATCGCCTTTATTCTATATATATATGTATATATATATATATATATATACGTATGTATATAATAAGTATTTAATATGCTAATATTATTAATATAAGTATATCAGTATGTCACTACCAGACTGATCACTACTAGTATTAATTAAATATTTTACTTATATCATTAGTTAATATTTAATATACATATAATATAGTAAATAAGAAATATCTTAGTATATATATATAAGTATATCTAGTAGTATCTATTATCTAGTCTTATTAGTACTACCCTAGTTAGAGTAACTAAGTCCCGTAGTATAATTAACTATACCTTATAACAAATAATAAGTTTCTGTTTCTAGCTAGCTATAGAGACCTTTACTATATAGTCTACCGAGGTTTAGACAATAATATCTTGAATACTTGGACTATTAGTTTCTAAGTAGTAAAACTATTCTATATAGTGAGTCTATGATACTTAGAAGTATAATAGCTTAGTAAATGCTTTTATATTTAAGATATAAAGTATTTACTATTTAATATTTAATATAATTGTATTACTAGACTTAGTATATATACTACCTTATATATTTATATTTATACTTAATTATACTTATTCTATATATATACTGTATATTATAGTGATACCTGCTATTAATAACTATTATATAGCTGGAGATAGAAGAATCAGGAGTATGAATATATATATATCCTTATCCTAAGTTTGTTATATTAAATTAATAACGTGGCTATACCTTAATTATTAATATATATAGTGAATAATATAAAGATATAGGATATAAGAAGAGATAAAAGTATATTATAGAATATTATAATCTATAATATAATAAAGGGGATATTCCGTAATAAAGAGCCTACTATATAACATCAAGAACACTTTACTAAGTTTACTATCTAATAAGTAGGACCTTACTGCTACTGCTTTAATATAGCTGTCTCTTTATCTCCTTTATATATATATATCTGCTACGTCTCCCTTTATTTCTATCTTTCTTCGTCTCCTAGTTAGCTATTATACTCTATAGTTATTACTAAATACTATCGAATACTAATCGACTTAATTCACTCTACTTCTAATCACTTTAGTACCTATTATGGCTCTGTTTTTAATCTATGGTTTTATATTAAGCTTATGGATTATATCTTAATTCTAAAATATTATACCGTAAGTATAGAATCTAGCCTTTCCTTAGCCCTAGGCTTATATAAGCCTCTTTTAGTAGACTGGAAGTAAAGTTACTCTAATAATAGCTTTTTATAATATTATATAGAGTATATTATAGTAATAAGTTAGTCCTGATATATATACTATATAATAGCTAATTAAACTTTATTAAATTAGTTATTTTTTATAAATACTATTAAACTACTATACGAAAGCTGGACTTTAGTTAGCTGCTTATATCTAGGAGTCGAAATTATAATACTAGTATTTTAATACTCAAAAGATAGTATAATATTAATTTTTAAAAGGTATTAAGAAGATAACCCCCTAAAGTATAAGACTATAGTAAAGATATTAGTCCTATACTCTTCTTAAGCTTATAATATCCCCTTAAAGTATATTAAAAAAGATATATCTTTATATATTAAGTGTTATAACCCTATACCTTTACTATATATATAGAAATATAAGTACTTATACTATAACTTATAGTCTACACTACTTAGTATAGTCCTAGGATAGTATATATAGTATTATATATACTATATATCCTAAAATACCCTCTTAATCTATATATAGGAAAAGTGTAATGTTTCCCCTAACATTACAAAATTACATTACAAATTACATTACATGTAATGTAATTTTTTCTGGATAAATTATATTACATTACATGTAATTTGTAATGTAATTTGTAATTTGTAATTTTTCTTTAATGCTCTGGATAAAGATAATAAAAATAGAAGCCTACGCAGAACGCTTCCTAAACTACTATTTTAGGTTCTATAGTATACCCCTCTTAATCGTTAATAGCTAAGGCTTAAACTAAACTAGCAGGTTCTAGCGATACTTTTATAAACTTATAAGGATTAAATAGCGACTTAGTATAGCTTATGGCCCTTAAACTAACGGAGGACCTAAGAAAATAAACTAAGATATCTAGGCCTACCTCTACGCCTTTATATATTATTCCTAGGATAATTAGGGTCGCCTATTACCTATTATATAGTTATTACATAATAGTAGGAAGAGCTTAATAACCTAGCTAAGTCCCTTTTTTCCTAGAATACGGGTTTTATATCGACCCTATATAAGTCCACGACTCTTTACCCGTATACCTAAAGGAGGCCGCCGCCTATAATCTACTAAGCCGCTTATAAGGGGCTATAGAATTCGTATAGGTAGCTATAGCTTCGAAATAACTTTAAAATAAGGAAACCGCCAATAAGCGGCGACTCCTAATAAAACGCTTTAAAATAAGGGACCTCGCCTACCTATCTATAGCTAACTACTCTATATCTAGGCCTTTAAAGAAGCTAAGCTAGTTATACTAGAAGTATAGGATAACAAAAGTAATTAACTTTTATATTATTAAACTAGATATATCCTCGGGGATATATCCCTGCTTCTATATTGATATCCTAAAGCGAGCTAGCCGTGACCCCCTCCCTAAATAAATCATAACCGACCCCTAGCCCGAACCGATCTAGGACGCCCTTTATAGCGATAAGGAGTAGGAAATAAAGAGTATCCTATACGCATAGAAGGAGCGGTAAGGTCGCGGCGTGTAACACGAAGTACTAGTATACTAGGAGGGATATGCGGAACCCACTTAGGAACCACTAGACGCTATATAGGAAACTAAGGCGTTAAACACCTTTAAAGCAGAATACGGCCCCGCTAATAAAAATAATAGACCCTTACACGAATATACTACAAGGAATACGCGAGGATAAAAAGAACTTAATATAAGGAGGGTATGACTTATAGCCGTAAGTTAATTAAAGGGGGGGAATTTACCAGCCCCCCCCGCGGTATCTAAAAAGTCAGGTAGTACATTTATAAAGGACTTTAATTAGCGGTATTATTATCTAAGCCGCCCTTATTACCGTTACTATTATTACCGGTAATATAATTACTACCCCCTAAAAGGCGGTAAGAATGCCCTCTAGGAGGCGCGTTATCGCGGCGCCCTAGTCGCGAACCTCCTAGCGGAGGACCTTTACCTTATAGCGGAGACCCTCGCTATTATTAATAGGGGCGGAGGCGGATGCGGCGCTAGTAATAATAGCGGCGGGGGTAGGGGCTACCTTAGATAATATAAAGGGGCAGACCCGTGTTCCGGGTCAGGACGTTAGATATCACGTGACCATATACGCGGTCCTAGGGATCTGGTCTTATATACGGCTATTCTTCGGAATAGACCCACTATATCTAGCTAGCTTTTCGTCCGATCTTTCACGATCATCACCTATCACCTATTATAATTATAATTTGCATTATCCTTCCTTTTCCGGATATCTAGACGATCCAGAAAAGCCGACTATAGGCCCGCCTGCCTATCTAGCTATTCGTTCCCCTAATCGGACCACTACCGACCCTTCTAAAGGCCCGGCGACCATCTCCTCGGGACCCGTTTAGCTCTAGATACGGACCCGTGACAAGCCTAACCCTCCCTTCGGCTAGCTTATTAGTTAGTTATTTATTTTAGCCCTAGCAGAGCCGTTCTGTATAGTAACGGCTTCGCCTTTCTTTAATTAGTGCTCGGAGGCGGATATAATCGGCGTGAGGGATCTTATCTATCCTACGCACAATGGTAGTTCCGGCCTGCCTAAACGAACCGCCTATCACGTTATTAATACGATACGGTCACGGTTTGCTTTATTCTGTTTTAAGTCTTTAAGTCTTCGGTCTTTAGTCTTCGGTTTTTAAGTCTTTAAGTCTTAGGTTTTAGATATAGCTTCGGTTACGGTATGGTTTTAGATACAGCATAGCTTTAGATACGATACGGTTTTTAGATATAGATTTATCCTCTAATAGCGGCCAAAGGGCTTAAGTCAAGGCCCGGAAGAATAGCGCGTTACGTGGGCACCCGAGAAAGAGAAGGTTACGATACGAGTTCTGATTCTGGATACGATATAGCTATAATAACAAAAATAATAAAAACACTATATACAATAAAAACGCTAAAAACAGTATCCCGGAGCCCGAGTCTCCGGAACAGCGATCCCGATAATACTTCGGAAAAGCAGAGGCTGCCTGCTTATTAACAGCTATAATGTATCCCGATATAGAGACTGCCTACACACTAATAGTCCTATAGATCCGGTTCGACGGTCCCGAGTACCACGGATCCGGAAGAGCAGAGACTGCCTGCTTAGAAAGAACAGTCTATCCCGACGCAGAGACTGCCTGTATACTAATAGTCCTATAGATCCGGTTTGACGGTCCTGAGTACCACGGATCCGGAAAAGCAGAGACTACCTGCTTATTAATAGTCCTAATATAAGAGGAAGACGCCTTAGCGTCATAAAAGGAGGATACATACCGGTAGACGCGCGTGGGATATATTCTTGTTTTGCCTAATCGGCTTAACCTCCTGTTTTAATGTCGTCGCGAGAGTCACGCTAAAGGCGTGCGAGGCAGCCCTGTAAAAGCTTTATTCTCTAAGGTCCTACCGCGATAGTCACGATATCTTTTTACCGTTTACTTCCCGTTTGTCTAATCAGACTAATAGTAATATCGCTTATAGGTAATTTAGCCTAAGCCGGAGCAGTAGTCGGAAAAGCCGCCGCCGTGGCAGAAGTATGACTCTATGGAAGAGTCCCGTTTAGTAAAAGAGTCCCGCTGCCCGGCACGATCCTGTTCGCCTAATTAGGTGCTATTCCTGCGGTTAGGAAGGTTACCGAAGGCGTATATACCTAAAGAGCCCTGTTGGCTCTATGATCCGGAAGAGCTATAATAGCTCCGCGCTTTAGAAGAACTAGCGCGTTAAGTCTATTAATCCTATTCCGGCGCCGAGCTCCCGTGCTAGCTCTGCTATGCCCGAGGCAAAAAGCTCCCGTGCTAGCTCCCCTGCCTTTACCGATTCCGTGGCACCGGTTCTAAAGAGTCCTCCCGTAGACTCTATAACAAAGGAGCCTACCGCCCCTCCTCCCGTTCCTCTAATCCAGAGTCCTCCCGTGGACTCTATAAAAAAGAAGACGCCCACCGCCCCTGCTATAAAGAAGAGCCCTATTAGCTTTATCGTTCCGAAGAGTCCCCCCGCTATAGACTCCGTGACGGAGGAACCTACCGTTACCGCTACTACCGCCCCTCCTGTTCCTCTAGTCTAGAGTCCTTCTATAGACTCCGCCGTTCCCGCCGTTCCCTCTATCCTACCGTAGAGCTCCCGTGCTAGCTCTACCGCGCCCACCGTTCCTATAATAAAAAAGAGTCCTCCTATGGACTCTACTACTCCCGCTATTCTTACCGTCCCGCCCCGCCTACCTCTAGGCTTAGAAGAGATAATAAAGGTATACGTTAATAAGTATACGGAAAAGGCCGAAGAAGAGGAGCGGCGATATACTATAGGCCTGCCTCCTGCTATAAAGACCGTTACTACTAATCCGTTTATTAACCTCCTTACCCGCCTACCTAAGTAGACGGGTTTCCTTCTACCCGATAGCTTCGAAAATCCTTATCTATAATGGTATATAGGCTATTATAGTCTATTAAGCCGGCCATAAATCGAATAGTTATTCGGTAGCTCCCTTAAAAAGGAGGTAAAGATAGCAGAGATATAAGCTTTATAATAGGTAATTAATATAATGGAAGCAGAGGTATAGTAAAAGCAGAGTCTCTATAAGCGTTAACGTCTTCTTCTTTTCGGTGGATTCGCCTCTAGGGCCAAGGGACTTTTCCTTACTACCTCTTCCTCCCTCCTCCTACCTCTTTTCCCTTTTCCTTTTCCCGCCTCCTTTCCCTTTTTCCTTTTCCTCTTTTTCCCTCCACCTATTCCTTTGCCTAATCAGGGTAATAAAATCGTTTTCGGAAGCAGAAGACGTGCGTGGACTCCTTGGGAGCTGCTTTTCTAGTTCCTGACGGGGGCCGTGTTTATAGACTTATATCTAGGGCCGCGTCTCTTTTAATTACGCCCTGGAGCCGGATTTTTTTTTCCCCGAAGCTACTCCGTTAACCTAATCAGGACCTCTTATTTTTATTTATTTTTAGGTTATTTAGAAAGCTGCCCTCGAGGGGGACCTCTTCGTATAGCTTTAGGGCCGATGGATATAAAGTCCTGCCCTCCCCCGATTTCACCCTCTTTTCTTTTCTACACAAAGACCCTAATCCAACCTATTCTTTACATAGAAAGCTATACGCGTAGGAGCTTCTTCGTATAGCTTTAGGGCTAATAGATAACTAAGCCCGGGGCCCAGCCTATACTATAAGTCTATAGGAGTCCTGTTGCATAGGCTGGCCCAAAGTAGGTCCGGAGCGGGTTATTCCGGGCCCGAAAGTAGGAGTGGATCTGCCGGAGGAATAAGGGCAGAAATTTAGCACTACGATCAGAGATTTCTACAGAGTTAATTAAATTAATAGATCGATCGCTTATTTTACGTAATTAACTTATACGCTATTTATAATAATTAAGAGTCTTATTTTTACTTAATAACCTATTAAAACTATTTACGCCGAGCTGCCTATAGCTATAACCATAACCTCTAATACGACTATCTATATAAGCCACGAAGACTAGGAGCTATAGAAGCGTCTCTATAAAGTCAGGGCCCGAAGCAACGGAATCTGGGATTTCCTACGCCCTAACGATCCAGCCCCTAGGCCGTAGTAAGCCACCCGTCCCGAATTTACCTCCTACGCCTCTATCGCTAATACTAACGGTTAACCCTTTAATATATCCGAGCTAACGGTTATAGGCAAGGCCGCCTATACTAAAGACTACCGCCGATATAAAGAAGATCGTAAAGACTACGAAACCTATTAGAAAGGCGTTAACGGTATACTTAAGTGAGTGGAAGAGTCTATCGTAGCGAAGAGACGGAAGGCCCTAATAAAGGGTATAACCCTGGAAGAGATCTACGTAGTAGTATAAGCCGACGCCGTACCCTATATCGCGACCCGTATAAAGGACTCCTAAAAGAACTACGATCTATATAAGAATAAGCCGCCTACTAACCCCCGGAAGGTGGGCGCCTAGCTAGACAATTAGCAGGACCGGCTCTAGGACTATTATAATATCGGGATATATAATAAGCCCCGGGAGATTTAGATTAACGACTTCTTTAACGCTATACGACCTGCCCTAGGTAACTGGGTAGATATAAAGGAAGTAACGCTAGACCTTAAAACAGTATCGGCGATAGCCCTTATCGCGGAAGGGAAGAAGGCGGCGGAATAACTTAATATACCGCCTACTCGAAGCTATAGAACTATAGCCTTCCCGGCCTTAAACCTAGGTAAAGGCGATAATAATAAAGGGCCGTAACGGACTAGGAGAGCTAACCGGACTAGAGCTTAGCGGGGCCGTAATACCTACCCTAAAGGTAAGTCTACTAACCGTATAAGCTCTAAGCGCCGGTAATCCCTTTTCTATAAGGATAAGTGCCCCGTATACTACCAGCGCGGCTATAACCTATAAGGCTACTAGATACTATTCCTAGAGTTAGCGCCGGAGGGTTTTTAAGCTAACGACTCTATTAGGAGGCTCGTGGAGAAGTCCCTTAGGATAGACCGGGACCTATAGAACGCTATAAAGAAGATTAGGTCCTGGAATAAAAAGAAGAGGACCGCCGTTACCGCCGCCGAATATAAAGTAACCGATAATAATAATAAAGTCGGCGGCGGCGGCGGTAACGGCGATAATAATAGCGAAGTCCTTAAGGAGGCGTGACTCTATACGGTATTCTATAAAGAGTAAGGTAAAGCGTTAAACACTATCCGTTCCGAGCCACGCCGGCTAGAAGCCCCGGCGGCCGCCCTCTTAGTAGCCGTATATTCTTTACGTTAATCCGCTATATTAGACTTAGGTACTATATCCCACGTTTTCTATAATAAAAGCAGATTTACGGATTATAGACCGGCCCGCCCCGATAACGTTATAATCGCCGGCACTATAACGGTGCCGATTTAAGGGTACGGAGATATTATTATTATAATAGAAGGAACGGCCGGCCCGATAAAGTTCCGGTTAAAAGATATAGCCTACTACGAAGACTTTATCTATAACTTAGTCTCTAATAAGAAGATACGTTAGAACGGTTACTAGTAGGATTAAGAGCCGCCGAACGATTATATACGCCGCTATAACCGATTAATCCTTTATAAGCTAAGTATCCACTACGATTAAACCGTTATAAAGCTCTTTCTAGTTACTAACACCCCCGTTACTATTACTCTTCTAGCCCCGAGTCTATTAATCCGAAAACCGATTAAGAGGGTAGCTAGCTAAGCTAACGGCAACCTATAGTATCTCTAGCTAGGGCACGCTGGCCCTAATATAATAAAATAACTAGAAGAGTAGTTATAGGGCGTTAAGCTAAAGGGGCCAGGAACGGTAGAGTATAACGCCTACGCCTAATCGAAAATAAGCCGCTAGATTAGCCGAAGGACCCGTATAGCTCTAAGCTATGCCGGCGAGAGGTAGGCGATCGATTTTATAGAGTTCCTACTAACCGCTAACGGATACGTGCGGATTATATTCTTCACGGATCGATATAGCGGATTCGTGGCCTGCTACGTTATAACGTTAAAGAGGGCTTCCGATATCTATATAGTTATAAACTAAAATATCCGATAGGTTCAGAGCCAATTCAACCGGCAGGTACGGGTCTTTAAGTATAATAACGAACTAATATAATCGCTTGAAATACAGGGCGTAACCAAGGGTTTTGACATCCAACTAGAGTCCTCTTTAGCAGAGACCCCCGTATAAAACGGTGGTGCCGAAAGATCTAGGGCTATTATAGTATAGAAGGCATAAGCTATACGAATATACTCCCGATTACCCGATTTCCTATAGGTTAAAGTCGTTTCTACTACCGCTTATATATAAAACAGAACGCCTAAATAACGCCTTGGCTAGAAGACCCCGTTCGAACTTATCTATTAACGTAAGCCGTAGCTAGGGCACCTTCGGGCCTTTAGCTATAAAGCTTTTCCTATAACCAGAGCAGCTCTAATAAGGTCTAGAAAGCTTTAAAACCGGCTAGCGCCGCGGGCCTATATCGGTTACCTCGTGGGATACGATTTAACTAATATTTACCGTATTTGGGTTCCTGGCCTTCGAAGGAACGGGATCGTATATACACGTGATATTATTTTTAACGAATAAGAGTATTTTAACGGCAGACTCGAAGCCCTGAAGGACGATTTACGTTAATTAATAGAAGAATAGCTGGCGGATATTATTAATTAGATCCGCCTACCAGAGTTATATATAATTAAATAAGGCGAACCGTAAGATAAGGTAGCCGATAAGGTAGCCGATACATTTATAATAGCATACTTCGAGCCTATTCTTTAGTCGGGTAGCGAGGTTAACGAACCTCTCCTAAGGGCTATGCCTACCGGCCTTAAGGCTCGGGGGGTAGAACCGTTTATAGCGCCTAAGAGGCCGGAATAATAGGAGGAGCTTATAGAGCCTATAAGGCCGGAGCTAGAAAAAGACTCTTCTATGGCCGCGATTAATCACTAACGCCTAGATAGTCACCTTCTGACCCTACTAGAAACCCCTCCTTAGGTAGGGCTCACGGCGGCTGCCTTCACGGGCTATAAGCCTATAGAGTAGGGGGGAGCTAAATTTCGAAGCTATAACAGTAACCGAGTCTGGATCTCTACTTTTAACGCAGGAAGATATACCCTATTAGTCCGTAATTTAAATAGTAAGCCGCTAATAAAGTTAAAAATTAAAAAGGTATTTAAAAGACCCTATTATAAGATACACCGTAAGTAACTGCCGGCCCCTCTAAGAAGTTAACAAGACCTTAAAAACCACTTATACGAAATCCTATTCCGATAAGCCTAAAAGGATCACCTAAAGAGTTATAAAGAGATAGGCTCGTGGATTATAGTGCCGAAGGATAGGGTAAAGGGGCATTAAGTGCTTAGCTGTATATAGGTGATAACCTATAAGTTTAATAAGCACGGCTTTCTATAGAAGTATAAGGCTAGACTAGTGGTCCGCGGAGATTAATGGTATCAGGACTCGTTAGAAGATATATATATAGCCACTCTCGCCGGTCGCTCTTTTAGATTATTAATAGCGATCGCCGCTCGCTTCGACTTATCCTTAATATAGTATAATATCGTTAACGCTTTCGTGCACGCCCCTCTGCCCCACGATATATATATACGATTCCTGCCCGGGACCGTGGTGGCGGGTTAATTATTATTACTAAAGAAGGCGTTATACGGGCTGCGGGAGTCTCTATTACTATAGCAAAAGCATATTATAGAAGTGCTAAAAAGAGACGGGTTTAAGATAGTGCCGTAAAAGCCCTGCTATTTTATACGCCGTGGGCTGATCCTGTTTTTTTATATGGACGATATCGTGATCGGCTTTAAGGAAGACTTTAGGGAAGAGATAGAATAGGCTATCGCGAGCCTACGAAAGCACTATGCCCTGTAAGGCGGGTAGCCACTATAATGGTTCCTTAGGATTAAGGTTATTCGGGACCGTCCCTTAAGGAGGATATGGCTGTTATAACGCGATTATATCGTGAAGGTAGGATATCTATTATTAACGGCATCTAACTATAAACCCATAAGCCCTATAAAGCCGGCAGAGCTGCTACCGTACGCTAGGAAGTCCACCACCGTTAAAAGCTATTAACGAAAGATAGGATTAGTTCTATACGCTATAGTAATCACACGCCCCGATATCGCCTTTATAGTATCACGACTCTATAGATTTAATATAAATACGAGCTATTAGTATCACGAAGTAGCCGACTATTTGATCCGATATCTGCTGGCTATATAAACCTACGCCTTAGAATTAGGTGGAGGCGATACTATTAAGGTGTTCACCGACGCGTCTTTTACGGATAATTCAATTAACCGAAAGAGTAGCTAGGCGTTTATAATACGCCTGTTTAGAGGTATAGTAGCCTAGCGAGCCAATAAGCAAGCAACGGTGACAACGTTAATAATAGAGGCAGAGCTACTCTTGCTAGTATAAGGTGCGAAGGAAGGGGTATTTACGAAGAGGCTGTTAGAGGCGATAGGTATAATATTCGACGATCCACGATTAAAGATACGATACGATAATAGCTAAACGATACGCCTCCTAACGGCGGAGATCGCTTAATTAAATACGCGATTACGGTATATAGATATATATAACTACTGGCTATAAGAGGCGTAGTAGTATAGGAGGATTAAAGTTAGTTACGTTGTAAGCGCCGATATAATCGCTAATAGATTAACGAAGGCCCTGTGTAGGGAAAAATTTATAAGCTTTAGAGAATAGGTGGGAGTAATAGATATACAGGGACGTCTCTATATAAATAAGCTGGAGGAGATCTTACTAGAGTATCTAAAGGAGCTAGAAGAGAAGTTCGAAGGAAGCTATATAGACGTTATAGAAGGGGATATATCGATAGAAGACGCCTATGAATAACGTTAACTAAGCAACTATTATATAGTTCTTTAGTTAGGGGGGTATATCGTATAGGCTGGCCTAAAGTAGGTCCGGAGCGGGTTATTCCGGGCCCGAAAGTAGGAGTGGATCTGCCGTAGGAATAAGGGCAGGAATTTAGCACTACGATCAGAGATTTCCACAAAGTCAATTGAATCAACAGATCGATCGCTTATTTTACGTAATTGAGTTATACGCTGTTTATAATAAGTCCTGCCGATTTTCAGCTTTTCTTTTTACCTCTCCCTTAGCTATATCTTTTATAGTTCCTTACCTTTTCTTTTACTCGTAACCACGTTAGCCTGATTAGAAGAATCGTGATTAAACGGCTCCGATTTTAATTAATTTAGTCTGCTGGTTATTAAGTTATTAGTTAGTTTAGTGGTACGCGTTGGATATCTTCGTTATATTCGAAGCAGACTATATACCACTAATTCTGCCTACTCTTTTTAGACCTTAATCCTGCCTGCTGTTTTTGCCGGCAGTCACTATAAGCTTATCCTGCTCACCTTTTTCCTTATTTTTCCTCTCTTTTTCCTACTCTTCTTTTCCCTATATCTTTATTCCTCTAATCGGCCCGAGCCTAATCCGCCTACTTATAATTAATCTAATTAATCCTGTTAATCCGGTTAATCTAGTTAATCCCGTTAATCCTGCTTTTCCTTCCTATTCCTTCGAGCCCGGCCACGATTCTATTACCTCGAAGAGTCCTGCCGCGAGACCCGGTTCTATTCTTCGCCCACCGACTCTACGAAGGGACCGATAAACCGACCTGCCCTCCTGCGTGCCGTGCCACTCTACCGCTAAAAAGATCCGACCTACGTGCTTTACGCCTACGAACCAAAGTAGACTGCCTGCCTTAATCTAGGTAGTAGAAAAAGATAGATATACTCTATGTGTTATCTAGTTCTACGTTCTGCGTCGTTAATCTTTTGCTAGGGCCGCCGCGTTACCTTATTCCTGTAGTTATAACCGGGAACCAAAAAGGCCGCCGCCGCCTACCCTGTATATACGTTCGCCGCTATATCGTCGTCACGGTCTTCTCGAGGACTACGCTAGGGCCGCCGCCTATTTACCGCCGCCCACTACCATTACCGCCGCCGCCGCGTTACTTATTCCTTCTAAGAAACCGAGGAAGCCGCCGCCGCCGCCTACTCTATACGCATAAAGGACCTATATGGTCACCTTTATCGTCGAGGTCACCGTCCTTTAGGCCTGCGTCTTTAAGAGACGTCTTCAGGAATACACACGGGCGAGGAAAGATACGGAAGCTATTACTATATAGGCTGTTTATGGATGCCCTGATCAGGGTAATAAAGATATATTTAGGACGGTTATGCTATTATTTTGTTTATATTAAAATTATCAAGACCACGAGGCGTGGCTTAATAATTTGGGGCCGATTATAAAGGGGCAGACCCGTGTTCCGGGTCAGGACGTTAGATATCACGTAACCACGTACGCGGTCCCAGGGATCTGGTCTTATATACGGCTATTCTTCGGAATAGACCCACTATATCTAGCTAGCTTTTTATCCGATCTTTCACGATTATCACCTATCACCTATTATAATCATAATTTGTATTATCCTTCCTTTTCCGGATATCTAGACGATCTAGAAGAGCCGACTGTAAGCCCGTTTGCCTATCTAGCTATTCGTTCCCCTGATCGGACCACTACCGACCCTTCTAGAGGCCCGGCGACCGTCTCCTTAGGACCCGTTTAGCTCTAGATACGGACCCGTGACGAGCCTACCCCTCCCTTCGGCTAGCCTATTGGTTGGTTGTTTGTCTTGGCCCTAGCGGAGCCGTTCTGCATAGTGACGGCTTCGTCTTTCTTTAATAATAAGGCGTAATAGTCGTTATATGCTAACTTAAAGGCTTCGCGGAGCTAAACTAGAGTTAGCGGCGACCTAAAAAAAGACTAAGGAACACTTATATTATTATTATCCGGATTATCGTGTATAGCGTAACCCGTGGTAGTTATAAGATAAACGAACTTAATAGCGGCAGAAGGGAGCTAAGAAAGTTACTTATAGCTATTTAGTTTATAAATTATAGGGAACTTACTAGGCGGTATATATAAGATCCTATAGCGTATTCGTAGCACTTAGGCTTATTATACGCTATACTAGGCCTAGATTAATTATAATATATTTAGTTAAATTTTATTTTAATACCCGTAATACGATTAGGGTAGGGGCGGTAAAAGTGATTATAGTAATAACTAAGAGGGTAAGCCGGGCCGCGCTATTATTTATTAGGCGTGGCAGGCTACTAGAGCGTTAATAGGGCCCTCGTAGCGAAGTATAGCCTCTAGTCGTATACCTTTTCTTTACCGGGGCGCTTACCCGTGCTCGCTATTATAGCGATAGCCTCCCTAGCCACTTCCTTAATAAAGGGGGAGGGGGGGCGGGGGCGGCAAGATCGCCAGCGGCGGGGGGCTTTTTAACGGTGCCCTTACGGGTATAGCGGGCGCTACGGCGGGCGGCGGATATCTAGACGCACTCTATTAGCTATAACCTAACCGTATCGGCGTAAGGACGTATCGGGAGACTTATAATAGTAAAGTAAATAATTAAAAGCATAAGAATTATTAGATTAATAAAAAGCTATAAGCATAGAGTGATTATGCTATAAGTTAGCGAAGAACGATACGGCTTTTAACACGGAACTAGCGATAAAGCTTACTACTAAAACAATATTATAGGCTTATAGGAAAAAGAATTAACTATAAACGAAAACCCGGGCGAACCTATAATCATACTATAATATCGAATTATAGAATATAATAAAAGCCTATAGAGCTATTAGTTATAGTGGCTTACGAATAAAAAAGAAGGAGTAACCGAGCTTTATTAAATATAACTAATAGGTACCTAGTAAAACGCGGAGCGTTAACGACCTAGAAGCGAAGTCGCTACGAATAACGCGCGATATAAACGGACCTAATATAAAGGAGGAAGCATGCCTCCCTCGCGAACTATTAAGACGAAAAGAGGAATCGGCCCTTAGTTATTACGGCCCCTGGCGCGGGGGAGGGGGGGGGGTGGGTAATATTATGGGTTAACCCTTCGAATATACAGTTCCAGTATAAGGCCGGAACCGCTAATTAGCGCGTAGGCCCGACGCTTAGACCTCGCGTTGCCCTTACCGCGGATTCGTATAAACCTAATAAATCCTACGCTTTTCCGTAAACCTTTTCCTTTCCTTTTCTTAATTCTAGCTAATATAATTATTTAGCCTTACTTAGTGCGATTAACCTATAACCAGCCGCTTATAACTATATCCTGACCACTAAGTGCCTTTATCCTGATTATTTCTTTACTCTTCGCGATTACCCACTTAATATTATAGACGCCAGGAGCAGGGAATTAGTGGCCGGGATATAATAACTTTTTTATTATAGTTAGCGGTATAAATAGTAGCGACTCTGTTTAAGATAGTTATTTTAGAAATATATTATTTTACTAGCTAATTCCACCCTTTTTTTAAATCCTATATCTTACTTAAAAATTTATATTATCTTTTATCTGTCTTAAAGTACCGGTACGTAATATTTAGAGCTAAGATTTCGGTTATACACGCGGTCGCTTTACCTTCCTGATTGGGGTTGAGTGGATAATAAATAGTGAACCGGGGGCGTATAAATACCGGTACTCCTGACCTGCAGGTAACCCGTATCTACCTACCCAGGTAGCGGGGGGAGTACGACTATTTATAAGCGGCCTATCTACTATTTGCAAGCGTCCCAAACCTAATTAGGAAGGTTACGCGAGCCCGCATAGTAGTCTGTATACGCCACGATCTTGGCTATAGATATCCCGTATAGATACATCACGACAACGTTTATCTCCCTAGCTAATTACGAATGTCCGTTGCTGTAAATTCACTGCTTATTGTGACCTCCTTGCATAAAGCTCTAGTTAAGAAAAATACACGCTGTTGTAATACAAAAAGTGGTGGAAAAGCAGGTGGAAAAAGAGGTAGGAAAAGAGGTAGGAAAAGCAGGTGGAAAAAGAAGGGGGAAAAAGCAGGTAGAAAAACTTTTATAGTGACACGTGGTAGTGGTTACGTAACCTATATAATAGATAAGACCTTATCTATTATCTATATAATAGATAAGACCTTATCTATGTAATAGATAAGACCTTATCTGTGTAGTAGATAAGACCTTATCTCTATAATACTACGTGTTACCTTGAAAAATTTTCACCTCCTTTTTCCACCACTTTTTCTACTTCTTTTCTATCTCCTTTTTCCACCCTAAGGATATAATATATTTTAGGAAACTTTAATAGGCCCCTAATTCCTAATAGCAGGCCCTTACTAAGTGGGTTATAACTCTATAAGTTCTCTTATATATAAACGGCCTATTTTTCTATACTAAAACGGGGTCTCCCGCTACGTAGGTATAAGTAGTTATATTATTAATTAAACCAAACTACTTAAACTGCTTAATTAAGGTTATCGTTAACTACCTAAATACGTGAATACACTCTATTTATCTTATTAGAATAGCTCCTCTAACGCCTCGTTACTCTGCGCTAATTCCTTTATTCGCGTATTAATCGTGCCCTTAAAACGGGCAGGAATCGTGACCTCTTCTTCCTCTTTATTATCTTCATAGATCCTATAGCTCTAACGCGGTGCTATAGTCCTAGGCTTATACGTATTAACACTAGGCAGGGTAGGCGGTGCTATTAATAGAGGCGTAACTGCTTCGTTCCGTTCCTCGTTCTAGGTAATCTTAAACCCCGATAGAAGCCTCCTTATACTATTCCGACCGTGGCCCCTTACGCGACTCGAACTGGATATCTCTAGGGCGCCCCTTAGGCGTCCTCTGCCGCGAACTAGCATCGGATCTAAGGGTACCTGGGGACGGGTACCTGTATTAGTAGCTAGAGCTTTAGTATCCCTTTCCTAATACTAGTGGCGATTAAAGGATCGAAGCTTAAGTGGCTCGTTATCGCGTAAGTGACGAGTAAGCACATAACGGCAGGGTAAGCCGTGGGTTTAAAGGATTAGGTAAGGCAGGTAATTACCTGTTTATTATACGCTCAGGAGCTCTTTATGCTATAGAATACTAAGGGCTTAAGGCATAAGCTGGTGCCGAACAAGGCTGGGTGTTGATGGAAGAGGTTAGGATATAAAAAGGTAGGCGTGTGATAATTACGCCTACTTTTACGAAGGCACGTAGGCAGCTAGCTAGCTATATTATAATTTTATATATAATTTAATTAAATTAGTATAAATATAACTGCTTATACCTACGTAGCGGGAGACCCTGTTTTAGTATAGAAAAATAGGCTGTTTATATATAAGAGAACTTATAGAGTCATGACCCACTTAGTAAGGGCCTGCTATTAGGAATTAGGGGCCTGTTAAAGTTTCCCTATATTTTAAGATACTTTAACATAATAGAAAACAGGTCAGAATAGCTGCGATTTTATAGTATAGGGCATTAAGTATAAGTTATAATTGACGGCTATCTTACGTATACAAAACGTCTATTATAATTATATATACCTAGGTATATACCGGTACGGGATATCTATAGCTAAGATCGTGGCGTATACAGACTACTACGCGGGCTTATATAACCTTCCTAATTGGGTTTAGGACGCTTATAAATAGTAGATAGGCCGCTTATAAATGAGTACCGGTATTTATACGCCCCCTGTTCGGTATTTGCTGTCTACTTAACCCTAAATAAGAAGGTAACACGAGCGCGTGTATAAGTAAGATCTTAGCTATAAATATTATATACCTATATATATTAGAGT
Source organism: Sodiomyces alcalophilus JCM 7366 (assembly GCF_042370955.1). Lineage (NCBI taxonomy): Eukaryota > Fungi > Ascomycota > Sordariomycetes > Glomerellales > Plectosphaerellaceae > Sodiomyces > Sodiomyces alcalophilus. The sequence continues at coordinate 806,532 of NW_027263538.1, forward strand.
AGGTAATCAGGATTACATGATATATAACAAGGTTACGTGACTAGGGCATAAGGATTACGTGATATATATAATAATATCACGTAACTAGGGCATTAGGATTATATAGTATATATAATAAGGTCACGTAACTAGGGTATCAGGATTACGTAATATATAATAAGGTACCTAGCGTAAGGACATTATATACTCTTAATACCTTAGGGTTAATAAATATAGAGGCAGAAATAGTAGTGATTTAGTGGCTTAAGATATCTGGTTTTGATTATAGAGATTAAGGCTTATCGTGAGGTATAGGTACGTAGCATATGCGGCTAAGATCTTGCTTATACACGCGGTCGCGTAACCTTCCAAAAATGGATTGAGTGGATAATAAATAGTAAACCGGGGGCGTATAAATACCGGTACTCCTTGCAAATAGTGGTACTCTGGCGGGGGGTCCTGGATAGTATATTCCTTAGGCTAGCTACAGAATAACAAGCCTAGTCAGGTCGCATTTAATAATATATTAATACTATTATAACTAGGATCCAGGGTATCCAGGCCACTTACTGTTTCGGGCCTTCACTATATCATAGTGTTGCTCCTGTCCCTGTATTTAGTATAGGGACTATTATACAGTGACTAGCGTAGTTAGTATTTCCGCCTAGACAGTGTATATAACCGGACAGTCTATCCTATGTTGATATTAAGGTCATATAGCTTATGATGTCTGCCTTAATATAGTGACAGGATTAAAGAAAATTTATATCGGGGGTATGCATATAGGCATGCCTGTATATATATAGTCACCTTGTATTTATATTATACCCCTGTATTTTGCCTTGGAATTCTAATATTAGGACATTCCTCTAAGGTACTAAGTTATATACTATATAATCTCTGTTGTATTATATTAAAGGTATATTCGTGGTTTACCCTTTTAGGAAATTCAGAAAGGCTTAAGAAGCGTACCTTCGCTAACAGGACCTATAGTATAACGTAGAACGTATATGTAACGTATTTATATATTATATTAATACCTATCCTGGATCCGATTCTAATCGCTAGTCAGCACTAGATTCGAATAGCGGAAATACTAGCTAAAATAACTATCCGGCCCCCAAGCAGTCCTAAAAGAGAATAAGGACAAGGGCAAGCAAGGGCAAGGACGATATTATATTATATTATTAAGGAGCTATAAAGTGGACTAGCAGGGTACCTAGTCCCCCTGGTTTAGTATATCTAAAACCCTGTTTTTATATATAAAACGCTATCACGGGTACGATTACGTATAAACGCTTACGTGATCGGTTATTATATTATAAATACATAGCCTCCGAACCCCTCTTTAAGAGGAGGCCAGAGTTTAATTTTCACCTTATTAACACCCCCCCACAGGGGTGATTTCTGTGTCCCTTTGCCGAGTACCACTATTTGCAAGCGGCCTGTCTACTATTTGCAAGCGTCCTAAACCCAATTAGGAAGGTTACGCGAGCCCGCGAAGTAGTATGCATACGCCACCATCTTAGCTACAGATATCCCGTACCGGTACATAGGTACATAGGTACATAGGTATATAGGTATCTAGGTATATAGGTATATAGGTACATGGGTATATAGGTACGTAGGTACATAGGTACATAGGTACATAGGTACGTAGGTACATAGGTACATAGGTATATAGGTATATAGGTATATAGGTATATAGGTATATAGGTATATAGGTATATAGGTATATAGGTATATAGATATATAGGTATATAATAGTCGTTTTATAGATATAAGATAGCCGTTAATTAATATAACTTATACTTAATACCCTATACTATAAAATCACAGCTATTCTAACCTATTTTCCATTATATTAAAGTACCCTAAAATATATTATGTCCTAGAGGTAGAAAAAGTGGTAAAAAAGTGGTGGAGAAGTGGTAGAAAAAGAGGTGGAAAAAAAGGTAAAAAGATTTCACGTATTATTATATAGATAAGGGCTTATTATTCTATATAGATAAGGTCTTACTATTTCACACAGATAAGGTCTTATTATTAGATAGATAAGCTTATATAACTACTATATTAGAAATTTTTCCACCTGCTTTTCCTACCTCTTTTCCCACCTCTTTTTCCACCTGCTTTTCCACCACTTTTTCTATCACGACAGTATATATTCTTCTTAACTAGAGCTTTATGCACGGAGGTCAAAATAAGCAATGAATGTATAGTAACGGACATTTATAATAAGCAAGGGAGAGAAAACCTTATTATAATTATACGTACCGGTACGGGATGTCTACAGCCAAGATAGTGGCGTATACAGGCTACTACGCGGGGTCGCGTAACCTTCCTAATTGGGTTTAGGACGCTTGTAAATAGTAGACAGGCCGCTTATAAATAGTGGTACTCCCCTTTGCCCTATAATACTCTTCTTTCACTCTGCGCGCAACACCTCCCTAATATATTAAACTCTCCACCTTTTAAAGGGCGCGCCGACTATTAGAAAGTATTATAGGGCAGCCAGGTTAGTTCCATCACGTCTTCTACGTTAGGCTTATATCGTCGCCTAGGGCAGTCACGATCGTTACGTCTTTAGTCACGTCTTTAGTTACGTTTTCGGTTACGTCTTTAGTCACGTCTTTAGTTTAAGCAGTTCGATCAGTTTCTTCAGTTATTCAGATTGTTCAGGTCGGTCAGGTCTTGTATACGCGCGGGCGATTAACTCGTTACTAGTAGGCAGGTCCTAGAGGGACGCTACGATGCTATAGAGTATTCGTGCCGTGGGCTATTACGGACTAACTAGCTAGAGGGCGGGGCTGCCTAGGAACTAACTAATTAGCTGGATAGAACTAATAGATTAATTAAACTAATAGAACTGCTTAATTGATTGATTAAACTAATAGAACTAATAGAACTGATTAATTCGAATCGCGGAACCGGGACCTTTATAAAGGACCCGGGTAATTAAATTAATCGAGCTATTTAAGCTATTCTGATCGCGGAACCGGGCAGACCTTTACGAAGGACCCGGGCGGTTGTTTTAAGCTGTTAAACTATATGACCGTGGTCCTTTACGAAGGACCCGGGCAGTTATTTTAAGCTATTCGTGGAGGTATTCGAATCGCGGAACCGGGCAGGCCTTTACGAAGGACCCGGGCGATTAAACTAATCGAACTAATTAAGCTGATTAAACCGCGCGGCCGCGGACCTTGTTAACGGACCCGGGCGATTAAACCGATTAAACCGATTAAACCGATTAACCCGATTAAACCGATTAAACCGATTAAAGTAAGCGACCGGGCAGACCTTTACGAAGGACCTAGGTGGTTATTTTAAACGATTAGATAGACCTTTTTAAAGGCCCGGATTAATGGATTTAATAGACCGATTCGATGGATTGAATCTAATGGATTTTAGTCGATTTGTTTAGTTATTTTGGATTGATTTTAACTGTTATTTTAAAGGCAGCTCTTTTACTTCTTTTGCTCCTAAGGGCAGGAGCACACAAGAGGGAGCGCTATATCACGGGTACGATTACGTACAAACGCTTACATGATCGGTTATTATATTATAAATACGTGGCCTCCGAACCCCTCTTTAGGAGGAGGCCAGAGTTCAATTTTCACCTTATTAACACCCTCCCACAGGGGTGATTTCTGTGTCCCTTTGCCCTATAATACTCTTCTTTCACTCTGCGCGCAACACCTCCCTGACAAACGCCCTGCCTTTGGTGTACCTACTTGTACTCTATCCGCTTATTGCCGTGGTGCTATTAGTTTATTTGGATCCGTAAGTACACCACACATAATTAAACAGGGGTTGGGGTGTACTAGTATAAACACACTATTTCTGTAGCCTCCTTTCTTAAGAAGTCCTGGTCCTGAAATACGGCCACGATTAATATACCCTTATACTATTGCTGTGGAAGAGGTCTGCTATGGAAGAGGCTAGCTTAATAGGACTGCTTAATGGGACCGTTGGATGGGACTCTGCTTACCTCTGTTATCGTGGAAGAGGTCCTGCTGCTATAGAAGAGGTCCTGCTGTGGAAGAGGCCTGCTGTGGAAGAGGTCTGCTGTGGAAGAGGTTAGCTTGATGGGACTCTGGATGGGACTCTGCTTACCTCTGTTATCGTGGAAGAGGTCCTGCTGCTGTGGAAGAGGTCCTGCTGCTGTGGAAGAGGTTCTGCTGCTGTGGAAGAGGTTAGCTTGATGGACTGCTGGATGGGACTGTTGGATAGGACTCTGCCTACCTCTATTATCGTGGAGAGAGGTCTGCTGCTGTGGAAGAGGTCTGTTGTGGAAGAGGTTTACTGTAGTTATTATGGAAAAGGAAGAAGACCTAACTGTAGATGGATCTATGGAAAAAAAAGAAGATAGATAGAAAAGGATCTAGGAAGTATATACGCTGCTGCCCCTGCCCTGCCTGCCCTGCCTGCCCTGCCTGCCCTGCCTCCTAACGATACCCTTCGTTATTATAGAAGGACCTACCCGAATATTATACTAGTACTTTAAGTATATATACCACCCCTCCTATTTTACTAGCGGATATACTTCCTATAAAATATATATACTTAATTACTATTAGTAGTAATATACTATTAGCTTAATAATACTAACAGAAATAGTTAGTGTATTTAAACTAGTTAGTTATTTCGTGGGCCTTGAATAACTAATAAGATATCCTATGGTGTATAATAGGGTACCTTGTATCGATGCTGTTTTTTGCTGGTTACTATATATTATATAACTAAATAGATTATATAAATATAGTTATACTGGTACGGCTACGTAGCGCGGTATTTAGCCTCCGAGCTCTTAGGCTATTAGCGACTAGAGTAGGTGTGGCTTATAGATAAAACAGGCTACTAGAAGGGGATTTCTATTAGTTATATATAGCCAAGGCATAGCCTATATATAGCTTAGTCTCCTATAAGCCTAAGGTGTGGAATTAAGGTAATCTATTATATCTTTATAGCTCGGTTCGGTTCATTATAGCTTTATATTATAGTTATAAGCCCGGGTAATAGCAGTATACTAGTAGCTTCCACTGCTCGTAAAGACCGTTCCGAGTTATAATTCCTTTATCTCTTTTCTATATCCATTTTATCCCCTATCCACTTCTATTATATATCACCTATTCCCCTGCACCTGCACCTCGCTTACTTTTCCGTTTTCGAGCACTATAGCCTATACCCTGGAGATCGACTACGCGGTTAACGTATCGGATATGCCTAAGCTTATATACTCGAACTATTAGATCGACTAGTACTTTACGGTTAAAGGCGCGGCTCGTATACTAGAAATATAGTATATAATCGATCCGGATAAGCCTAATTAGTCCACCGATATCCTGCTAGAGCTTAATCCTATTTCCGAGTACTAGATCCGCGAGCGCCTTATAGTCCATAGCGGCGAGACCGTCACGCTACTATCCGCTAATAAAGTTAAAGCAGCTTTACTTAGGGCGCTATAGTCCTTAGATTTAAAGAGAAAGGAATACTAACCCCTTATTTAGAAGCTCGAAACGATCCTGTCTTTAATCCGGAAGTCTATTAACGCCGCCGGCTTCGAGATAGCTATCTCTAAAGCTATCTCGGTAACGCGGGCAGAGCCGCTTATATCCACGGTCTGCGAAGATCGCTATATTATTCGCTAGCTACTTAAAGCTCTTAAGGACGCCTACGCTCCTAGTAAGCTCGCTATCCTATTAACTATCCAGAACGACTATTGATCTATTCTACACGACGCCTAACGCGGAAATACTAAGCTAGAGGCTTAGTATAAAGCTTAGATCCGTTAATTATCGCGTGCTAGACACTATAGATAAAAGGAGGTAGATAAGATTTTTGTAATCCGCGAGTTTATACTAGCTATATATCGCTTTACTCCCTAGTAATCCTCTACTAAGCTGCTTAAATTAGGCGATTATCGTAGGAAGAATATCTAGCCTAAGATCCTCGACTACGGCTAGTCCTTTATTGATTTTATCCACGACTTAAAGATAAACGCCTATAGCGGCTTAGTAGTATATACTACGCTTAGCGGCCGTTCCGATTAACTAAAAAATAGCGGTTCAGGGGGTCGGCGGTACTACGAATACCCCTATTAGCGGTTTTATTACTAAAAGCCCGTGTTTTATAACTATTTAAAATATACGCTTACCGGTAATAGCCCGGATTCAAAGCTTAAGCTAGATAAGGCCTGGTATAATAAGATCCGAGTAGAATACTGGAAGTTATATTAGAAGCAGCTCCGTGAAAACCTAGTAAAGTTAGGCTAGACCGTTAAAGCGGATTCGTTAAAAAGCAGCAGCTCTCTAGCCTATCTAGGTAATATCGTCGCGGTCACTTTAGATCCCGATATAATCTATAAAGAGCACTAAGCGATATAGACTTTTACTACTATAACGCCTAGCTTATATCCGCTCTCGAAGAGTACCTTACTTAATAACTACGGAGCTACCTATCTAGTAAACTCGCTTAACCTCCTTAAACCCGGTATATTCGTTCCGTCTAATAACGAATATATCGAGGCCGGCATAACTTTCTTTCCGATCTTAGGCCACGGTACCCGAGTACTATAAGGGATTTTTAACGGCGCTAAAGGTGCTTTGAAGGTGGATTTAATACTAAAGAAGGTGGCTATTATTAAAGGGCTTTACACGAATATAGTCTCGGAGGCTCTACTATAAAACGTTAGGATTTAGGTCTAAGGCTACGATTACTCCCTACGCTACGGGACTCCTAAAAAGAGCGAGATTGTATTAAAGATAAGCTATCGATATAACCTTACCTTCCTCGAATATAAGCTCCTTTCTTCGTACTTCTTTTCTTCCTATTTAGGCCCTAAAAGCTAGGGGGTAATTCCGATCCGTATAGACCCTATCTAGCTACTTATAGCAGCAGCTTACTAACTAAGGCCACGCTTTCGTCCTTCTCGAGACCCTTTATATCCCCGTATCGATATTAAGAATCTATAGTATCTTAGGGCAGGCTATCTTAGGCCAGAGGCGCTCCGCGCGCTAGTTAAGAATGTTAATATCTGCTATTAATAACTACTTTATAGTTATAGGCAGAGGAATCAGGAGCAAAAAGATATATATCTTTATACTAATTCACCTATCTTAATACTTAATTATTAATACAGGTAATTAGTATAACAGAAATACAAGGTATAAGCAGAGACAAAAAGTCTATTATATAATAAAGAATCTACTGCGTAATATATTACGTAATAAAGAGTCTACTACGTAATATATTATATAATAAAGAGTCTACTACGTAATAAGGAAGTAGTCTATTGCATAATAGGTAAAAGCTTATTATTACTGCTTTAAGACTAGTCCCTCTATATACTGTTTATCTATATATATCTACTTCCTCTCCTTCTTCTTTCACTCCTTTTCTTACTCTTCTTTTAAAGAATTACTATATTCTACTATTAGTGCTATAGAATATTACTCTATTCGATTCACTTAGCCTTTAATTCCTTAAGCCCCTTTTACTATCTTCTTCTTTAATCTACGGCTTCTAGTTAAGCTTATGGATTTTATCCAAACTCTTATAGGTTATAAGCCCGGCAAGCTTAGACACACGCAGGCGCCAGGTTTTATAAACCCCTTTATTCACTACTTAAAGCTCGAAATCCATCTTAAAACTAACGAAGAAGAGGTTCCCTTCCTACTAATTCTTGAACGTTATGCTCTTAATATAAGAGCTTCGCCGATCGAGCTTCTTAGGAGTATTTAGTACTTTCTGAATCAAAACGGACTCCTTCGACTAATAGTCTTAGACTCCCCTCCTTTTCTTTATAAGGACAGTCTCTTCGATCTCCCTCACAACGATTATCTAGTATCCTACCTCGAAAAGAGGTAACGAGAGTTTATTTATAAAAAGGAGACCTGTTTCTTAACTCCTTATTATATCCTAAACGAAAATCTTCGACCCTATATCGACTACTAAGAGCCGTACTTCGAAGCCGGAGAAATCAAGGAAAATATTAAGTAAAACAAAAGAAATTAATAACTTTGCTATCCTTCTATACCTCCTACCTATCCTTTTCCTCGGCTAAAAAACAGCCTAATCGACGAGTCTAAAGATATTATCGATCTTATTAATAATAATCAGGATTAATTTTTATCCTAAAGCAATTTAGGTCCGGGTATTTATTCTCCTGGATTATCCTTTTAGGAATTACTCTTATACGGCTCTTTTCTATCGGTCGTATACCTAATTTATTAATCCACGGCTCTTTTCTATCGGTCACGTGCCTAATTTATTAATCCACGGCTCTTTTCTATTAGTCGCGTGCCTAATTTATTAATCCATGGCTCTTTTCTATCGGTCGCGTGCCCAATTTATTAATCCACGGCTCTTTTCCATCGGTCGCGTGCCTAATTTATCAATCCACGGCTCTTTTCTATCGGTCGCGTGCCTAATTTATCAATCCTCGGCTCTTTTCTATCGATCGCGTACCTAATTTATCAATCCACGGTTCCGTTCTATCGGTTCCACGATCCGTTCCATCGGTTCAATTACCTCTTCCGACCAACAGGGGTTCTTAAGATTACTACCTTTCGAATCGATCCGATTATCTATTATAAAGAAAAAATCAGAAAAACATAAAAGTATAAAAACAAGTATTAATAAGAGCGGCAATTAAACGTGTAAAATAGCTATATCTTTACCACTACGTTACTATTCCGTTAAGGTATATAGTGACTTGTAATTAACTGGTATATATACTTAGTTATAGTTAAGTAGAAGTCTTATATATCAGATATTATCTATAAAAATCAACTATTTTAAATACCGTTTTTAGTTTCTAATTCCTCTATTATTCGTGTTATAAACGCCCGACCTTATTTCCTATCTTTATTTATTTAAAAATAGGAAATAACGAAGATATTAAAGAGATTTCTATCTCTAAACTTCGAGGTCGAGAAGGCTATAAAACATAGACTCTTAATATTAAAGCTTACTTCTTTCGTAAAGGAAAGCTTCTAGAAGAGGTTATAGCCCCACTTCCGGCTAACCCTTCTAATAAATAAAAAGAAGAGTCCTTAAAAGCTATAGGAGATATTCTATCTACCTTATTAGCTGGACCTTTAACCCACGTTTATAACCTTAACTCCCTACACGAAATATAGGAAAGGCTTAAAGAATTATATAAAGCTAAAGGCTTCTAGGCTGATTACGAGGTCCTACGTTCACTATTTAACCTTATAGTATCTAACTTCTCTAAGTTAGAAAACTTTCTGTATAAGGTATAAGAAAAGATAGTAGAACTTTAGACCCGTAATATAGAACTATCAGATAAGGTTATTTTTGCCTGGATCTTAAATAGCCTTAATAATAGATATGATTCTATAATAAGCTAAATAACTTAAGCCTTACGTTATAATATTTAAGAATATTCTCTTAATAGGCTTATAGGCGAGTTAATCGACGCCTCCCGTAAAGTGGAACGCTCTGATACTACTTTATTCTTAAATAAGGGACGTAAAAAGTCCTCGAAACCTTAGAAAAAGACTAAAAGAAAACACTATGACTACTATAATAAAGCTAGTTATAATACCGCCGATTACTTTAAATTACACGCTAAGAAAAAACCTAGTTAGTTTAACTCTAGAGGGGGCAAAAGGCAAAAGGTGTCTAAAGAACAAAAGGATAAAAATACCGGATCTAAATCCGTTAATTTATCTAAAAGAGATCGGCAGATTTTAAGTCTTCTATCTAAAGGTGATCAGTTATCTAAAAAAGAGTAGAAGGTTATAAACCTTATATCTTAAAACTTAGACGAAGAAAATGATTTAAATAACTCTAAAGTCGTTAATATCATACAATAACGTTAACAAAGCCCTGCTATTAATACTAGAGAACCTAGTATTAATAATAATATTATTCTTAAGGATACATATCCTTTACCTATCTATACGGAAAAAATGGATATAATAGAAGATAAAGAAGAGGTATTAAACCATTAATCTTCTTTATATTAACCACAATTCACTGATTTAAATATAGATCGAATAGTAGAAAAAATTCACGAAGTTTAGTTATCTTCGTGCCCTTTAGATCTCGAACAGAACTTCTGTATCGATAATGGAGCTACGTCTCACGTTATATCTAATAAAGGATTATTTATTTCTATTAAATCTATATCCAGAATAGCTAAATAGGGACGAGTAAATAGTATTTTAATTACTTAAATTGGAGATACCCTAGTTAAATTTAAGGATATAAATAAACAGCTTCTTTTAAAAGACTGTTTATATATTCCTGAACTAGGTACTAATATTATTAGTCTTCCTGTTTTAGACACCGAAAACATTCGAGGTCTTATAGGTAATAAAAGACTAGTAATTTTTAATAATAAGTCCTTATCAAAATACACTACTACTCTATTATATAAAGGTCTTTACTGGACCACTGTACGGGCTGTATGCGTTGAAAAATCTAAGCTATTTATATCTGATGATAAGCTTTAAAAACAAAGGAAAAGGAATCTAAAAAGAAGATCCCTTTATTTAAAAGATACGTTATCTTTATGGTATGACCGACTAGGCTATATAAATCCTAAGGTCTTAAGCAGTTTATCACAAAATACCTTACTTCCAAAAGATATCTCTATATCTGAAGAAGAGTTACAAAAGATCAATAGCTGCCATACCTATAAAAGCGCAAAACCTATTACTTTAGCTAATAGGTATTCGGTTAATAAAAATAGGGCATATACCTATTTAGAGCGTGTTTATATGGACCTATATAGCCCTATTACACCCGCAACCTATAACCGAAAACGCTGGATCTTATTAATTCAAGACCGATTAACTAGATATATTTAGGTTATTTTACTACCTAATAAATCTAAGGAACTTGTTACTAAGGCTATTGCCGAATAGAAGTTATAAGTTGAAAATATATCTAAAACCACTATCAAAGAAGTGGATACCGATAGGGGAAGCGAATTCGTTAATGATTCGTTTAAGCGTCTTTTTATAAGCGCTATATATTATATTAAACCTCCTTATACACACGAACCTTAAGGCTCTATTAAAAGAGCAATAGGGATTATAATCATTAAAATTAGGACTCTGTTATATCATTCAGAGCTACCTTTTTATCTTTAGGGAGAAGCAGCAATAACTGCAGGTTATATATATAACCGAACCCCTAATTCAGCTATTAGCTTTAAAACGCCATATAAATTAAAGAATAATAAAAAGCCTGATATTTTAAATATTAAGGTATAGGGATCTATAACGTATTATAGGAATACGGATCCTAACCTTAAAATATTAGGCCTACGAAATTTACATAGTGCTTTAATAGGCTTTAATAATTATAACTATAAAATATATAATCCAGATTTAAAAAGAATAATCTGGGTTCGAGATATGTATATTATTAAGAATCGGTTTTTAAAGTCTTTAACACAGCGCGAGGAGTCTAATCTAGTTATACCAACAGATCAGACTAAAACTTCCCCTCAAAGCGATCCTATAGAAAATACCTCTATCCAAAAAGAAAATAATTTACGGGCTACCTCCTATAGTAGTAATAGGGCTCTAACCGGGACTACAGATCCTAGAAAAGACCCACTATAAATAGGATCATCAACCTCTTATAAAGGTGATAATAAGGCTATTAAATATTCCAGAAACCCTCTAGATAATCTAGAAGTGGTGCTTCCACCTTTTAATAAAAAGGTAAGCTATAAGGATTTTATCTCTGAATCCTTAGATTAATTTATAGATCAAAGAAGTAAGGCCTTATTATATTTATCAGAAAATACCCTATTAGGAAGTTTTTAGCAGCTTACTATAGAGTCTATACTCTTAACTGCAAACACTATACTTAAACCAGCTACATACAAACAAGCCTTAAAAAGCCCTGAAAAAGACTATTGGATAGAGGCTATAGAAGCTGAGATTTAAGAATTAAATAAAAGAAATACCTGGAATATTATTAACGTTAATACACTTCCAGAAAAGGAAAAACGCAGCCTACACGTCTTAGGGGGACGGTGGGTCTATAAAGTTAAATACGATAATACGGGAAAACCTATAAGATATAGGGCCCGTTGGGTTATACAAGGTTTTAATCAGGTACTCGGTATAGATTACCTCGAAACCTTTAGTACTACCTGTAGACCAGAAGGCTATAGGTTAGCCCTTATCCTTAGAGTGCGTCTCGGTTAGAAATTTAAATAACTAGATATTATAAATACGTTTATACACGCTGATATAGATATTAAAAATATCTATACTATACAGTCTATTAGTTTTAAAAACCAAAATAAGACTAATAGTCGAATATGCAGGCTAAATAAGGCATTATATAGGTTAAAACAAAGCCCTCGTTTATGGTATTAATACCTTACTAAAATCCTAAATAATTTAGGAGTAAAGGTATCGCCTATAGATAATGGAATCTTTACGTATTATAAAGATAACGAAAAAGCCTTATTTTTATATCACGTTGATGATATAATTATAATAAGCCCTAATAAAAAGACTATAAATTGGTTCTATACGGAATTATCTAAGGATATATCCCTTAAAGATTTAGGAACCTTAAGTACGTTTTTAGGCTGTTAAATTACTATTAATTCCGAAAGGAAAGTAATTTATATAAGCTAAATGGCCTATACCGCTAGAATATTATAACGGTATAAAAAGCAAAGCCTTAAACCGGCTAATACTCCTACTATTACAAAAATAACTTTGTTTCCTAACCAGGAAACTGCCTGTCAAACCGATATAAATCAATATTAACAGGAAATAGGGGCACTACTATATTTATCCTTATATACTAGACCCGATCTAGCTTTTACAGTTAATAGGTGTGTAAGATATATAAGTAATCCTTTAAAAGACTATTTTATGGCTTTAAATAGGATCTAGGCTTATTTAAATACCTATCCTGATATTGGTCTTATTTACGATTATAATAAAGACCTTAATATATTCGGTTACTCTGATTTAAGCTGGTCTAATATACTAGAAGACAGAACCTTAATAGGCGGTTATACCTGCTGTATAGGGTTAAATAATCCTATAAGCTGGAATTCATAAAAACAAAAAACTATAGCCTTATTATCTACAGAAGCCGAATATATGGCTTTAACTGAATCCTATAAGGAAGTCGTATATATCTATAACCTATATCAGGACCTTATTACAGGTCTTAGGTTAGATATATCATTACAAACTCCTACCGTTTTACTTAATAACAAAGGAGCTAAGAAAATAACCTAAAATCCCGAATTTCATAAAAGAGTAAAACATATCGACAGGCAATATCATTACTGCCGTCAATTATACTCAGATAGGAAAATTAAACCCGTATATATTAATACGGATTATAATATAGCCGATATATTAACTAAGGGTTTAGTAGCTCTAAAGCATAAAACCCTTAGTGGCTATATAAATTTAGGCATTATAGAAGAACTTCTAACAGAATATAAGAAGCCTGATTTTACCTTATTAACTGAATTTAAATATTAACAGTTAATCGATAAACAAAATCAGAGTAATTATGGGTTTTTTATTCCTAAAAAAGGAATTTTCCTATAAAATCAGTGGGTTTTTACCTATACAGGTTTTTCCTACTATAAATATACTTAGGACATTTTTTCCCTAGTATTAGGGTTTTTTACCTAAGTAAATATCACCTTCAATAAGCATAAATTGCTTTTAAACTTCTTATAACCAATAAGAAGAAACTAAGAAAAAGGGAAATAACACCTCCTATAGCAGCTATTAAACTAATCTAAGCTAGATAGTCTAGCTTACGAGGGGGTGTTGATATCTGCTATTAATAACTACTTTATAGTTATAGGCAGAGGAATCAGGAGCAAAAAGATATATATCTTTATACTAATTCACCTATCTTAATACTTGATTATTAATACAGGTAATTAGTATAACAGAGATATAAGGTACAAGCAGAGACAAAAAGTCTATTACGCAATAAAGAATCTACTGCGTAATATATTACGCAATAAAGAGTCTACTGCGTAATATATTATGCAATAAAGAGTCTACTGCGTAATAAGGAAGTAGTCTATTGCATAATAGGCAAAAGCTTATTATTACTGCTTTAAGACTAGTCCCTCTATATACTGTTTGTCTATATATATCTGCTTCCTCTCCTTCTTCTTTCACTCCTTTTCTTACTCTTCTTTTGAAGAATTACTGTATTCTACTATCAGTGCTATGGAATATTACTCTATTCGATTCACTCAGCCTTCAATTCCTCAAGCCCCTTTTACTATCTTCTTCTTTAATCTACGGCTTCCAGTTAAGCTTATAGATTTTATCCAAACTCTCACAAAGAACGCTTAAAATATATAGATTTCTGGAACTAAGCGGCGTAACTATAAGACCTACCGGATAACCTACTAAACTCGGGTTATCTCTTACCGGAAGTCAGAGAATCGCTTACCTTACCCGTTATAGTATATGCTATAGGATATTAAAGACTTTCCGAGCGGCTATAACAGCGATAGGTAGACCGTCTTCCTTAGGGATAAATACAGCGATTAGACTTTTATTATAACGTTACCATTTAAGATAGTAAATAAGGTATTCCGCGTTCTATTCAGGGTTCGAAGAAGAAAATTCTTCAGCTTCAGATGAATCTTCTTCGTTACCTTGTTTAGCTTTAAGAGGTAGGTTAAGAGATAGTTCTAGGTTACAATTCATAAACTACGCTCCGATAACGAACCTAGCCTATTACCTTTAAGTAAAAAGACCCGATTCAGGTACTAAAGCGGAGTGGAGGGTATAGACCTAGAAACGACCCCCCCTTATACTAATAAACCGAATAACGGCATCGAACGCCTTATTAAGGAGATCACGGATAAAATAAACGCTATACTTAATAGCGCTAGGCTCCTAGTAAAGGTATAGCCGGAAGTATTAAAAGTAGTAGTATACCTATATAATATAAGCCCGTCGTAACGGCTTAAGTAGAAATCCCTAGTCGAATTCCTTTATAACTAGTTTAGGTATAAGGCTCTGATTCCGATAAGAGAGTATACTACTAACCTATGCCCGGATTAGAGCGGCGTCTATACTTACGGATACCACGTATATCTTTTAATCCGCGATAGGGAGGCAGGAAGAGATAAAAGGAGATTTAAGGTTAGCCTTAGGGCTTATATCGGGTATCTTATAGTGTTAGCTTATAATATCTACCGGATTTAGGTTCCGCTATTAGATAAGGTGATTTCTACACGTAACGTAAGTTTTAATAAGCAGATCTTCTATAAGTAAGCTATAGAAAGCTCGGGGGCGCTACCCGTAAAAGAGACTTCCGAGTAGATTATATAAATTAAGGAGGAAGACTTATTAGATAATTATTAGATCTCGTAAATAAACCCTTTTAGTATTTCCGAGTCCTATTCTATAAGCTCGGGGGTAGCAGAAATATATATATAGGCAGCTTTATCCGGAAAACAAAGCGACTTAGCTACTATTAAGAGCAGTATATCTTCTACCGCCTAGTATACACTAACCCAGTTTAGTCTCTAGACACCTCGACCTTCCCCGGAACTAGCGTAATTCTAGGAAGTGGAAAGCAGCTTATCTATAGCTACGGCGATCGGTTCTAACCTTTCCGAGGTCCTGATGCTATAGGCTCCTATAGTCGCGACGCCGTATATATCGGACCTAGCCTCTTCTCCCGAACCTCTTCCGGAATATCCTAACCCGGAACCAGCTCCTAAACCGATTTTAGAGCTAGACTTATAGGTTCACGGGCCTTATTTTCCTAATAAGGCAGTATCTAAGCCGAGTCACGAATAGGAGGAGCGCCTGACCTCTTTAACTAAGGGTCAGGGGGTTTTCGTGTAAAGAGTAAAGAGACGTTATAAGATAATTAAAAGGGTGATATAAACCAATAGGTTGAATTAATAGTTAAATTATTCGCTGAATCTCCAAGTCAGGAGTTCAGCTTCACCTATCCCTTTTATAGATAACCTAAGCCTCTTCCCTGGGAACCTCGGAGAATCCCCTCGATAATATTTCTAAGTCCGCGACCTATCTATCGGTGGTCCTCCCTATTATACTATACCGGGTCGGTCTAGATAGTACTAGTCCCGGACCCGACTCGACTATCTATCTTCCGAACACCGTACCCTATCTAATCCCCTTCGTGACTATTAAGATATATTATTTCCTCCTATTTAGACTATCCCTAACTTCGATAAATTATACCCGTGATATCACGCTCCCTCCTCTAGTGCTTATATCCCTAGGAGTAATATAGTTAACCGGGTACCCTTATAAGGACCCTCTCCCGTCTAACCTATATCCTCCGGATATACTCGGAAAAGGTGACTCGGCCCGGGACGGCACCCGAACACGAATAGCCTAAGTTAGCCTATACTAGGCTTCTGGCTCATAAGCCACTATTCGTATCCTGGTTATAGCTATCCTATTATAGGACCTTTTATAAATAACTTATTAAAGCCAGAGCTAAATATAAATATAAAGATTAACCTCCCTTAAACCTCTAAGCTATCGTGATAAAGCTTAAATAAAGCTTCGTAGATCCTTTAACACTCCGCCTTTAAGCTATCGTTAACGGCCTCGTGAATAATCTATAAATAATCGTATTGCCTAGCTAAGTATAAAGCCTATAGACTTTAAGGAGTATATGCGACGCTTTATTATTATCTAAATAATAAACTATAGGTACGCTCCTAATATAATAGGTATACCCAGGTCGTAAAGTAGGCAGGAGTAACTATATAGGCTCCACTTAAGGTCCGGTGATTATCGTAGAATATATCCTAGCTCGTCCTCCTAGCTTATTATTATTTCCCTCTTCTCTTCTTGACCTATTCGAGTAACTATTATAACCGCCTTATTCTAAAGCTTTATCTATAAGTTAATCCCTCTTACCGTATCTTAGCCTTAAGGTATTATCTTAGTGGTTCGTCTTGAGTTCTCTAGAGGTTTTTCTATTATATTACGCGAGATCTCCGGCCGTTTATTAGTTTTATCGATCTAACACTTAAAGTAGCTTATTATAATTATCTCTTAAACGAATAATAATAACTCCTATTAATAACATACCTTAATCTAGTATAGAATAATAATATAAGTGATCGTCGTGCGTGCTTTCCTAGACTTAGCTAACCCCTATATTCTAGTATAGCTCCTTAGAAGCGTTAGTTATATACGGCTAATAAGTTAGCTCGCTAACTTAAGTCTACTAGTGCGTCTCCCGCTATAAAGCCCGTTACTCCCCTAAAAAACGGTAAAAAGTCCGGTAATAGCCTTAACACCGTTACTAATAAGCCTCCTATCGTTAAGGATAGCGCTATTAAGAAGACCACTAAGAAAGGTAGCACTAATAACGGGTTAATTATACCCGGCGCGGCGTCTAAGACGCCCGCTAAAGTAAAGGGGCCGGCCGCGCCTAGTATAGAGTCACTTATAACTCCTACTAAAGCGCGCCTAAATAATAAAGGGTCCGCTATGCCTGGCGTGGTGTTTAAGATACCCGTTAAAACGAAGGGGTTAGCCGCACCTAGTATAGAGTTACTTATAACTCTTACTAAAGCAAAGGGCCTAGCCCTCCCTAATAAAAAGACCTTCACGGTCCCTAACTATAAGGTTAGTAAGGTCCTTACCCGTTTCTTCCTAGTAGTTAGGTCAGATAATGGTTTACCTGGTGGCTAGTCCGCTAGTAACTAGAGGACTCCGTCTCCGGCGCTAACGGGCCACGAGGGTAATAATAACAATAATAATATCGATAATAATATTATCGACTATAAAGGGGATATAACTATATCGGGTAGCGCCGACGGTATCCTTTATATTAGTAGCAATAAAAGCGGAGATAATAACTTTATCCTTAACGGAGGTAAGAGCTTCCTAGGTAATAATATCTTCGGTAACGATAATATTACCGATAAAGGTCCGGGGGCTAACAGGGGCGATAACAATACTACGCCTTCTAATAACGGCGATCCCTCGGGCCTTTACCCGGTCTAGGAAGTGGTTATAGGGGGCGACCTCTATAACCCTCTTTATTAGCGGTGCTACTTAGGTTTCCTTAATATTATCATAGATAGTTAAGGTCCTAATATCTTTTACTTATATCGTAACTCGGGCCGGTAGTTA
The DNA here is from genome assembly GCF_042370955.1 of Sodiomyces alcalophilus JCM 7366. Classification (NCBI taxonomy): domain Eukaryota; kingdom Fungi; phylum Ascomycota; class Sordariomycetes; order Glomerellales; family Plectosphaerellaceae; genus Sodiomyces; species Sodiomyces alcalophilus. The sequence goes on from NW_027263538.1 coordinate 824,651, forward strand.
TTTAAGTACTATTACTGCTAAGAGGACTAGAATAATAAGAAATACGAAGAGGTATAGTTGTACTCCCTACCTACTATAGACCGCCCTAGTATACTAACCTATTCCTAAATAAATCTTTATACTACTCGTGCCGCTATCGCTATATAAGAGGCGCTTATAGATACGGTTAAATACGGTGGATTTACCGATAAAAAACTTAGAAGTTATCTCTCCCCTCTTTTATTTATATATTCGTGCTAACTCCTTTCTATTAGCGTGCCGCCTATAAGCTTTAGAGAGATCTACGCCGGGTATATACTAATAATTAGCACTATAACTACTAAGGCTTCGATACGGCTTAGTATAAGCGTTATCGGGCGGACGTAGTTACGGAGGCTTAAATTACCTTATATAATATTCAGGCCCGGGAGTCCTATAAGCAGATAAAGGCCCTTCGTTAAATTCGTGACCGAACAAAGGGGACCACGTAAGGGAGGAACGCAATAAAGACGACCACACAACACAGAACGTAGAGCCACCAGGGCGGCAACGCACCGCCCCAACACGGGCGAAACCCGACAGCAGACACCCCGTCAGCCACCATACCGGAGGTGAGACCCGGAACACGCACCGAGCCAATATACGGCCGCATAGCGCCATCGCAGCGGCCGCCCCAGGGACACCCACACTATACTACACGAGGGGAGGGGTTTTTGTCCTAACCGGTTTTCCCCCCTCCTAAATCAGAGAAGGACTGTCGCCTAGAAGGCTAGCCTATATAATTATATAAAAACAGCGTAATACATAATAATAATAATAATAATAAATTCGTGACCTCTTACGGGTCGCTAGTAGCGTTAAGACTAACGGCGATAGTAATAAGAAGCGGTATTTCGTTAGTCTATAGGCATAGAATAAGAAGTGGATCTAATAATACTATATAGGCGGGCGCCGCGTGTATATAGTATAACTATTATTATTTTATTTTTAGTATTTAGGATATAATATAATAAATTAATAAAGATAAAGATAGTAATAAGACCCTCCGGGGTCGTGATATAATAAATTAATAAGAATAACGAAGGACCTTATAGAGTTATAATAGTCTCTGCACTTTTCGCGCCCTCTCCTCTTACCGATTATAATATTCCTAAAGAAGTTCCTCCGGGATATACTACCTCGGTTCCTAGGTATTATCTTTATGCCTATAATCCGCCCACTTAACTAAATACTGCCTCCTTTTTTATATTAAACCGATAAGCTAAAATCTCCTTTACCTTATACTCCTCCGACTCCTATAGCTCTATATCCACCTTTATAGGCTCGGGAACCTAACTATCGCGCGACCGCTGGGGCTCTAATAAAGAGATCGGGAAAATATTATAAATCTTTATCGACTATAGGAGGTCTAGCTTATAGGCGAGACTATAATAACTAATAACTAAGGTGATACGGTATAGCCCGAGGTACTTATCCGAGAGTTTCTTATTAGGCCGTTTTTACTTAATGTTTTTCGAGGAGACTAAGATATAGTCCCCTACCTTAAACTGCTATTAAGTCTGCCCGGTATTATAGAACCTCTTATAAGACTCTTAGGCCTTCTAAATAAAAGTTTCTATTATTTAACGATTAGCGATTAGGTGCTTTACCCGTTATTTAGCGGATACCGCCCTAACGTTTAATGACTTAGGTAACCGGATATTATTAGGACTATAAGGGTTATAGCCTATTAACGCCACGGAAGGCGTTTACTTAATTACCGAGTGCTATACGGTGTTATAAGTAAACTATATAAGGGATAGCTTATCTATCTAATCGGTCTACTCCCGCGAGTAATAGCTATAAAGGTAATGCTTGATACTCTGATTTTAACGCTTAGTCTGCTTATCGGTCTAAGGGTAGAATATAGTGGATATCCTACGGTGGACGCCTAAGAGACTATATAGGGTCCTTTAAAACTTATTTATAAATAAAGAACCCCGATCCGAAATAATACTATCCGGTAACCCGTAAACACTAAAGACTCTTAACTATAGAATATCGGCTAAACCTTCGGCGGTTAGTGCACTACTATAAGGGATATAAAGGGAATACTTCGTGTAATAGTAAACCACTATAAGGATCGTATTTTTTTTTCCGCCCTAATTAATAGCAGGGAGACCCGTAATAATGTCGATTAAGATGTCCTGGAACGGATAAGACGGAACTAGAAGACTAGCTAATAGGCTATAAGGCTTATACTATCTCCCCTTAGTCCTCTACTAAACCCTATATATAGGCACGAACTTTTTTATATCCCGGGATATATACTCCTAATAGAATAAGTCCGAAGTCCTTTTAATTATTCTACCGGAACTATAATATCTAGTAGTGGGTTTATCGTAGAAGGCCTATAAGATCTTTTTCCTTAACCCCTATATATTCGGTATAAAAAGGCGACCTCTAAAAAGGATTAGGCCCTCCTTATCCCTTAACCACGGGTCGGATGACCGGTCCTTCCTAGATAAAGAAATATAAAAGGGATTATCCCTTTAGGCATCGGCTACCTTTTCCTTTAAACTTAGTAATAGGTCCTCGGAGACCCTAGGTGCTCCGCCCGCTTTCTTTATAACCCTTAAGATAAACTTACGGGTAAACCTCTTAATAGGCTTTTAACGCTCCGTGTTTAGGTCCGCCTACCTAGAAGTATATTACGGCTTCCGCGATAGATTATAAGCCGGATTCTAAGCTCCTAGTCGGTGCTTAATCTTAAAGTCAAACACCGATAGCTCCTCTAGCTATCGCGTATACTACGGCTTAATCTTTAGCTTATCTATTAGGTACCGATAATTAAGGTGGTCCGTTAAAACTTCTACTAGGGTCTGGCTATAGGCTAGGTAGTGCCTATAATACCGGAATACCTTAATAATAGCTATTAACTCTATATCCGAAGTTAAATAGTGTAACTCTATACCCCTAAGCTTCCTTAAAAAAAACGCGATAGGGTACTATACCCGATCTATACACTAACTAATCACCGCCCCTAAGGTAAACCCCGATATATCCAGCTTTAATCGAATAGGTAACTTAGGATTAAAACACTATAGAACCGGAGCCTCCTAAAACCTTTAGCGTAACTCGTCGAAAGCGTCTTTCTCCCTTATAGATAATATAAACACCCCCTTTACTCCACTCTTCTTTATTAAGTCTATAAGCAGCGCCGTAATCCTTAAATAATGCTTAATAAAACGCTAATAAAACCTAGTAAAACCTAGGAAGATTTAGGTAGTCTTTACCGAGTTCGGCTCCTATTAATCGCGGATAGCCTTAACCCTAGACTAATCTATATAAACTCTATCCACTCCGATAATAAACCCTAGGAACTCCACCTTTTAAGTCTTAAATATATACTTCTCGGGATTCGCGTATAATAACTACTCCCTTAACCTCCCTAAGACCTCCTTAATATATACTCGATAAACCTTAAGGTCCTTACTGTAAATCAAGATATCGTCTAGATAAACTATATAAATCGTATCGACTAACCCGCTTAAGGCCTAGTTAATATACTATTAAAAACTAGCTAGGGTATTAGTAAGCCTAAAGGGTATAACTATATACTTAAAATAACTATAGCGAGTCCTAAAGGCTATTTTCTACTCGTCGGCGGGGTATATACGAAGTCGATAATAGGCGTTCTTAAGGTCTAGCTTAGTAAAAACCTTTAACGATAAAAGCCGGTTTATAATCTTATATATTAATAGAGCGGTATACGGTCCTTACGAGTAACCTTATTTAACCTCGATAATCTATATATAGTCTTAACTTCCTACCCTTCTTTAGTATAAAAAGAATAGGAGTACCCGTAGGGCTAGTGAAATAACGAATCTAACCTTTAGCGAGGATGCCCTAGAGGTACTCCCGTAAAGCTACTAATTCCTCCTCCGTTAACGGATAAATCGGCCTAAACGGGGGCGTCTTCCTTTCCTCTAATTTAATCTCGTGGTCCTACTAATAATAGCTAGGTAGCTTACCGGCCTCCTCCACGTTAAATATATCTAAGAACTTATAATATTACTCCGGCACGGCTATTATTAACTCTTCCTAACCCGTAGGCAAAGGGCCTAAAGGGTTATCCGGGAGTTCGGGTAGTGGTTTAGGTGGAGGAGTAGGCGTGGTTATATCCTCCGAGATATAAGCTTAGACACGACTAACCCGCGCTACTTAGGCCCTAATAAGCCTAATAGTCGCCTTCGCCCTATTCGTAGCCCTCTTTAATTCCTTCTATAAACCCATAAACTTTAACTCCTCCTTCTAAATCCGAAACATCTAACTCTTCTCTAACCAGTTAATTATCGGGTTATACTTAGTTAACTACGGGATCCCGAGGATAACCTCTAACCTGTCTTTACCTAAATCTATAATATATAACTATTATAGGATTTAAGTAAGGAGTGAAGGAAGCTATTATAAGACGAATAAGGAGGTCTACTAGTAGACTAAGGGAGGGGGTATTATACTAAGATTATTCGTTAAGTTCCTTTAAGAAGATATAGGCATAGAGGTCTCTACGTATAGACCTCTGGGTGCCACTTAATAGGAATGTATTAGTTATATAATCTCCTCTTAGAGTAACTAAGGGACCTTTATAAACGAGGTAGCCTTACTATAAAGGCTACCACCCCCTCTATATATTCTTAGCTAGCTTTTATATTCTGAATACACGATAAGCCTTCTCTAAACACGAAGCCACCCGGTGGTTAACACGTAAGCCTCTAGAACCTCTTTACGAGAGGCCTCTATAGCTTACGCGATAAGCTTGTACTAAGCACTAGTAGGAAGCCTAGAGCCTCGTGACATGAATTAATAAGACCTCTTAATACCTCTTATAAATTACCCCCCCTTTCTTTAACTCCTGCCCTTAGGAGTAATAGAGGTCTAGAGGTGATAAAAAAGAACGACTCCCTTAGCCCGGCCACTCTTCTATATAAAGAACTCCGCCTAATCTAGGAACCTCCTTTTATACCACCTATAGAATAACACCACTCCTAAAGTAAGTATTACAGAATAAGAGATAAAAGTAAGAGATAAAAAAAAAAGGGGATAAAGCTTATAAATATAAAGATTCCTCTTAATACTATATAGATAAATATAATTATAAAGAATAAAGTGGCTTAATAAAGAGGATTATTCTAAGAGAACCTAACTAAAGACTAATATTATAAACATAAAGGCCCTATAATAGCAAAGAGACCACCACTAAGAACTATTCTAAAGGATTCTATTATAAACTCCTAACTTATCGTCTAATCTTTAAATAACTTATATAATACTCCTTTGCCTACTAAAGGCCTATAACCATAACTTATAATATATAAAGATAGAAGGCGCTTCTAAAGAGGGAAGTTATAATATATACATAAGGCTATCTTTATAAGAGATTAGGCTGCTAGGCACCTATAGGTAACTCCTAACTTATTTATAAGAACTTTTTATTAACTCCTAACTTTATTATTTTTCTTTTCTTCTCCTTTTTAGTTATAGTCCGTCTTTATAACTTTTTATATCGTTAAATAACTATATATATAAGTTAATTCCCTGCTAGTAGTAAGAAGCTATCTATATAGCTTAAAGTCTTTTATCGACTTCGCGGAGTCGGTTATCCGATTTAAACTCGTCCCTAGCGGCCGGGTAGTAGGAAGTAGTAAATAGAACTAATAGAGAGATAGTCTTTTATGCGTATAATAATAATAATAACTCCTATAATTGGATTAACGTTCCTTAATGTAAGTGCTATGATAGTGCCCTATACGTGACCGTTACTAATATCGTAAAAGTTATTATACCTAACGTTAGTAATATTAAGCGTAAGGCCGCTAAGGCGGCTCGTAAATTAGCTAAGAAAAAGGCCCCTAAGATCGCTAAAGCGATTAAAAAGTCCTATAGGGTGGGTAATAGTAACGCTAGTAATAGTGTTAACTAATCGAGTATACAGGATAATATTAATGTTATCATAAGCGGTGCTAACGGCGGTCACGATAATAAGCATTATAAGGATAATGCCGTGGGCGGCGATGCCGCTATGACCGATGCTAATAATAACGGTGTTATTAGCGATAATGATAATGGTGCGGGTGGCTACTAGAATGCTACCTATAATAACGATACTAATATAGCGAATAAGGCTCCTAAGCCTCGTGTTATATATAAAAAGGTAGACGGACTCGAGGTTATAACACTATATAGCCGGTATACACGTTAATAGCTTAAGTTAGAGCTGGATAATAAGAGCCGTGGAGAGATTAAATTCGCGGCCTGCCGCGATAGCGTGGCGGCGTCGTTTAAATACTAACGATGCTAAATACGTAAGTCGAAGTATTACTAAGTTATAAGTCTGCCCTTCTAATAGACCACTAAGTGGGTGCTAATAAGTAGGAAACTAGCTTTCCGTTAATACTGCTCGGGCCGCTACCGGCCTATAGAAGATACTGCTTAAGGCCGTCGAGGACGGCGGCTTAACTAACCGTGAACGGGTATATCGAACTTAGAACATGGTGCCCTACTATTACTAACTATATAACAGGTCAAAGCCTTAACTAACTAGACGAAACTCCGTAAGGCCTTATCGGAGTTTAAAGAAGAGAATCGTGATAGGGCTGAGGATAGGGCTAATAAGAGGCGCCGGGCCGAGTAAAAGGCGGCTAAAATAGCCGAGAAGAAGGCTTAAGCTAAGTAAGAGTGGCGGGATGAAATAGCCGACTTCGCCTAGCGTATTGCTTATAGTCTAGAATACCTGGTATAACGTGCTGAATATAAAGATAAGGAGTGGGAGTAAGAGGGTAACGGGGAGGGATTAGGTATTATAAGTGCTATATAATAAACGATAAAAAGGGGTTTTTTTTTTTTTTTTTTTTTAGAGTGCTAAGATACTAATAATTAACGGAGTTACTACTATATAGTAACCCTATACTAATAAGGACTAACTAACTTAACGCGGTATCTGATTATAGTACTATTCTAAGAGGGAGTCTGGCAGGTGGCTTTTAGGCTCCTAAGTATAATCTTCGAATCCGTAGTCCGCCCACTTAATAAGATACTCGCGGCGTTTCTTATTATAACGGTGGCTAAGGATTTTTTCGACTTTATACTTATCCGACTCTTAAGGCTTAACGTTAACTTCTATAGGGACGGGTAGAGGCTGACTATCGCGAGAGACCTAAGGTTCTAAAAGTAAAATAGGGAAGACATCGTGAATCTTTATAGACTAAGGGAGCTCTAACTAATAGGCTAACCGTGGTTACCTACTATACTAATAACTTAAAAGGGACTAAGGTACTTATCGGAAATTTTATAACTTAGCCGGCCTTACTTAATATTCTTCGAAGAAAGTAACACGTAGTTACTTACTTAGAAGTGCTGATATATACGACCGGTATTATAATAACGTTTATATATTCTTTACGCGCGCTGGATAAGGACTTATATAGCTTAGCGGTTTTATACTAGGTGGCTAGCACGCTATTTAGCCTATACAGCGCGGACTTCTCCGGACTTAGGTAATTTAATTTTATCGGGACCTTGGGGGTTAAATCCTATTAGGGCGAAGGCGGGGGACTAACGAATAGCGGAATACTAGGCTATATTATACATAAACTAAGTAAGGGATAACTTTTCTACCTAGTCGTCCTATTAGAGGTAATAGTAGGATCGAAGGTAGTATTCTAAGTTCTGATTCTAACCTTCCGTCTAACCGTCGGTCTAGGGATAGAAGGCGGTAGATAACCGGCGGTAAATACCGAGGCGACGATAAAGGGTAGTCTAAAACTTATTAGTAAAGAAGGAGCCTTAATCGGAGATAATCCTATTAGGGAGACCGAAAATACTAAAGACGTGTGACTATAAGAGGTTAGCGAGCCTATCTACTAATAACCCACTACTATAAGGGATATACAGGGTATACTTAGTTAGACGGTAAATAATAACTAATACTATATCTTTTTTTTTACCCTAGTAAGTAACCGGGCGGAGGCTAGTAATAAAGTTAATAGATATCTCTTAAAAAGGACGGCTTAGAATAAGTAAACTAGTAAGACGGCTATAGGGCTTATAATACCTGGGCTTAGTCCGTTAATAAATACGATAGCTTAGGATAAACTTCTTATTATCCTAGGATATAAACTCCTAGAAGAAGGTATCGGAAATACGCTTATTGGTTCTGCTTATATTATAGTGGCTAGTAGTAGGGGCGTTATAAAGGGCTTATATAACTGCTTCTCGAAGACTGGACTTATCGGGGATAAAAAGACGATCGCGAAAATAGACTATACTATTAGCGTCCCGAGTCTACTAGGTAGGTAGTTTATTATCGGTAGAATTAAAGGGGTCGTTTTTTCAGGCTTTAATAACGTCCTCTCTTAGACTTAGCAGAGTAGGCTTCTCCTTATTAGCGAGTTTTAGGAGGCTAATAATAAACTTCTTCGTGAAATCTTTAACTAGACGGCGCCTTTCTTAATCGATTTCGGCGGGGTTAGCGGTATGCTAGGGCTTACGGGATAGTCTATTAGCAGGGTTCTAGATACCCGGATAGTAGCGAATTTCGAAAGTATAAACAGCTAACTCTTCTAACTAGCGGGCGTACTATGCCTTAATATAAGGCTTATTTAAAAGGTAATAATAGTTTAAATAGTTACTAAGGACTTTAACTAGGGCCTGGGTATAGGCTATATAGTATCGCTAATAATAGAAAGCTTTATAAATAGCTATAAGCTTAGTATTAAGGGTTAGGTAGTTTAACTTAGCTCCTCGAAGCTTATAAGAGAAGAACGCGATGGGTCGCTAAATACGGTCCTTTAGCTAGCTAATAACTACGCTAATTATAAAGGTAGAGGCGTTTAGCTTAATTTAAATAGGAAGACGGGGGTCGAAATAGCGGAGGACGGGGGCGTCTTAGAACGTATCTCGGAGCTTCTCGAAAAACGCTTTTTATTTATCGGAAAGGGTAACTACCCCTAGCTAACCACCCCCTTTTAATAGGTCGGTGAGTAGCCTAGCTATCTTAGAGTACCCCTTAATAAAACGGTAATAGAACCTAGTAAAACTAATAAAAACCTATACCTTATTAATAGAGTTAAGCTCCTCCTACTCGCGAATAGCTTCTACTCGTATAGGGTTTATATAGACACTATTAGGCTTATAAATAAAACCAAGAAACTCTATTTCCTAATACTTAAAGATATACTTTTCCGGGTTTACGTATAAAGACTAATCTCTTAACCTTTAAAGGACCTCGCGTATATATACGCGGTGGGTATCCTTATCCGAACTATAAATCAAAATATTATCTAAGTAAATAATATAAATAGTATCTATAAGACTATATAATGCCTTATTAATATATCGCTAAAAATTATTAGGGGTATTATAAAATCTAAAGGGTATAACTAAATACTTAAAATAACTATACTTTATCTAAAATACAGTTTTCTATTTATCCCCTTCTCTTATATATAGCCTATAATAGGTATCTTTTAAATCTAACTTAGTATATACCTTCGCTTTAAATAAGCGATCTAAAATCTTATAAATTAAGGGGAGGGGGGTATAATCCTTACGAGTAATCTTATTAAGTCCTCTATAATCGATATAAAGACGAAGCTTACCTCTTTTCTTTAGAATAAAGAGTATAGGGGCACCGGCAGGGCTAGTAGAATTTCGAATCTAACCTTTAGCTAAGGCGTTTTTAATATACTATTATAGAGTCTCTAACTCTTCCTCGGTAAGGGCATAGATAGGACTAAACGGTAGAGTCTAACTGTCTTCTAACTTAATAGCGTGGTCCCACCTATAATACGGCAGGAGGCGACTAGCCTCGACGATATTAAAGACGTCTATAAAGTCTCGATACTATTCGGGTAAAAAGGACTCGGATAACTTCGGGAGGGCGTTAAAGGTAATATCCTCTAGGGGGATATTAGGTTCGGGTAAAACAGAATCGGAACGGGTAGGGGGCGAAATAGAATCGGAACGGGCTACTAGGTCGGAATCAGGAATAGTAATATAACCTATATAGAGGGTATCCTCCTAGGGGGTCACTACTAAATTAACTAATCGGATAATTACGCGGGCGTGTTTTCTTTTGTTTTAATTTCTTTAGGGCTCTAGACTATCCCTCTCTTATTAGTGGCTAATCCAAAGTCTTCTTTATCGATACGAAAATTCCAAAGGCGGTCGGCCTAATCGATATAAGGGTTATAGGTAGTTAACTAAGGGATACTAAGAAGGACTTAGGACCCTTTAGTAAGGTCGATAATACGGAATAAAGTGCGATATATACGAGTATAGCCCTAATTATCCTTAGCCTTAATAAATAAAGTAATAAAACTATAGGTGTCTTTTTCGACTTTAGAAAGTCCCTAATTTAGACGTTCTAGGGGGCTAGTTAGGTTAATACCTAGAAGTAAGGCGTGGCGGTTAATAAGGTTAATACTGGCTCTATAATCCATAGATATAAGATATTATTTCTAATTACTACCTAGGCGTACTAGGAGTTTAGTTTTAAGGGTCTTAGTTTCTAGGGATAGCGAGCTAGGTAGGGACTAATCCTAGGGCGCTATTAGCGGGTTATTAGCTTAAACCTAACTAACGACTTATTTTTTTAAATTAACGGGCTAATTATTAGGATTAGACTAAGGCGGGGGCACGTAGCGAGTAGGCGGAGTATAAGTGTTATACGGTCGATAATTGCTATTACCGGGCGTGTTAGAAGCGGAGGTATTAGCGGAAGACGAATTAGCTAATTTAGGGTATATAGATTTATAATAACCGAACTGATAATAATAGTAATATTCGACTTCTAAGAGGGGTTAGCGTTTAATAGAGTCTTAGGAGGGACTCTCCGTTAATAAGGTAGTAGGGGGACTATTAGAAGAAGGCTAAGCAGAAGTAAAGGTAGATAGGGTAGAGGAGGATAAGGCGGCGGGGGTAGAGGTAGAGGGCTAAGAGGATCGGGAGCTATTATTAGTAGCTACGCCTTAATAGAAAGCTAGACGATAAGCTAAGGGGCGGCTAAAGGTAGGCGAGTTAACCTTTATTAACCGGGATAAATTAACTTCGGCTTAATAAGCTAAGACGTTTAGATACTTATAGTCCCGGGGGAGGCTATTAATAGTAATCTAATCGCGAAGGGGCTTTTATAGCTTTATAAGAATAGGCTATATACGCTATTTATTAGGGAACTCTAAGGAGACTTTATTAAATAAGGAGTCTAGTCGATTAAGGAACTGGCTATAGGATTAGTTAGGGCGTTATATAGACTAATCTAAAAAAAGCTATTCCGTGATAGATATTTTATAAGTATCGTGGTCTACTAGCTAGCTAGTAAGGAAATTACGAATATCGACCTACTAAGCGGGCTTCCCCCCTTTTATAGGGTTATAGGCTCTCCGCTAATAGGCACGCTACCTAGACTTTATTAATAGCAGGAGATACCTACTAGTAAAGTATACTTTCTGCCTCTTAGTAGTAAAGTAATAATAATCTAAATTAAACCTTTCTTATAGCTCTTCCACGAAGGTCTAGAACTAATTATAGGACTTACTATCCTATTTTAGCTAGGGGTAATTAACTCTAGCCTAATTATTACGCTCGCGCCGCGGCGATAATAAATAACCTTAACTAAGGGGCGAAAAAGAGTCTTAATAGTAATAACGCTTCCGGTAGTCGGCTAGTGGATAGTCGTTATCTAGGTCTTCCCCTTATTATAGATAACGTAGCTTTTCTTCCCGTCTTTCTTAATCTTTTCGGTTAGCGATTTATAACAGGATAGCTTCTAGTTATTTATCGGTAAGCTCTTTAGGGGGAGTATTCTCCTACTAAGGATTATAATATTCGACTAAATAATTAAGCGGGACCTAAGTCCGGGACCTATAGTTAGGCGGGGGTAAGAAAGTCTCTTTCCTTTTCCCTTTTAGACTTCTTAATAATAAGTCAGAATACCTAACTTAGGGAGGGCGAGCCGCTCTTAAGGACTCTCCCTAAGTATAATAAGTAGGTAAAGGACGGAACCGTTCCGCTAAACGATATAAGGATCGTATAGTAGCGATAATAGCAGGACTAAAGGTTCCTAGGGGTTATCTATTAGGAGGTAAAGGACGGGAGGCCATTATAACGGGGTTACCGTTAGATTCTTCGGGGTCGGAAGGCGGGTCGCTAAGTCCAGAGCTCTCGGGTTCTGGTTTAGGACTAGGAGGAGGATAGCGTCTAGGGCCTATATTACGATAGAAAGCGAGTTCCTACTAGGAGGATAACTAGTAAAGAGCTTAATCGAAGTCTGCTAATAGCTTCCGATAGTCGTTATACTTATATAGGAAGGGAGAACGAATAAAATATTATAAGATTTAAGTAAAGAGTAAAGGAAGCTATTATAAAACGAATAAGGAGGTCTACTAATAGACTAAGGGAGGGGGTATTATACTAAGATTATTTATTAAGTTCCTTTAGGAAGATATAGGTATAAAGGTCTTTACTTATAGACCTCTAGGTGCTACTTAACAGGAAGGTATTAGTTATATAATCTCCTCTTAGAGTAACTAAGGGACCTTCATAAATAAGGTAGCCTTACTATAAAGGCTACCACCCTCTCTATATACTCTAAGCTAGCTTTTATATTCTAAATACACAATAAGCCTTCTCTAAACACAAAGCCACCTAGTGGTTAACATATAAGCCTCTAGAACCTCTTCACGAGAGGCCTTTATAGCTTACGCGATAAGCTCGTACTAAGCACTGGTAGGAAGCCTAGAGCCTTATAACACGAATTAATAAGACCTCTTAATGCCTCTTATAAACTCTATATACTATATCCGTATACGATTCTAACTATCTATAATCCGAACTATAGATAAGATCGATCCGCGTATCTAGGTTATATATTCCTTATTTAACTACCTAACTTCTCTAGGAAGTCCGGTAATTACTTTACCGGGGGGCACTACGCGTTTATCGATAATATCGAAGTCGGTAGCGCTATCTAGAATTATAACTCGATAATCCTATCCACTATTTAATCGTATATTAAGCTTTACCCTTACTAGACTAGGGGGAGGGGACGACTCTAATAGCGCGTTATCCTAGGCCTAACCCTATAGGGTTTAGGGTAGGGCCTATACCTAACCTAAAGTAAGTCGAGTAGGGGCTATAGCCTCCTAATTAGGGTTAGTAGCCGAGGTAGAACTTTAGCCGGCCCGCCTATTCCGTAGATAAGGGCCAAAAGGTGGAATATAGCCCTCCTCTCTATATTTATAATATTTCCGAGGACCCGAGAATTCCGAGGTTCTGCTAGGGTTATCCCGCTATTAGGCAGGGGTAGTAGTAATAGCCGCGGTTATAGTAGCAGGGGGCGTAGGCGAGCTTTTATAAGAACCGCTGGTTTAGGATAATAAAGATTTACTACTAGTTCCGCGCTTCCTCTTATAACCCTAATCACGGGGTATATAATAGCCGCGGTCCTAATCGGACGGTTTACCCTTATATAATAATATATATCATAGGTTTTATATAAGGAGTAAAGAGAGTCGTTAAGACTACGATAAGAATAGGTCACGAAGCTAACCTTAGGGGGGAATAATTATAAGATTATTCGTTAAGCCCTTTTAACTCAGGACTTAACGGGAAACACCCTACTTAAGGACCAGTGACTATCCTCCCTAGAATCGATATATAATAACCTAAGGCTCTAAGACTATAGGTCTTAGGCTAGCTTAATAATCCTAAAATATAACTCGGTCCTAAATATCCCTAGGGTTAACCTTAGGGCCGGTTCCGGGTTCTTAACATATTTCTTAACGCCTCTAAGTCCTATCCGATCCCCTTGAATAGAATATCCCTGATATTACGCCCCTCCTTCTAAGGCTCCTGTCCGCGGGAGCCGGTAACCGTTACTAATCCGGCCCGTCTATTAATCTATTCCGACCTAAGGACGGATAGACCGGCCTAAACTCCACCTATCAGGGCCACTAACCCCCTCCTTATCCTCCCGAACTAAACTAGCCGTCCCCCTTAACCTAACCTAACCTATCCTAACCTTCCTCTAGTTAATCCCGTCCACCTCGTATAGTATAACCGCAGTCTTTATAAACCGAGAAGCCTAGTTATCTTTAGATAAAGTATAACTCTCCTAGGTCTCCTTTATTTATCTCCCTTACTACGACTATACTATAATAAAGCCTTAAACGCTCTGGCCGGGGCCCTATCCAATAAAGGGCTCTAGTCAGAATAAACTATAACTCTAAAAGCAGATATCAGGTCGGTAGTGAATCGTAACCCTTATTGCTTTTATAATCCCCTTACACTACCACTATTATTAAGGCGACCCAAAAGGCCTATATAAAGAATACTCTTAGAATAAGGTCCGCCACGCTATAGTCCTAAATAATAAAAGAACTTACTCTATTTCCTTCGTTACCCTCTCGCGGCTTATCCAGCTTAAGGCCGGGCGATAATAAGTCGTGATATCTATTATAAATATTAATAATAATAAAGCCTATCTATAAACGCGTACACTATAATAGCACCCTAAACGCGTCCTTTATTAACTAAATAACCGTATCGTAAAAACCCGTAATAGGTAGTCGTATCTAGGTAAAAGGGGAAGGAATAATATAAGTAGGGCCTATATTAGATTATACGACTATTCTAATATATGACTTTCCCTATCTACCTAACTTATCTTATTATTTTCCTTTTCCTTACCCTTTCTTATTTGCCTATCTATAATAATAATAATAGCATCGCTATAAATAGTAAGTTATCTATCCTCGTCTATATTAAGGGTATCGACTTATCCTATCGGCTCCTTATTAGGGTATATATTATCTCTACGTGGTATCGTGTATCGTTTTAGTCGCGTATAAGAGCGTGGCCGGCTTAGGACTCGGCTAATATCGTGGCAGATTATTATTATTATTAGTACTATCACTATTACTATTACTACTATATAAGTGTTATATCCTCTTCGCGTAGACCTTAGGCTAACTTATAGTATTCGAGCAGACCACTATTATATAATAGCGCCTCTAGCTTTAGCTAATAAGCATAAAAAGTCCGGCGCGGCTAGTAAATCCTCTAAAAAGTCCGGTAAGGCCGGCACTAAGTCTACTAAGGTGGCACCTAAGGTTATCGATAAAGGGATAACTAAGACTACTAGGAAGAAGGCACGGCGGGCCGCTAAGAAGGCTTAGGCTAAGGCTAAGGCCGCGGCTATAGCGGCTACTCTTAAGTAGCAGCTATAGTAGTAGTAGTAGTAGCAGTCTAACTCTTTATCGGACTCGTCGTCGGATTCGTCTTCGGATTTATCGTCTTCTTCCTC
The DNA here is from genome assembly GCF_042370955.1 of Sodiomyces alcalophilus JCM 7366. Lineage (NCBI taxonomy): Eukaryota > Fungi > Ascomycota > Sordariomycetes > Glomerellales > Plectosphaerellaceae > Sodiomyces > Sodiomyces alcalophilus. Next base: position 839,973 of record NW_027263538.1, read on the forward strand.
CTCGGAGGATAAAGCTATCGAGTAGCCAGGTACGGCGGCTACTCTAGCTAAATAAGCTATACCGGTCGGAACTATTAAGAAGCCGGCTACTATAGCTACTCCGGTCACTAAGTCGACCGGCCCTCTCCCTTTAGGGCGTAATAACTCGCCGTAGGGTATTCTTAAGCCCCTTAATAACCTAGAGGGCGTCCTTAACTATACTAGTTAGGACGTTATTATAAGCGGTGGTGCCGATAAAGCCACCCTCTTTAACGATAAGGAAGCTAACTCCGATAGGTTATCGTTATCGGAGTTCGCTCTATCTATAAACGGGTCTAGTAATAAACCCTCGGACTTTAGCGACGGCGACGGTATCGAAATACCGGTATATCCCGTTATTTTAGTTAGGTCGGGCTTAGAGCTTCGTGCTCCCTATAGGCGGTGCGTCCACGCGCTGGGTTCCCTAGCATTATATAGCGATAACGCTACCGGTCCCCTTACTATACGGCCCTGCCGCGGTAATAAGGTATCTAATAAATACCACTACTACTATAATAATAATAGCCGCGACTACGAGTTAATATATTTATATAGCTATAGTCCCCTTGACTTTAACCGCTCCTAAGGTTATTAACTGGATATATAGCTTTCGTTATAGGCGGAGCGGGTAGCTAAGGAGCTATAAAAGATATTAATAGTGGCTATACGGGGCGGTAATAGCCTAAACGACTAGGCGTCTATAAGTTAGCCTAATATCCTTATAAAGAGCACCGCTAATATATATAAGCGCCGGGCTTATCGGGTCTAAACTAAGTTATATCGGGCCCTCGAGGCTATAAAAAATACGTCTAGGATAATAAGAGGTTCGACCCTATAGCGTGTTATTACTAGGAAGAGGAGGAAAAGGCCGAGTATAAGAGGCGCGATACTCCTATTCGTATAGAGCGTCACCTAGCTATTATTACCCGCCGCCTAGGCTAGTTAGTTAAATAAAATTCGAAGTTAGCGGGTCTTTATAAGAAAACCGACTATAAAAATAAATAAGGATTACTTACGGTAGTCGTTAGGATCGGGCTAGGGGGAGTTTAGGGGGGGGTAGGGTATTAGCGTTTAGTTTTTTTTTTTGATTTTTCTTTTTCTATTTTTTTTATTTACTTCCCTAGACCTGAATAAGAAAAGTCCCTACGGGGCACCGATAACGCTATTAACTGGTTTTATTCTTTCGATTATAATACTCCTCGATAAGCGTATCGGGGAGATATCTTCGTGGTTCCTATATATTATATTTATATTTATACCCGGCCTACTTAATAAGGTATTCGCGCCTATTCCCGTTATAGCGATAAGCCAGGACTTCCTCTACCTCGTATTTATCCGACTCTTATAGTTTAACCTTAACGTCCGCGGGTATAGGCGACCTGCCGTCCTAAGACTTCTATAGTTCGAGGAGCGAGATTAGGAAAACGTTATAAATCTTTATCGACTCCGGGAGTTATAGCTTATAGGCGAGCCTATATTAGCCTATTACGGAGGTAATCTTATAGGGGCCGAGGAACTTATCTATTAGTTTCTTATTAGGGCGATATTACTTAATATTCTTCGAGGATAATAGTATATAGTCGCTAATCTTAAAGCGCTAGACCGCCCGACCGGCGTTATAGTACCGTTTATAGGTGGTTTAGGCTTTCCTAATAAGGACCTCTATAGCCCTGCGATTCGATATAAGGTACTTTACCCTTTACTCGGCTATAGCGGCACGAACCTCGCCCGACTTATATATCTATATATTATATAGTCCGCGTAGGTTAAAACCTAATAGCGTAATAAAAGGGGTTTACCGGATAGCCGAATACTATACGGTATTATAAGTAAACTAGGCCAGGGGTAGCTAGTTAACCCAGTTATCCTGTTATAGGGCACTAAATACTTATAGGAAGTGCTCTAAGTTCTGGTTCTATCGTTCCGTCTAGCTATCCGTCTAGGGGTGGAACGCGGTTAATAACCGCCGCTTGACGCTTAGGAGGCTATATAGGGTAGTCTAGAACTTACTAGTAAATAGGGACCCTTAGTCTAAAACGATACCGTTAGGTAGGCCATAGATACTAAAAACATATACCTATAGGATACTAGCAAGACCCTTAGCTATTAAAGAGCTGCTATAGGGGATATAAATCGCGTACTTAGTATATCGATATACTATAACTAGGATAAAATCCCTTTTCTTTCCCTATAAGGTTATAGGGGGGAGGCCTATTATAAAGTCTATTAACATCTCTTAGAACGGCTATTCGGGTATAGGCAGAGGTGCTAGGTACCTAAAGGGCTTATACTAACGCGGCTTAGTCCTTTAATAGATACTATACATAGACATAAACTTCTTAACGTCTTATAAAAGGCATTCCTAGTAGTAGGACTCGGAAATCCTTTTAATAGTCCGACCTAACCTATAATAGCCCGTAGTAGGCGCGTTATAAAATACCTAGAGGACCTTATCGCGTAAACCTAACTGGTTTAGTATAAAAAGACGGTCCCTAAAATAGACCGCACCCTAACCGTTATAGGACTATAGGTCCGTTAAGTTATCCTTCGATACTAAGGAGATATAAAAAGAATCGTCCTTTTAGGTAAAGATAATCTTATCCTTTAGGCTAGATAAACCCGAGGGCTTAGGTACACCTCGGGCCCTTATAAGGCTAATAACGAACTTCTTAGTAAATCCCTTAACGGGCTTCTACCGCTCCGCTTTAAGATCCGCCTAATTTATAGCGAGCTACGGCTTCTATAAGAGCCTATCTACGGGCAGAGCATTAAAAAAATTACATTACAAATTACATTACATTACATGTAATGTAATTTTTCCAAAATAAATTACATTACATGTAATGTAATTTGTAATGTAATTTTTTCCAAATAAATTACATTACATTACATTACATTACATGTAATTTATAATGTAATTTTGTAATGTTAGGGGAAAAATTACATTTTTTATAGTATACTTTTTTAATATATTAAACGATATATACTAGTTAAACTAGTATATATTTCTAAGTAGACTATAGTATTATATATATATATATATCTATATATAGGTAGTATTTAATAAATATATATATATATAGCCTATAAATACTATATATTATATATAATATATTTTAAGATTCCCTTAAAATTATTTATCTTTTACTAGCCACCATAAATCGTTAATAAATAGATATAATACTAGCTAAGATATTATACCTAATCTATTCCTATTAGCTAGACTAATAGAAATAGTTAGATAATGGCAGGTTATAATATATACTATAGGGCATTCTACTTATTAATAGCGTACTATGTTAGATATGTTATAAAAGTGAATATAAATATAATAGTACTCCTACTCTATTATATATAGTAAGATACTTATAAAGTATATATTAGATTATATAAATAGTTACTTTAATAGATTAACCCCTCGAGACTATTTACTTTATCTCTATATCAAAAAGCAGATCTAATATAATAGTCCTCAACTTCCATCTAGAGGTAGTATAAAGTAGCTTGCCTTTAATATAGCTATTAAGATATAAATATTACAATCTAGTTATAGAATCGCATTATCTATTCTCGAAAAAGAAATATTATAGTCCAAAGCGCTATAGTCTAACTTACCTATCTTAAAGTAACTATTTAATAGCTTAGATTAGCATAAATCTCAATATTTACGTCTATTAACTACTAGTATCTCTTCCTGGGTTATATCTATTATAGTAATAGTTTTATGGTATATATTCGTGTATAGTATAGTATACATTAATCCTATTTTTCATCTATATCTAAAAGAAGATTTAGGCTAAAGGAATTAAGAACTTAAAATAAGAATAAGTATTATAATTATAGATTTTAGAATAACGCTATAAATATCAACGTAAAATTAAAGATATAAATAAAAAGTAGTTTGCATATATATACATATATTAAGTTCTATACTCCCTTAAGTTACTTAGCCAGATATATTTAAAGCCATATATTCTACTTTTATTCTATACTTAACTATCTATTATTAAATAGTACTAGTCTTAATAGAGTACCTACTATTTATAGGTAAGATAATACCCCTAGGAGTTATACTAATCTTTGTATATATTCTTATAAGTATATATATAGTTATATATTAATATAATTATATATATATAGATATTCTTATAAATTATATATTTATATTAATTATTTATTAATATTATAATATAGAGTTATTTAACTTTATTACTGCTAGGACTAGTTAAGTATTTGCTCTTATTATTAGGTAATTATGCGTCTAATTATAATAAGACCATAGTAGAGCAGCCGGTATATAATCGGACCGATAGCTCTATACAGACTACCTACTCGATTCTATCTTATTCTATATATTAAGAGATATAGTTTAATATCCTAACTTAAAGCCTTAGTTTAAAGCCAGGACTTAGCCGAAAAAGATATAATACCTACTCGAAGACTCTAAACCTCTAAACGTTCTATAATATCGTCTACTTAACTAAGTATACAGGCTTTGGTATTGTAATACTTAGATATAATATATTAAATAAGATACATATAAGTACTTATATACACTTAAAGCTAAAAGTATCTAGTATATCGTATTAGCAATACTTTCTAGTTAGGTAGCTAGCTGGTCTAGCATAATTAACTATATTTTATATATATAAATAAGTTTCTATTTCTGGCTAGCTATATAAGACTATTATATAAGGCCTATTGGGTCTCAATAATAGACTTCTATATGCATAAAGTATTGGCTTTTAAATACTAATAATAATTTTAGCTAGCGAGTCTATAATAACTAGAAGTTTAACAGCTTAGGCTAGGTCTTATATTTCTATATAATATAGCTAGTATTTAGAAGGAAGATTTTATTATAGTATATACACTATTCTTTGAGTAGTAGACTATTATCCTCGTTTAGTAAGTGCTTTAATATTTAGAACTGTAGTTCTTAAATGTCTGTAAACGTACTATATATATATAATAAGACTATGCATATTTATTTTCTGATATATTTATATCTATACTTAATATAACTACTTATTAAAGTATACTCTCTATTATACTATAATTATTCATTCTAGCTCCTACCTTAGACCTAGCTTTATATTAGGGTAGTTTCTTAGTCTCGAAATAAAGCTTATTACGAAAGTCGCTTTTTATAAATCTATATAGGGTATAACTGCTAGAGTAAGTTCGTTCTAATATATATACCATATATAAGTTACTTATACTCTATTATACTAGTTATTCTTTATACCTACTATAAAGTGATTATTACAAAGCCTATAGTATAGCTGACTATATATTTATAAGTATTAAACTATAGGTCCTACTATTATAATATTAAAAGAAGACGTAACTTAGATACTTAAAAGCATTAAGAATATCCCGTCTAAGGAGAAGACTATATAATAGGCATATTACTATTATATTCTTAGCTAGCTTATAATATAATATATAATTATGTTTTATACTATATATATTAATATATTAAGTATTATAACTCACTTTTTTTACTATATATATATAAAGAGTTTAGTATTTAGCCTCTTATTTATAGTCTATAATTATGATTAATATTTTACAATAGTATATATACTATTATATATAGTATATATCTTAAAATACCACCTTAATATATACTTAGAAAAACTGTATTTTTTGCCCTAACATTACAAAATTACATTACAAATTACATGTAATGTAATGTAATGTAATGTAACTTTTTTAAAATAAATTACATTACAAATTACATTACATGTAATGTAATTCTTTTCAAATAAATTACATTACATTACATGTAATTTGTAATGTAATTTGTAATTTGTAATTTTTCTTTAATGCTCTGTCTACGGGGTTCTAAACGCCTAGACGGTAACGAATCTTAAAATCAAAGCTTAATAGCTCCTCTAGCTAACGGGCGTGTTAAGGTTTAATTTAAGGCTTATTTAGTAGATACCGGTGGTTTAAGTAATTAGTTAGCACCTTTATTAGGGCCTAACTATACGCTAAATAGTAGCGCTATTACCGGAACGCTTTAACGACCGCTATTAGATTAGTGTCTAGCGTCGGATAGTTTAGTTCGGGTCCCCGTAGCTTCTTAGATAGGAACGCCACGGGTCGTTAGGTTCGGTCCTTATACTAGCTAATTATAACGCCTAGTACGAAGTTAGACGCGTCGGGTTCTATACGAATAGGCAGGGCTAGGTTAAAATACTATAGCACGGGTACCGACTAGAATAACGATTATAACTTCTCGAAAACGGCCCTCTCTATATCTCCTAACTAGAATATACCTAGTCTACCTCCTAACCTTAATAGGTCTATAAAAGGGGCAGCGACCTTAGAGTAGCCTTCGATAAAACGTCGGTAAAAACCGGTAAAACCCAGGAAGACCTAAATCTTCTTAATAGAAGTGGGTTCCTCCTAATCCTTAATAGCCTTAACCCTCTTAGGGTCTATAAAGAGACTATTAGGGCTATATATAAAGCCTAGGAACTTAACCTTTTATATCTCGAACACGCACTTCTAAGGGTTTACGAATAGGGACCACTCCCTTAAGCGTGTAAGGATCTCCTTAACGTGTACACGATAAGTACTAAGGTCCTTATTATAGATTAGGATATTATCTAGGTATATAATATAGATAGTATCGATAAGGCTATTTAAGGCTTTGTTAATATAACGCTAGAAACTAGCAGAGGTATTATATAGACTAAAGGGTATTACTAAGTACTTAAAGTGTCCGTACTTAGTTCTAAAAGCCGTTTTCTACTTATCCCCTTCTTAAAGTCTTAAGCGATAGTAGGCGTCCTTACAATCCAGCTTAGTATAAACCGTAAAGGACACGAGGCGGTTAAGGATTTCGTGTATTAAGGGGAGCGGGGTATAGTCCTTACAGGTAACCTTATTAAGACCTCGATAATCTATATATAGACGCAGCTATCTACCCTTCTTTAGTATAAACAGGATTAGGGCGCCTATAAAGCTTATCGATAAGCGAATCTACCCTTTAGCTATAGCCTCCTTAATATAGTCTTATAGGATAGCCAGTTCTTACTCGGCTAAGGGGTAGATAGGGCCGAATAGGGGTGACTTACCTTCCTTTATCTCGATTATATAATCCTAATACTAGTAGGCGGGTAGACGGCCAGCCTTTATAATATCGAAAATATCTAAAAACTCTTAATACTGCTCGGGGATAACGTTCCCTAACTCGTCCTTATCTAGTATAAGCGGCTAGTCACAAGTTATTCATAGAGTAAGGCCGAATAATTGAATTATCTAAAGCTAAGGAGAAAAGAAGGAAAGGGGAAAACTCTATAGGTGCTTACGACCTAAATATGATATCGCGGCGACCCGCTAGGAACACGCTATAATTAGTCGGCAGATCCGGTGCTTTACCAGATTATCTCCACGGGGTTAACCCGTAATATTACCCCCTTCCCCCCTCGGTAAGTCGTTAACCTTCGGTATAGGTTCGTAAAGCGTTATTATTCGATTAAACCACGCCTTTTTATTAGTTAAATAACGCCTCTTTATTAATTAAATAATATCCTCTACTATAAATAACCTCTCTATTCGTTAAAGAGCGCTTAAGGCGAGCCTTTATAGTCGTGCGATTAATTAACGTTCTGTATAGGGATATAGTTATTATTTATAGTCGGGTTATAGGGTCGTTCCTGCTATATAATAAGCCCCGGTAGCGTGCCTTCCCTAACTAAGTAACTTATTTATATTAATAATACTAACTTCGTTACGGCCTCTATAGATCTGTTTTTTCTCTTTTCTTTAATAATATCTATTACTATCCATAGTATATTTTCCGTTAACTATAACTCCCCTACACCTTATACTATTACGCTAACCTCTTATCTCCTTCTTTTAGAAGATATTTAAGTTTTTAGGATTATCCCCGGCCCCTAAGGTACGTCTTCCTATTCTTCCTATAAACCTTACGTAACGTTTACTAACTTATATATATAATATAGGGGGCTAATAATAATAATAATAATAATAATACCAGCAAGGAGGCACCTGCTCCCGCCCTGGCTAGTAAGGAGATCACTACTCCTGCCTCGGCTATAGACCGCCGCGCCTAGCTAGCCCGAGCCGCTAAGGCTAAGGGTAAGCGTTCCATGGGCGAAGCTTCTATAGTGGTTAAGAGCCCCGCGAAGCGCGCTTATAGAATAAAATATCCTCCTAGAGGGACCCGTTTAGTCTTTTACTTTACTTATATAAAGGTAATTACTAATAGCCAGGATAGGCGGCGCTACCGCGACTAATCAGGACCCGGAGCGAGGATACCCGATCCTAAGTACTATAACTGCTTAAAGAGTGGTTATAGGTGTATTCCTCCTCCGCGTAGGATAATTAGTCCGTTAGTAGCACTCTTAGAGGCGGCGAAGGTGGTTAATAATAACCCCTTTTATGGCCCTAAGGCGACGGAGGCGCTTATAGCGGCTTATTCGGCCTTTTAGAAGGCTATAACGAGATAATCGCAGACCTATCGGTATATAGTCGGACCGATAGCCGCGCACGGACCACCGATCCGAACCTATCTCTGTATGCGCGTGGAGGGATTAGTTTAATCCCTGAAGTTAAAGTCTTAGTTTAAAGTCAGCGCTTAGTTAACGAATATACTACGATTACTCTGCGATACTAAGCTATTAAGCCTTTTCTATAATATCTTTTCTTTAAGTAAAGTCTACGGACTTTCCTTTTATTATAATTCTTTAACTTCTATACCTTTAAGGTAGTCAGGCCGAAGATACCACCGAGAAGGACTTAAGGAACGAGCATCCCCCTGGGGGGAGCTAGCGAAGCGGACGCCGGGTAGCCGCCCGCTATACCGAAGTTAATAACGATAATGGCCGAATAGGGACCGTCGGATAAAAATAAGGGGTTAACGGATACGCCAGTTACGCTTAGTCCTAAAGATAATAGTTCGTAGGTCGATCGGCGATCTATCGCCGGCCCCTTAACGTTAACGTAAAAGGCGTTAATTATAATGTTTTCGTAGTATCTCTAGTAATAAAGCGAAATTAATCGAGTAATTATAAAGAGGCTTACCGAATAACCGGCGCCCCGGCGCGATTACGAAAAACCGCCGGTATATAATTATAAGCTAATTAAAGAGTTATCCACGGTTATAAAAATCGACGATTAGTTAGTAGCGATTAAGGCTAGGAACCAGTTTAGACCTAGTGCCCTAGTGCTATAGCAGATCGAATAGGCTTTAATAAAGCTCGAATATACCTTCTAGATATCCTAGAGGCACTATACCCGGAAAATCACTAACCCGAATCAGAATAACTTTACGGCGTTTATTCGGTAAGAGTATCTATCCCGGGATATATAACGGTACTATTACTATAAGGAACTTCGTAAGCTATAAATAACCGGCGATATAACGCCGATAAAGCTATTCGAATAGTAGGATAACCTGTATAGGCTATTAGGCTAGGAGATAAGCAGAAGCGAAGAGTATACCTACGATTATTTTAGTTAGCTACCTCTATGTATTAAGGATAAGATACGAGAGCGGAAAACCGAATTAGATAAGGCGGTAACGCTAGCTTAAGAGGCGTAGCTATTCTAGGATACGAGCCCTATTAAGAAGGCGAGTAATAAGCGATCGGATACCAGTTATAAAAGGACCCTATCGAACTTCTAGCGTTCGGACGGTCGCTTAAGACGGGTAAGCACCCCGGCGACTAGTCTGCGTATACCCGCTAAGCCAGGTAAGACGGACTTAAAGGGGGCGCCCCCGATAAGTTAAAAGGTATCGGGCTTAGGCCTAGAGCCTTTATAAGCGTAGCCTAGCACGCGAGCCTTTAGGGGCGGATGCTATAACTATAGTAATAAGGGTTACTATTCTAAGGACTGCTATAATAATAAGGAATAACGGATAACCGACGATAGGGTGGCGAAGGCTCGCGCCCGTGTTAGTAATATACATGCTATATATAACGACCTCGATAATAATATCCGGGTTAGGGAACTCTATTTATCGGGAAACGAGTCGGTGTAGGTAATAAGGGGGCCGGACCTATGCCTAACGACTAGCCAGCGATCGTAGTTAGTAAGGTAGCGAGATCTATAGCGATAGTGATCCGTTACGGGAAGGAGATTAAGTTTAGCGTGGATTTAGATACCTGTGCGTAGGTAGATATTATTAGTCCGGTGTTAGTAGAACGCCTAGGGTTAAAACCGCTCTTAGAGGTAGAGACTCTAGAAATTAAAGGCTTCGACGGCAGCCTAGTAAGGGTTCGCGGAGCGTATAGCTTAGCTTTCTATCTACTAGACGTAGAGGGGCGGCCGCGCCTATTAAAGAGGGTCTTCCTATATACGGATCGACTTAAGGGTACCGGATAATTACTATTCTTAAATAATAGTATAGGTTAGGAGGGTATTATAATTAACACGGCTCGCCGAACGTTTATCTATAGGCCGATCTTAATTATAGACCCTGAGCTATAGGCTCGCGAGGTTATCGAAAAGCGAGTAAAGGCGTACGTTATATATATCGCTACCGCTACTATTATCGTACCGGGGACGCCGGATATAACTATTCCGTTTATAGATAATATTAAGGTGATATATAGACTAGTCGTCGAGCTGCCGCCGGAAATCGCCGACTACTAGGACGTGTTTTCGGAGCAGGCCGCGAAAGAGCCGCCCTTATTAAAGGACGCCGAATACACGATTAACTTATAAGACGGGAAGGAACCGCTATTCGGGTTATTATATCCCTTATCTTAAGCCTAGCTAGAGGAGCTAAAGAAGTATATCGCCGAAGGGATAGCGAGCGGTCGTTGTGAGCGGCTGGTTATAAGTTATTTATAGAGTGAGGCCGAATAATTGAATTATCTAAAGCTAAGGAGAAAAGAAGGAAAAGGAGAAATCTCTGTAGGCACTTACGACCTAAATATAATATCGCGGCGACCTACTAGACGCGCGGTGTGATTAGTCGGAAGATCTGGTGCTTTACCGGATTATCTCCACGGGGTTAGCCCGTAATATTACCCCCCTCCTCCCCTCGGTAAGCCGTTAATTCTTAGTGTATTAGTAAAGCGTTATTATTTAATTAAATAACGTCTTTTTATCGATTAAATAATGACCTTTAGTAGCTCCTTTACCCTGAATAACCCTTTTATTCGTGAAAGGGCTCTTGAGGCTGGCTTTCTTTATAGTTATAAGGTTAATTAATATATTATATAAGGATATTATTATTATTTATAGACGGGTTATAGGGTCGTTCCTTTTATATAAGGAACCGATATATATACCTTCCCTAGCCGTGTAACTCGCTTATTAATAACACTAACTTTACCGTTACCTCCGTTATTCTGTTTTTTCTTCTTTTCTTTAATAATATCCTTTACTATTAGTAGTACGTTTTTTATTGCTTATTACCCTTTTACACGCCGTTTTATTATTCTAACCTATTATCTCCCTCTCTAGAAGATATTTAAGTTTTTAGGATTATCTCCGGCCCCTAAGGTATACTTCCTTATTCTTATTATAAGCCTCGCGCAACGTTTACTAACTTATATATATAATATAGGGAGCTAATAATAATAATAATAATAATACCGGTAAGGAGGCACTTATTCCCGTACCGGCTAGTAAGGAGATCACTACTCCTGCCTTAGCTATAGACCTCCGCGCCTAGCTAGCCCGAGCCGCTAAGGCTAAGGGTAAGCGTTCCGCGGGCAAAGCTTTTATAGTAGTTAAGAGCCCCGCGAAGCGCGCTTATAGAATAAAATATCCTCCTAGAGGGACCCGTTTAGTCTTTTACTTCGCTTATATAAAGGCAATTACTAACGGCCAGGATAAGCGGCGGTACTATAACTAATCGGGACCCGGAGTAAGGATACCTAATCCTAAGTGCTATAACTACTCGAAGGGTGGTTATAGGTATATTCCTCCTCCGCCTAGGATAACTAGTCCGTCGGTAGCACTCCTAAAGGCGGCGAAGGTGGTTAACGATAACCCCTTTTATAGCCCTAAGGCGATAAAGGCGCTTATAGCGGCTTATTCGGCCTTCTAGAAGGCGTCCGGGGTTTTAAAAAAGACCTCTAGCACTTTATAGGAGGACGAGCCTGTTTTAATACCCGTTAACTCGGGTACCGGTAAGCCTCGCTTATCGGTATAAGCCACCGCCTCCCCCCTTTACACGGACTCCTATATTATAGCAGGTAGACCTATATTTATCGCGGCGCCTCCTATTATTATTACGCCTATTCCTAGTATAACGATTACCTTTATAGGGGTAAAAGGCCTACGCCGGCTTAACCGGTTCCTATAAGTGGTTAAGAACGTTATAGGGGTTATAATTAAGGTAAAGGATATTAAGTCCTTTAAGGGAAAGAAGATAGATAGGCAGGCTAAGGTCGCGGCGTTTACGTTATCTCCTATTATCGCGGAAAGCGTTAATAGTCGCGAGGATATTCGTAATAATATTAATCTTAACGCCTAAACCCGGTAGCTAGGGGCGGGGCTTATCCGCCCTGATTTAATTAATATAGGCGGTTTTACTGTTATTCTAACCTTTATTTAATTCTTACCGCCTTTCCTATAACCCTTCTTCTTTTTATAGCGTTCGCGTAGTCCGTTATTAACTTTAATCGGATTATACTTCTTTTTATAACGGTCTAGGGCGGTTAATTCTTATAGGGAATCCGTCGGTTCCTAAGATATCTAGGCGTATCCTTCTTACTTTACTAACGCCTCTCTTGCCACGCCTTTACCTACCTTCCTATTCCTAGCGTATAGGATTTCCTTTACTATCTATTCGTCTTCCTTTAAACCGTTACGAATCGGTCCGGGTTAGGGGTTATATAGGATTTAACTAAGGAGCGGGTCTTTACTCGTATATCGTAGGAGGTCTATATAGAACCTCGGGTATATATTTAAAGGTATATTTAGTTTTATAATATATAGGTTAATAACCTTAGTAACCCTATACTTCTAGTATAGCTAACTTAATTTACGCGATAGTTATAAAATAGAATAGTTCGCGAGTAAGAGCTATATAAGGTCGCCTTTATAAAGCCGTTCGGCAGGGATATAATACTTATTTACTAACTCTTCCTGTTATAGCTACGTGGCTATTATTAAGGCTTAAGCGAACTCTATAGCTTCTTAGAGGCGGCGGAGTAGGTTATAGGCTATAAACTCCTAAGCGTCGCTACTTAGTTTTTCGTGAATCTGGATCAGATCGATATAGTATCCGTGTTCTAAGAAGAACGGACTTATCTTAGTAGTAAAGCTTTCCCGGTTATTTAACGCTAATTAGGCGGCGGGTAATAACTTATCCTAATCGTCTTAGGTATAGTAAACGAAGGCTCGGAGGTACGCCTATACTTCTTAATTCGCTTATTCGGTGGCTTTATCGGTCTAGGGGTAATAAGCCATACTTAATCGTTATTCGATTCTGGCTAATTTATAGAAGTGTTACTAAAAGCGATTTATTTAGTTAGAGCCTTTATCGCTTATAATTAAATAAGGTATACTATAGAAATAAAAGTGATAGTATAGGAACCGTTCGGCGTATGCTTCTGCTTTTATAAAGTCTATCGCTTTAAGGGTAATAGCCTTTATAAGTCGATTAGTTATAACCTAAAGGTACCTATACTTTTTCTCTCCCGCGGGAGGTAGATCCGTTATAAAGTCTATTAATAGGTCGCTCCTTATCCGTTTAGGAATCGGGAGCGGTTTTAAGAGTCCTTATTAAGCGTTCCTCCACGTATAGCTTTAGTTATAGACGTTATAGTTACGTATAAACCTGCGTATATCTTAGTTTATTCCCGGCTAGAAAAAGCGTCTCGCTATAAGGGTAATTATATTATCTCGCCCCGGATAACCTCTAATCGTAGAGTCGTGTATAGATTAGATTACTTATATTCGTAACGTGCTCCCTTTTTAGGCTCCCGGCACCTATAGGCGATCTCGGAATATTAGTAGTCCTTATAAGATAATCCCGTATTCGGTAATCTAGGCTCGGAGACCTAATAAGGGGGAAAACTATTAATCGCCTTTAGATATAGCTTGTATAGCTTAGCGATACTAGTTATCTTTTTCTGTTATAGTGTCCTATAGCTATTATAATTCGTTATTAGCTTTAAATACTCGTGGGTATTCGCGAAGGAGGCGGATCTTTAGGGGGATTAAGGTCTCTAGGATTAACTATATATATCGCGCCTATTCCTATTTATCGGAGAAGTCCTTCGGTTTATCTTATTCTCTTCGCGAGAGAGTATCGGTAATATAGTTATCGGCACCTTTACGGTATTCTAGTATAAAGTCGAACTAGGCGAGCTTATTAGCCTATCGGCTTTATCTCTTATTAAGTATCTTCTTTATTATAAAGTATTCTAGGGCCTTATAGTCGGATAGGATTATAAAACGACTATAACTTAGGAGCTATACTCTTTAATACGTTACGTAACTTATAATCGCTAATATCTCCTTATTATAGATAGGGTAGTTATACTCGGCTCTTATAAGGCGCCTCGAGTAGTAGGCGACTATATAATAATATCCTTATTTATCTTCTTAAACTAATATACCTCCTAATACGAATCCCGAGTAGTCGGTTTCCATAAACGTCTTATTACTTAAAACCTATTATCGTAGGATCGGTTCCTCCTAGAACCTCTTCTTAACCTCTTTAAAGGCCGCTTATTTATTAGGACCCTAGGAGAATACTCGATCCTTCTTTATTAGTCTTATTAGGGCGGCCGTAATATAGGCGAAGTTCTCTACGAATATACGGTAATAGTTTATAAAGCCTAGGAAGCTTCGGACTCCCTTTACTAAGGTTAGGGCTTCCTATTCTCGGATCGCCTTTAGTTTATCGGGGTTATACGAAACGCCCTAGCCGGCGGTGACTATAAACCCTAAGTACTTTACGGTCTTTACGCTAAACTTATATTTTGCTAGGTTAAGCGTTAATCCTATATCGCTTAGCGATTATAGTACTAGGTTAACCTTTTTCTTATAGTCGTGTAGGGATCCGCTTAAGTAAATCAGGATATCGTTAATATATACGGTAATAAAGTTATTAAGGTAACGCTATAGCGTTTTATTAATATATCGTTAAAAGGATATAGGGCCTCCACTAAGTCTAAAGGGGTATACTAACTATTTAAATAAGCTAAATCGAGTTCGAAACGCTATCCTCGCTTTATAGCTAGCGGCTATTCGGATCTTATAGAACGTAGTAACTATATTAAGCTTTATAAACCACTTAGCTTACTCTAGGTTTCGGAGTATCTCTATAATTAGTAAAAGAGGATAGCGGTCTTTTTAGGTAATCGTATTTAGGGTATAATAGTCGTAATAGAATTATAACCCTCCTCCTAGCTTCTTTATAAATAGAACTAAAGCTTTAGCGGCGGAGCTACTAGCTTATATAAACCCCTTATCGATAAGGTTAGTAAGGGTCTTCTATAAAACTAAGAGTTCCTTTCTGGATATATTATAAAAAGGGCCCTAGGGTAATTCTAGCTCCTTATTATCGGGCCCTTATATAAGGTTTACTTTATAGTCCACCCTAGGTTAATAAAGGGGAAGGCGGTTTATTTATAAATCGGAGAATAAGTCCGGAAATCGTTATAGTATCTTTTTTAGGATATACTTTTAAGGGTCGACTAAAGACTTACCTTAAAGGGCCTTATCGATATCTTTAATACTAACTATATAAAGCGCGAGTTCCTGTTTACTAAACCGTTATTTCTTTTATAATCGCCGTATAATACTAGTAAACACCGACCCGGTTATTACTTAAGCTCCACGGATAACTCTAATATTATCGGGTTTTTCTTCGCCTTAGAGTCGGATATCTATCCGGGCCACTCCGTGGTAGAGGCGACGTCTCTTTATATAATAAGTAATATCGTTATATTCTATCTATAGTTTCCTTAGGAATATAGTATAATCTAATCCTAGTATTATATAGGCGAATAATCGTTATATATATCCACTAATCTTAAGATCGTATACGGCGATACCGGAACTCTTTATACACCCTATAATATCAGAGAACCCTAAAAGGGGTCTTTTAGTCTTATTAACTAATAGGAGGGGGAGGGACTTTATAAGACGTTTACTTATAGCTACGTAATAGTTATATCCAGTATCTATAAGAGCGGTAATTAACTTTTTATTAATCCGCGCTTATATAAGAGCTAAATAACTACTACGCGACTATAATATAAACTCTTTCTAATCCCTTTATTCCTTTATAGTAGGCTCTAGTACCCGTTTTCGTACTAAAGCTATTCTTTTTCTAAGTCTTTATCGTTATTTATAACTCCCGTATAGATTATCTTATTATCCGAGGCTACTAAGACCTTCGCTATACGGTTCTTTTTATAATCTTTAGCGTCTTTTTTCTTTAAGCGATATCTTTTAGTAAGGTATCCCTTCTTTCCGTAGTTATAATACTCTTTTATCTCTTTTTTCTTAGTCTATACTCGATTAACTCCTCTTATCTTTATATCGCTATCGTGATTATAAGCGTGACTATTATTATTATTATTACGTGGCGCTTAGCTAAACCATAGCCTTATAGCGAGGGCTTTAAGTCTCTAAGCGATACTTTATACTTTAGTTACCTAAGTATAATAGTTATTTAGTAGTTTCGCGGTAATAAGGGCGGTATAAAGGCGACTACTAAAAGCTCCCTCTAGGAATATAATCTTTATAGTATTATCCTATTAACCTTTACCGGCGATAGTAAGCTATCGTTTAAAACCGGGTATAAAGCTTCTAAACGCTTAGTCTTTATACTAGCATAACGTTCTTAGGGCGTTAGCCGCGCGAGGTTATTTATTAACGTCTTTATATATACGGTTAAGGTAATTAAGGAAGTCTTCGGGGTCGTATTAATTATCGGTTCCGCCTATAGCCTAGAAGGAGGCGATAACGCGGCGGGGAGCTTTATCTAAATAGGGGTTAATAAAATACTACTTCTCGCGAATGCTCTAGAAGAGACATTAATCGAGTAGGAGCTTTTCGCGAATCTTAGACGACTAGCTCGTGTACTCTAAGCGTTTACCGTTAAACTTCTAGGGTAATGGAAGTGCTTTAGTCCTAAGGTTCGAAACAGGCGTTATATCGGGTATAGGCGTCGGGACGGGCGGCTAAGGGCCCTATATAGTCTTTTCCGAGGGTATAGCGAGATAAGGCGTGGCTATATATTATTAGTTTTATATCGCCTATAATAGCTAGTTAATAGTATTCTGTTATTCTTAGATCTGGGTAGTTAAGGTTATAACCTAAGTCTATAAAGGGTTAATAATCTCCCTCCTCCACTCCGCGGCCTTAGGCGACTCGCCCGCTAGGCATAACGGAGCGCCGGGAGGTGGATCGAAGTAATAGTCTATCTTTATTAGCGTAGCGTATAGCTTTCGCTAAGCTTTAGATATATAAGCGGCTAGTTATAAGTTATTTATAGAGTAAGGCCGAATAATTAAATTATCTAAAGCTAAGGAGAAAAGAAGGAAAAGGAGAAATCTCTATAGGCACTTACGACCTAAATATAATATCGCGGCGACCCACTAGATACCCGGTATAATTAGTCGGAAGATCCGGTGCTCTACCGGATTATCTCCACGGGGTTAGCCCGTAATAGTCGTATTTAATAGTTAATAAGCCTTATAGGCTTACCGGTGCTATTCGTGCCTAAGAAGGACGGTAGCTTACGACTCTATATCGATTATAGAGGGTTAAACGCTATAACGATTAAGAATAGGTACCCTCTGCCCCTAGTCGGCGAACTATTAAATAGGCTCGCCGGGGCGAAGTACTTTTCTAAAGTAGATATCCGAGATACCTACTATAGGATCCGGATTAAGAAAGAGGACCGCTAGAAGACGGCGTTTAGAACGCGATACAGCCACTATAAGTATACGGTTATACCGTTTAGGCTAATAAATACTCTAGCTACCTTCTAGGCGTACGTTTACTAAGCGCTTACCGGTTTACTAGATATATATTATATCGCTTACCTAGATAATATCCTTATATACTCTACGTTTAAGGAATAGTATATAAAGGACTTAAAGAAGGTCTTAGATCGGCTTTATAGGGCCTAGCTATACGCGAAGCTATTAAAGTGCGAATTTTATTATAACCGAGTAGACTTTTTAGGGTTTATAGTAACCCGCGAAGGTATTACGATAGATCCGGAATATATACGTGCAGTCGCTAAGTAGCCGGCGCCCGAGTTACTCCGGGATATCTAAGTTTTCTTTAGTTTTACTAATTTTTATAGGAGGTTTATTAAAGGGTACTCTAAAGTCACTACGCTATTAACTATACTATTAAAAGGTAGTTAGGCGGGTAAAAAGAAGGGACCTTTTAAGTTCCCGGATAAGGCTAAGCGGGCGTTTAAGTTATTAAAGGTCGCCTTCGGGTCGGCGACTATTCTATAGTATTAAAACCTAGTGCTAGATATAAAAGTTAAGACGGAGGCCTTAAATAAGGCTATTTCCGGGATCCTAAGTTAGAAGTACGAGACTAGATAGCGACCGGTCGCCTACTTCTCGCGGAAGCTTTCCGAAACGGAGTAATAATAAGGTATAGGATAGCAGGAGCTATTAGTTATAGTAAAGAGCCTCGAGTATTAGCGCTATTACCTTAAAGGCACGGGATAGGCGTTCACGGTGCTAACGGACTATTAGGCGCTTAAGGGCATACTAAACGCGCTGGCGCGGGACCTTTATAGAAGGCTCGCTAGATAGGTATACCGATTATTATTATTCGACTTTAAGGTTTAATACTGCCCGGGTAAGACGAACCCGGTAGATAGCCTGTCGAGACGGCCGGATTATATAGTAGATAAGACGCTATACGATAACGTACTTCCTACCTTATCGTAAAGATTACGACTAGTTAGCGACCTCCCGATAAGCGTTTATTAACGGATCGTGAGTATCCACCTTACCTTAATAAGTAACGTAGTAAAGATTATATACGTTTAAGCCGCTCGGGTAACGCTACCCGAATATAGGCCTAATAAGCGTAAGCGGGTATAGACTCTATAGGAGGGGGCCCTGCCTAGCTTAAGAGATAAGGATAGAAGAGGGCTACGACCCCTATATCCTATTAACGGCACCTGGCGTGTTATTATCGCCGCTATTACCCGTTCCCGAATATAAGACGTGGGGTATAGGGCGACTGCCTAGTAAAGGGTCGCCGATAAGACGTCGCCGATACCTAAGGCTAAGGCTAGGGTTACTATAATACCGGATTAGTATATCCTATATTCTATAGCTAGAGAGCTAGCTAGGAGCGAAACGGTAGGTTAGTATACTATTAACGAGGAACTAGAAGATCTAGTTAAAGGGCTATAGACCACTAACCCGGATTATATATCCTTAATTAAGAATATTCGCTAAAGGACCGGAAAAAGGGCGGGGTACTCTCTTAGAGATAAGGATATACTATTATTTAAGGGACGGTTAGTATTACCTATATAGGGTGCCCTAAAGGCGGAGGTCCTATAATAGCACCACGATAACCCTAGAGCTAGGTATATAGGAGTAAATAAGACGCTTAAGCTGATTTTAAGAAAGTTTTACTAGGTAGACTTAGTAGCGGATATTCGCGATTATATCGCCGTATATTCGGTGTATTAAGGGGTATAGGTGCTATAATATAAGCCGTACGGTTAGCTATAGACGCTGCCGTTACTTATATATCCGTTCTAAGAGATTAGTATAGATTTTATTACGGGTCTACCGCTTATAAAAGGGGTAGACGGGTAAATATACGACGCTATCCTAGTAATTATTAACCGGTATATAAAGTACGCTTTATTTATTCCTATACGGAAGGACCTAATAGCACCCTAGCTAGCGGCGCTGCTATATAGGGAAATTAAGTGCCGATTCGGTAGCCTAGAGGGTATAGTAATAGACTAGGATAAGCTATTTATTAGTTAGTTTTAGATAGAGTTCTGCTATAAGCGGGCGAACGCTCGGCGATTATCTACTATATACTACCCGTAGATAGATAGTTAGACGGAATAAACGTATTAGTTCCTAATTAAATACCTATAAATAATCGCTAGTAACACGATACCGTAATAGCCTGTTTAGTTATTAAAAGCAGGGTTTGCCTATAATAATAGTAAGCACTCCTCGCTTAGTATCTCGCTATATAAAGCGTTATACGGGTACTATCCACGTATAGTAGAATATATTCGACCCAGGGATAATACCCGGGTATAGGGCGTTTAAGAACGTATTAAGAAACTAGCGGAGGTTTAGCGGAAGGTCCGTGAATACTAGGCGCGTATCACGGAGTATTAGGCTCGGCATTATAATAAGCGCTACTAACTATAGTAGTATAAGGTAGGCGATATTATTAGACTATCCACGAAAAACTTCTGATTCCGGTAAGGGTTTAAGCTAACACCGCGATATATTCGGGTATAGGTAACTAAAAGGATTAGCGAGTAGGCGTATAGGGTTCGCCTTCCTACGCAGTATATAAGGATATATAATATATTCCTAGTATCCTTATTAGAACTATAGAAAGACCGAGTAGCCGTAAAGCTATTAGCGAAGGATCTCCCGCTTCTAGAGGAGGAGCAAGATAAATAGGAGGTAGAAGATATCGTTAGTTATAAAGAAGAATAAGGGAAAACGTTCTATCTTATAAAGTAGGCAGGCTAGCCGGTAGAGTATAATATCTAGGAACTAAAGGACTACCTAGAAAACGCTCTAGGGATCCGGAAGAGGTACTAGAAGCATAAAAAGTATATATATAAAAAGTAGGATAACTACGAGATAGTATAAGGCGCCGAAGGGTCGTCGGATATAAAAATAAAAACTTAATTATAGGTTATAATAACCTTTTCCCTTAACGATAACTAGATAAAATAGGGTTAAGCCCTAACTAATCCTAAAATTATAAAACTATCTATATAAAGTTTAATGCTATTTTAGGCGATTATTACCGGCTATTACTCGGCGAATAAAAAAAAATTAGTTACTAAAACTATAGAAATCGGTTTTATTAATAACGTTATTAGCGGTATTATCGTTATTAGGAGCCGACTCCACGGCGGGTGCATAGCGGTAAGGCGTACGGATACGACGATAAGGGATATCTTCCTTGTTAAAAGAGGTAAACGCCGGGGGCGTATAGTCAGTATCGCTAAAAGGAGCCGGGGTATTAGTAGCCGACGAGGCGGTAGAGGCTTAGCGACGAGGATAACGGGGATAAGCCGCGGCGGAGTAAGGAATAGGCTTAATAGCCTTATTAGAGTTATCGGTAAAGGGATTATCGTCGTTATTAGCAGAGGCGGTATAACTATAGCGAGGGGCCGCTAAGCGACCGGTAAAATAATATACTAAAACCGGATATTAGGGGTTATCGATAACCGCTAGGAGGTCGTTAAGGCTATTAAGGGCGGGGAACGCATCCAGGGCTTTTAAGCGACCTTTATCGTCGAAGGGCCGGTAACTATTTATAGCTAAATCCTTAGTAAACGAAATAAGAGACTTAATATCGCGGATATTATCCTCGCGAGGGGGGCGAGTCTGATTAAGTAAAGCCGAAGCCTCGGCGTCGTTAAGGCGGCTAAAACGATATATAAGGTTAATCGTTATCAACGACCTTAGGGACAAGATCTTATCTAAAAGTAATATTTAAACCTACTAACTATTAGTGTATAGCTAAAGGATCGGCGACCTAAAAAAACTTATATTCTTAATAGCGAGTTTTTTCTCGCCACGGGCTAAGATAACCCGGAACTATTTATAGGCCTTCGAAATACGCTTATAAGCGCGACGCCGAGCTATCGGCGTTAGGTTATCGTCCACTTCGGGGATACGCTTACTGCTATTTTATAGTAACTAAGCGATACCTAGAAGGAAGTCGGGGATCTAATAAACTAATTAGTATAGGAAAACGCCTAAGGGATAGCGAATATACGGCGGCACACTATTAGTAACCGCGGGTATATACGATATAGCGACTGGCTCCCGAGCCGTCGCCGGCTTTATTAAAATATTCGATAGTAATATACGAATCTAGGCGGGAAACGCAAAAGGTATAGGGAGCCTTGTCCTTAAGCACCGAGGCCTAACCCTTAGCTATATCGAATTTTATATCATATAAGGCGATAGTAAGCTATAGATTAACCGACGATATAACGGCGTGCGGTCGATAATAGAGATAATAGCGATAATAATAATAATAATAGAAATCGGTAGCTAATAGTATAATCAACGAACGATCGGCGACTATAATAATAGAAGATAGGTATAGGAAGAAAATTAGGAGCTATAAGGGAAATCACGCAAAGAACTATATACTCGTCGCCGAACGGTTACCTAAGGTTAGGCATAATATCCGCGAAAGGTCAGATAACCATAAGCAATAACAATAAGCATCGCGGAGTTTCTGTAATAATATTTAGATAAATCACGAGGCATATAGTCGGTGATAGAACGCCGACGAGCAGGTAAATAAAGGAGCGGCCACTCTTTTTTCTTACGGGTTTTTAACGAGGGCTCGTATAGAACCAGATAGATATAATTAATCGCGATAAACGCGTAATTAAAGGTATCACGATAATATAAGTCTATGGGACCAGACTCATCAGGGGGGGGGCAGTGTAATAAGATAATCGCAGACCTATCGGTATATAGTCGGACCGATGGCCGCGCACGGACCACCGATCCGAACCTATCTCTGTACGCGCATAGAGGGATTAGTTTAATCCCTCAAGTTAAAGTCTTGGTTTAAAGTCAGCGCTTAGTTAACGAATATACTACGATCACTCTGCGATACTAAGCTATCGAGCCTTTTCTATAATATCTTTTCCTTAACTAAAGTCTACGGACTTTCCTTTCGTTACAAAGACGTCCGGGGTCTCGAAAGAGGCTTCTAGCACTTTATAGGAGGATAAGCCTGTCTTAATACCCGTTAACTCGGGAGCCAGTAAGCCTCGCTTATCGGTATAAGCTACCGCCTCCCCCCCCCGCGGGGTCTCCTATATCATAGTAGGTGGACTTATACCTATCGCGGCGCCTCCTACTATTATTACGCCTATTCCTAGCATAACGATTACCTTTACGGGGGTAGAAGGCCTACGCCGGCTTAACCGGTTCCTATAGGTGGTCAAGAACGTTATAGGGGTTATAGCCGTTAAGGTAAAGGACGTTAAGTCCTTTAAGGGAAAGAAGACGGATAGGTAGGCCGAGGTCGCGGCGTTTACGTTATCTCCTATTATCGCGGAAAGCGTTAATAGTCGCGAGGATGTTTATAATAACGTTAATCTTAATACCTAAACCCGGTAGCTAGGGGCGGGGCTTACCCGCCCCGACTTAATTAACGTGGACGGCTTTACTATTATTCTAACCTTTATTTAATCCTTACCGCCTTTTCTATAACCCTTTTTCTTTTTATAATATTCGTATAGTCTACTATTAACTTTAATCGGGCTATACTTCTTTTCGTAGCGGTCTAGGGCGGCTAATTCTTATAGGGACTCTATTAGTTCCTAAGATATCTAGGCGTATCCTTCCTATTTTATTAACGCCTCCCTTACTACGCCTCTATCTACCTTCCTATTCCTAGCGTATAGGATTTCTTCTACTATCTATTCCTCTTCCTTTAGACTATTATAGATCGGTCCGGGTTAGGGGTTATATAGGATTTAACTAGGAAGCGGGTCTTCGCTTACACGTTATAGGAGGTCTATATGGAACCTTAGGTATATATTCGAAGGCATATTTAGTTTTATAATATACGGGTTAATAACTTTAGTAACCCTGTATTTCTGGTATAGCTAGCTTAATTTACGCGATAGTCGTGGGGTGGAGTAGTTCGTAAGCGAGAGTTATATAAGGTCACCTTCGTAAAGCCGTTTAGTAGGGATATAACGCTTATTCGCTAACTCTTCTTATTATAGCTATATAGCTGCTATCGAGGCTTAGGCGAACTCTATGGCTTCTTAGAGGCGGCGGAGTAGGTTATAGGCTACGAACTCCTAAGCGTCGCTACTTAGTTCCTTATAGATCTAGATCGAATCGATATAGTATCCGTGTTTAAGGAAGAACGGAGTTATCTTAGTAGTAAGGCTCTCCCGGTTATTTAACGCTAGTTATATAGCGGGTATTAACTTATCCTAATCGTCTTAGGCGTAGTAAACAAAGGCTTAGAGGTACGCCTATACTTTTTAATTTACTTATTCGGTGGCTTTATCGGTCTAGGGGTAGTAAGCTATACTTAATCGTTATTTAATTCTAGCTAATTTATAGAAGTATCGCTAAAAGCGATTTATTTAGTTAGAACCTTTATCGCTTATAATTAAATAAGGTATACCGTGGAACCGAAAATAATAGTATAGGAACCGTTCGGCGTATACTTCTGCTTTTATAGAGTCTATCGCTTTAAGGGTAATAGCCTTCGTGAGTCGATCGGTTATAACCTATAGGTACCTATACTTTTTCTTTTTAGCAGGAGGCAGATCTATTATAAAGTCTATTAATAAGTTACTCCTTATTCGTTTAGGAATCGGGAGCGGTTTTAAGAGTCGTTATCGAGCATTCCTCTA
Source organism: Sodiomyces alcalophilus JCM 7366 (assembly GCF_042370955.1). NCBI lineage: Eukaryota > Fungi > Ascomycota > Sordariomycetes > Glomerellales > Plectosphaerellaceae > Sodiomyces > Sodiomyces alcalophilus. Next base: position 864,568 of record NW_027263538.1, read on the forward strand.
TATATAGCTCTAGTTATAAACGTCGTAGTTACGTATAAACCTACGCATATCTTTATTTATTCCCGGCTAAAAGAAGCGTCTCGCTATAAGAGTAATTATATTATCTCGCCCTAGATAGCCTCTAATTATAGAGTCGTGTATAGATTAAATTACTTATATTTATAATATACTCCCTTCGTAAGCTCCCGGCACCTATAGGCGATCTTAGAATATTAATAGTCCTTAAGAGGTAATCCTATATTCGGTAATCTAAGCTCGGAGACCTAATAAGGGAGGAAACTATCGATCGCCCTTAAATACGGCTTAAGTGGCTTAAAGATACTAGTTATCTTCTTTTACCGTGGCGTCCTATAGTTATTATAATTCGTTATCGGCTTCGAATACCCGTGGGTATTCGCAAAGGAGGCGAATCTTTAGGGGGATTAAGGTTTTTAGGATTAACTATATATATCATGCTTATTCCTGTGTATCGGAGAAGTCTTTTAGTTCGTTTTATTCCCTTCGCGAGGGAGTATCGGCGGTATAATTATCGGCACCCTTATAGTATTCTAGTATAAAGTCGAATTAGGCTAGTTCGCCGGCCTATCGGCTTTATCTTTTATTAAGTATCTTCTTTATTATAAAGTATTCTAGGGCCTTATAGTCGGATAGGATCGTGAAGCGACTATAACTTAGGAGCTCTGCTTTTTAGTGCGTTACGTAACTTATAATCGCTAATATCTCCTTATTATAAATAGGGTAGTTATACTTAGCCCTAGTAAGTCGCCGCGAATAATAGGCGATTATATAACGATATCCCTGTTTATTTTCTTAAACTAATACGCCTCCTAATACGAATCCCGAGTAATCGGTTTCCACGAAGGTCTTATTACTAAAGACCTATTACCGTAGGATCGGTTCTTCTTAGAACCTCTTCTTAACCTCCTTAAAGGCCGCCTATTCGTCGGGACCCTAGGAGAATACTCGGTCCTTTTTTATTAGTTTTATTAATACGGCTATAATATAGGCGAAGTTCTCTACGAATATACGGTAATAGTTTATAAAGCCTAGGAAGCTTCGGACTGCCTTTATTAAGGTCGGGGCTTCCTATTCTCGGATCGCCTTTAGTTTATCGGGGTCGTATAAAATACCATAACCGGCGGTGACTATAAACCCTAAGTACTTTATAATCTTTACGCTAAACTCGTACTTCGCTAGGTTAAGCGTTAATCCTATATCGCTTAGCGATTATAGTACTAGGTTAACCTTTTTCTTATAGTCGCGTAAGGATCCGCTTAAGTAAATCAGGATATCGTTAATATAAGCGGTAATAAAGTCGTTAAGGTAACGCTATAGCGTCTTATTAATATATCGTTAAAAGGACGCGGGGGCGTTATTAAGTCCGAAGGGGTATACTAACTATTTAAATAAGCCGAATCGGGTTCGAAACGCTATCTTTGTTTTATAGCTAGCGGCTATTCGGATCTTATAGAACGTAACGACTATATTAAGTTTCGTGAACCACTTAGCTCGCTCTAGGTTTCGGAGTATCTTTATAATTAATAGGAGAGGATAGCGGTCTTTTTAGGTAATTGTATTTAGGGTATAATAATCGTAATAGAATTATAGCCCTCCTCCTAGCTTCTTTATAAATAAAACTAGAGCTTTAGCGGCGGAGCTGCTAGCTTATATAAATCCCTTATCGATTAGGTTAGCAAGGGTCTTCCGTAGGACTAATAATTCGTCTCTAGATATATTATAAAGAGGGCCCTAGGGTAGTTCTGGCTCCTTACCGTCGGGCCCTTATATAAGGTTTATTTTATAGTTAACCCTAGGTCGATAAAGGGGAAGGCGGTTCGCTTATAAGTTAGAGAATAAATCCGGAAATCGTCGTAGTATCTCCTCTAGGATATACTTCCGGGGGTCGACTAAAGACTTGCCTTGGAGGGCCTTATTAATATCTTTAATACTAATTACGTAGAGCGCGAGTTCCTTTTTACCGAACCGTTATCTCCTTTATAATCGACGTATAATACCGGCGAATACCGACCCGGTTATTATTTAAGCTCCATGGATAGCTCTGATATTATCGGGTTCTTTTTCGCCTTAGAGTCGGATATTTATTCGAGCCACTCCGTGGTAAAGGCGACGTCTTTTTACGTAATAAGTAATATCGTTATATTCTATCTAAGGCTTCCCTAGGAATATATCGTGATTTAATCCTGGTATTATATAAGCGAATAATCGTTATATATATCCACTAATCTTAAGATCGTATATAGCGATACCGGAACTCTTAGTAGACCTTATAGTATTAGAGAACCCCGAGAGGGGTCTTCTAGTCTTATTAATTAACGGGAGGCGGAGGGACTTTATAAGATATTTATTTATAGCTACGTAATAGTTATATTTAGTATCTATAAGAGCGGTAATTAACTTTTTATTTATCCGCGCTTATATAAGAGCTAAATAATTACTACGCGACTATAATATAAACTCTTTTTAATCCCTTTATTCCTTTATAGTAGGCTCTAGTACCCGTTTTCGTACCAGAGCTATTCTTTTTCCGAATCTTTATTATTATCCGTGACTCCTATATAGATCGTCTTATTATCTAAGGCCGCTAAGACCTTCGCTACACGGTTCTCTTTATAATCCTTAGCGTCTTTTTTCTTTAAGCGGTATCTCCTAATAAAGTATCCTTTCTTTCTATAGTTATAGCACTCTCTTATCTCTTTCTTCTTAGTCTATACTTAATTAACTCCTCTTATCTTTATATCGCTATTATAATTATAAGTATAACTATTATTATTACTAATACGTAGCGCTTAGCCGAACTATAGCCATATAGCGAGGGCTTCGAGTCTCTAAGCGATGCTTTATACTTTAGTTACCTAAGTATAGTAGTTATTCAGTAGTTTCGTAGTGATAAGGGCGGTATAAAGGCGATTACTAAAAGCTCCTTCTAGGAATATAATCTTCGTAGTATTATCCTATTAACCTTTACCGGCGATAATAAGCTATTATTCGAAACCGGGTATAAAGCTTCTAAACGCTTAGTCTTTACGCTAGCATAACGTTCTTAGGGTATTAGCCGCGCGAGGTTATTCGTTAACGTCTTTATATATATAGTTAAGGTAATTAAGGAAGTTTTTAGGGTCGTATTAACTATTAGTTCCGCTTATAGCCTAGAAGGAGGCGATAACGCGGCGGGGAGCTTTATCTAAATAGGCGTTAATAAAATACTATTTCTGGCGAGGGCTCTAAAAGAGGTATTAATCGAGTAGGAGCTTTTTATGAATCTTAGACGACTAGCTCGCGTACTCTAAGCGTTTACCGTTAAACTTCTATAGTAGTAGAAGTGCTTTAGTCCTAAGGTTTAAAACGGGCGTTATATCGGGCATAGGCATCGGGACGGGCGGCTAAGAGCCCTATATAGTCTCTTTTAATAGTATAGCGAGGCGAGGCGTGGCTATACGTTAATAGTTTTATATCGCCTATAATAGCTAGTTAATAGTATTCTGTTATTCTTAGATCTGGGTGGTTAAGGTCGCGACCTAAGTCTATAAAGGGTTAATAATCTCCCTCCTCTACTCCGTAGCCTCGGGCGATTCGCCCGCTAGGCGTGTCGGAGCGCCGGGAGATAAATCAAAGTAATAGTCTATCTCTATTAGCGTAGCGTATAGGTTTCGCTAAGCTTTAGATATATAAGCGGCTAGTTATAAGTTATTTATAGAGTAAGGCCGAATAATTAAATTATCTAAAGCTAAGGAGAAAAGAAGGAAAGGGGAAAACTATATAGGTGCTTACGACCTAAATATAATATCGCGGCGAACCGCTAAGAACACGCTATGATTAGTCGGCAGATCCGGTACTCTACCGGATTATCTCCACGGGGTCAACCCGTAACATCTAGTAACTCTTAATACGGCCCGGGATTAAGATATTCTAGGATCCCTTTATCTAGTTAGGTCGGGTTAAGGGGTATAGGGGGTATAGGTCACGATAGGCCCGATTAGATAATAGGGATTAAAGGACTATTAGGTAACGTGTCCTCTTCTTTTTCCTTAGTAGCGTTCCACTTCATGCTAATAACTTAGCCGATACGGGGGGCACCGGACTTTATAAGGCAGATAATAAGCTATATATACTCCTTCGCCTTCTTTAACTCTCTCCGACCCGGGACGCCTTAAAGGTCCTCTCGCTAAAGTCGATATATCTATTCGCCGGACCGGAAAGAGGTAACAGGGTTATATTCCACTAACCAGGGTATACTAAGGATAACTTAGGACCTATCGGGGTCTATATCTAGCACCTTAAACTTAATCGGATATATCCGGGTCCGGTCCTAACTATCTATAACCTTAATATACGTCTTAAAGGACCCGATAGACTATACGTCGACCCTAGGGATAACCTATCTAAGTCGCTTCGGTAGTCCTAGGGGGCTATAGTCGGGAGGCAGGGCTTTTTAGTTAATTAGATTAACCTCGGCGCCTCTATTAAGCTTAGCGCTCCGGCGGCCCTATCCGCCATTTAACCGTAACTCTAACTTCGCCTTAATCGCGCCCTTACTAATAAAAAGCGGCTAAGACGGCGGCCCTTCCTAGGCCTAAGCCTATCTAATAACGGGGTGCCTTATATTAACCGGTAGGTTATTCGGGTTCTAACTATTAGAGTATCCTAATAACTAACCTAACTTAAAGGGTTCCTTCGGGTATTCGTTCCGGTAATAACCCTTTTTATTATAGCTAAAGCATATAACGCCGCTATTATTATGCCTCTTAGGAGGCCCGGGGGCTTCCGTATTATCTACTTCGATTAATTCTATAAAACCTTAGGGAGGTATAAAGGGCCGAATAGTTATAGTACGGGCCCTATTAGGGGCCCTATTACGCCCACGCTTCTCGCCGCGGGGCTACCTTAGGCGATTATTCCGGGGTATCTCTTCTTTATTCTTATATAAAAGAGTAATCTCTGCCTATAAGGCTATAACACCTAACGCCTTATTATCGGTAAGGATACTAGCGGCCACGATCTAGTTATATAGCGGCTTATTAAGCTTCGTTAAGATTAACTATATACGCCACTTATCAGGGAAGGGTAGGGACACCTTATTAAATAATAAGTCTAGCCTATTAATAAACTTAGCGTAGGTCTAATTAGGTTTTTATATAATCTAGTCTAAGAATAGCTTCTTAGTTATAAATACCTTACGGGTTTCGTTATTAACTAACTACTCGGTTAGGAAGGTCTTAAGGTCTTCCTAGGTAGCACCTCTAGTCTTTTTATAGACGCGCCTATAATAGGCATACTATCGGGATTTTATAATCTTTGGTAGCAGGGTAGAGGTAAGATAGATTTTCTCTGCTTCGGATAGCTTAACCTTATTAAGTATCCTTAATTTCTTCGATAAACGTCTAGAACTAGTTATAGGACTACCCGTCCTATTCGGGGATTTTTTACGGGACCTTATACTAGCTTTTACGGGAGTCCCCTCTAGGGATACGCTTAGAGGTATTAGGGTCCTTCCTTTATTAAAGGGTAAGGAGGCGCTTCTCCTTCTTTTCGCGGGCTTAGCGGTCCTTATAGTGCTTAATCAGGAAATCGAGTTCCGCTAATAATAAAGTGCCGGGGGGGCGACTCTTAAGGTCTTTAATATCGAATTAGGGTCCTATGCGGATAACTTAGGGGGTCCCTTAGTCGAGTAGTGGTTCTATTATAGGATCACGAGTATCCGGGTTAGCTTATCCGCGAATCTCGAATTCGGGGTTATTATCTTTATCCTCTGACTTAGGCGTAAGGGATTACTCGCGATTAGCGCCTAATAGCCCGGCTTTGGCTCCTTTAGTAGCGGGGGAAGTATCCCGGGTATAAATAGTGGTGGTGCGCTTAGGGGGTATCTTAGGTACTAGGGTAGTAGTAGGATTTAAAAGAATAGCTAGTCTTTCGAACTCTTTATAGTCGTTATACCCGTAATCGGTTAGAACGAATAAAATATTATAGGTTTTATATAAGGAGTAAAGAGAGTCGTTAAGACTATAATAAGAATAGGTCACGAAGCTAACCTTAGGGGGGAATAATTATAAGATTAGTCGTTAAGCCCTTTTAACTTAGGACTTAACGGGAAGTACCCTACTTAAGGACTAGTGACTATCCTCCCTAGGATCGATATATAATAACCTAAGGCTCTAAGACTATAGGTCTTAAGCCAGCTTAATAATCCTAAAACATAACTCGGTCCTAAATATCCCTAGAGTCAACCTTAGGGCCGGTTCCGGGTTCTCAACACATTCCTTAACGCCTCTAAGTCCTATCCGATCCCCTTAAATAGAATGTCCCTAACAATATGACCTTAGCCTAGTAAGCCGTAACGTTTAGCTCCTAGAAGGTCTTAGGTAAAATTCTAGTAATAATTTACTTATATAAAGGTCTATTTAATTTAGATATAATAAACTATATACGCCACTTATCGGGAAGGGGGATAGACACCTTATTAAATAAGGAATCTAATTTATCGAGAAATTAATTATAGGTCTAACAGGGTTACTAAAAGGTCCGTTCCGAAAAGATCTATTCCGTAACGGATAACTCGCGGGTCTTATTATCGACTAATTACTCGGTTAGGAAGGCCTTTAGCTCGGCCTATATCGCCTTTATTAAAGAACTATAGGTCCTCCTCTAGTAAGCTCGCTAACGGGACTTCGTATTCCTCTTAAGGTAACTAGTAGTAAAGTAGACCTTTTTCGCCTTTATCGTAAAACTAGCTAGGTCGAGGTAAAAGCGTTCCTTAATCTTTTCTATAAAGGTTCTAAACTAGTTATACGACTTATTATCCTATTTTAGGGTAGGAAGGTTTCCCTTAAATAGATCGCCGCGACTACTACGGGGATAGTAGTAGTTTACCGAGTAAGGGGGTAGGGTAACGTCCGGGTCTTCGCCACGACGGATAGCTTCTAGACGCTTTAACTTACGCTCTCGCTCCTTACGTTTCTTATAGTAGCTTAGGAGGAAATCTAGCTTTTCGGGAAGTAGTTAATCCATAGGATAATTCTTTAGTTCCTTGATATTATAACGTATACCCGATTAAAGATTAGGTTATAGCTCTATAGTGTTAGACGATTAAACCACGGGTATCTCACGCTAAGGGACTATAGGAGGCTTATGCTAAGGTGCCAGAGACGGTTCTAGCTACGGCTCTAAAGGGTCTCGCGGGATAATAGTCCCCTATTTACTAGGCAGTAGCGCGGTGGTGTCGCTTCTAGGAGATAGCGTGTGTTTACGAACCGATTCGTGATCTTTATCCTCGGGGGGAGCAGTACTAAAGCGTATATAAGGAGGCATAGTTATTTATTAGCTGACTAGCAGAGGTGAATTATACTTATAACTCTTAACGGTTATTATACCCGTTAAAACGGTTAAGCGAATAATATATTAAGGGGTTTTTATATAAAAAGTAAAGCGACTTTATAAGATAATTAAAAGGGTAGTATAAACTAATAGGTTAAATTAAGAGTTAAATTATTCGCTAAACCTCTAAGTCAGGAGTTTAGCTTCACCTATCCCTTTTATAGATAACCAGAGCCTCTTCCCCGGGAACCTTATAGAATCCCCTTAAACGCATTCCTAGGACTATAATCTATCCGCTGGTGGTCCTCCTTATTATACTATACTAGGTCGGCCCGGATAGTACTAGTCCCGGGGCCGACTCGACTATCTATCTCCGAATACTATACCCTATCTAATCCCCTCCGTGACTATTAAGATATATTATTTCCTCCTGTTTAGACTATCCCTGACTTCGATAAATTATGCCCGTGACACCTTCTTTTTTCCGCCCTAATTAATAAAAGGGAGACCTATAATAAAATTAATTAAGATCTCCTAGAACGGATAAGACGGAACTAGAAGACTAGCTAATAGGCTATACAGCTTATACTATCTCCCCTTAGTCCTCTAATAAACCCTATATATAGGTATAAACTTCTTTATATCCTAGGATATATACTCCTAATAGAATAAGTCCGAAATCCGTTTAATCGTTCTATTAAAACTATAATATCTAGCGGTGGGTTTATCGTGGAAGGCCTATACAATCTTCTTCCTTAACCCCTATATATCCAGGATAAAAAGGCGACCTCTAAAAAGGATTAGGCCCTCCTTATCCCTTAACCACGGGTCGGATAACCGGTCCTTCCTAGATAAAGAAATATAAAAGGGATTATGCTTTTAGGTATCGGCCACCTCTTCCTTTAAACTCAGTAATAAGTCCTTAGAAACCCTAGATACTCCGCCCGCTTTCTCTATAAGCCTTAAAATAAACTTACGGGTAAACCTCTTAATAGGCTTTTAATAGTTTATATCTAGGTCCGCCTGCCTAGAAGCATACTACGGCTTCCACGATAAACTATTAGCCGGATTCTAAGCTCCCGCCTAGTGCTTAATCTCGAAGTCAAATACCGATAGCTCCTTTAGCTATCGCGTATACTATAACTTAATCTTTAGCTTATCTATTAGGTACTAATAATTAAGGTAGTCTATTAGATCTTCTACTATAGTCTAGCTATAGGCTAGGTAGTATCTTTAATACCGGAACCCCTTAATAATAGCTATTAACCCCGTGTCTAGAGTCGAGTAGTTTAACTCCGTACCCCTAAGCTTCCTTAAAAGGAATACGATAAGGTACGATACCCGATCTATATACTAACTAATCACCGCCCCTAAGGTAAACCCCGATATATCCGGCTCTAGTCGAATAGGTAACTTAGGATTAAGATACTATAAAACCGGAGCCTCCTAAAACCTTTAGCGTAACTTATCGAAAGCCTCTTTCTCCTTCGCGGATAATATAAACACCCCCTTTACTCTACTCTTCTTCGTTAAGTCTATAAGCGGCGCCGTAATCTTTAAATAGTTCTTAATAAAACGTCGATAAAACCTAATAAAACCTAGGAAGATTTAGATAGTCTTTACTGAGTTCGGCTCTTACTAATCACGGATAGCCTCGACCCTAGATTAATCTATATAAACCCTATCCACTCTAATATTAAACCCTAGGAACTCTACCTTTTAAGTCTCGAATATATACTTCTCGGGATTCGCGTATAACGACTACTCCCTTAACCTCCCTAAAACCTCCTTAATATATACTTAATAAACCTCGAGGTCCTTACTATGGATTAAGATATCGTCTAGATAAACTATATAAATCGTATTAACTAACCCGCTTAAGGCCTAGTTAATATACTATTAAAAACTAGCTAGGGTATTAGTAAGCCTAAAGGGTATAACTATATACTCGAAATAACTATAGCGAGTTCTAAAAGCTATTTTCTACTTATCGCCGGGTCGTATATAAAGTCGATAATAGGTATCCTTAAGGTCTAGCTTAGTAAAAACCTTTAACGATAAAAGCCGGTTTATAATCTTATATATTAACAGGAACGGTATACGGTCTTTATAAGTAACCTTATTTAACCCCCGATAGTCTATATATAGTCTTAACTTCCTACCCTTCTTCGGTATAAAAAGAATAGGAGCATTTATAGGGCTAATAGAATAACGAATCTAACCTTTAGCGAGGGCGCCCTAGAGGTACTCCTATAAAGCTACTAACTCCTCCTCCGTTAACGGATAAATCGGCCTAAACGGGGGCGTCTTCCCTTCCTTTAACTCGATCCCGTCGTCCTATTAATAATAGCTAGGTAGCTTACTAGCCTCCTCCACGTTAAATATATCTAAGAACTTATAATACTGCTCCGGCACGGCTATTATTAACTTATCCTAACCTATAGGTAAAGGGTCCTCCGGGGGTTCGGGTAGTAGTTTAGGTAGGGGAGTAGGCGTGGTTATATCCTCCGAGATATAAGCTTAGACACGGCTAACCCGCGCTACCTAGGCCCTAATAACCTTAACGGTCACCTTCGCCCTATTCGTAGCCCTCTTTAACTCTTTTTATAAACCTATAAACTTTAACTCCTCCTTCTAAATCCGAAACGTCTAACTTTTCTTTACCTAGTTAACTATTAGGTTATACTTAGTTAACTAGGGGATCCCGAGGATAACCTCTAACCTATCTTCACCTATAGCTATAATATATAACTCTATATACTATATCCGTATATAATTCTAACTATCTATAATCCGAACTATAAATAAAATTAATCCGAGTATCTAGGTTATATATTCCTTATTTAACTACCTAACTTCTTTAAGAGGTCCGGTAATTACTTTGCTAGGGGGTATTACGCGTTTATTAATAATATTAAAATTAGTAGCGCTATCTAGAATTATAACTCGATAATCCTATCCACCGTTTAGTCGTATATTAAGCTTTACCCTTATTAGACTAAGGGGAGGGTCTAACTCTAATAGCGCGTTATCCTAGGCCTAACCTTATAGGGCTTAGGGTAGGGCCTATACCTAACCTAAAGTGGGTCGAGTAGGGGCTATAGCCTCCTAATTAGGGTTAGTAGCTAAGGTAGAACTTTAGCCGGCCCGCCTATTCCATAAATAAGGGTAAAAAGGTCGAATATAGCCCTCCTTTTGATATTTATAATATTTCCGAGGGCCTAAGAATTCCGAGGTTCTGCTAGGGTTATCCTGTTATTAGGCAGGAGTAACAGGAATAGCCGCGGTTATAGTAGCAGGGGATATAGGTAAGTCTTCGCGAGAACCGCTAGCTTAGGATAATAAGGGTTTATTACCGGTTCCGCGCTTCCTCTTATAACCCTAGTTATAGGGTGTATATAAGTAATAGCTATGATCCCGATTAGACGGTTTACTCTTATATAATAATATAACTTTAGCTTAGCGAGCCGCGATGTTTAGCTCCTAAAAGGTCTTAGGTAAAATCCTAGTAATAATTTAATCGCATAAAGGTTTATTTAGTTTAGATATAATAAACTATATATACTATTTATCAGGAAGGGGGATAAATACCTTATTAAATAAAGAATCTAACTTATTAAGAAATTAATCGTAGATCTAACCGGGTTACTAAGAGGTTTATTCTAAAAAGATCTATTCCGTGACTAATAACTCGCGGGTCTTATTATCGACTAATTACTCAGTTAAGAAGGTCTTTAGCTTAGCCTATATCGCCTTTATTAAAGAACTATAGGTCCTCCTCTAGTAGGCACGCTAGTGGGACTTTATATTTCTTTTAAGGCAGCTAGCGGTAAAGTGGACCTTCTTCGCCTTTATTATAAAGCTAGCGGGATTAAGGTAAAAGCGTTCCTTAATCTCTTCTATAAAGGTTCTAAGCTAGTTATACGACGTGCCGTCCTACTTTAGGTTCGGGAGGTTTACCTTAAATAGATCACCGCGACCTCCTCGGGGATAATAGTGGTTCGTTAAGGGTCTATAAGGGGGCAGGGTAATATCCGGATCCTCGCCACGATAAATAGCTTTTAGACGCTTTAACTTACGCTCGCGCTCCCTGCGTGCCTTATAATGGCTTAAAAGGAAGTCTAGCTTTTCGGGAAATAGCTAATCCGTGGGATAATTCTTTAATTCTTTAATATTATACCGTATACCTAACTAAGGGTAAGACTATAGCTTTATAGTGTTAGACGAGGGAGCCGCGGATATCTTATGCTAAGGGACCGTAGGAGGCTTATGCTAGGGTGCTAGAGACGGTTCCGGCTATAGCTTAAGAGGGCTCTACGTGATAATAGTCTCCTATTTACCCGGTAAAGGCGTAGTGGTATCGCTTCTAGGACATAGCGTATATTCACGAACCGATTCGTGATCTCTATCCTCGGGGGGAGTAGTATTAAAGCGCGTATAAGGGGGTATAGTTATTTATTAGCTAACTAGCAGAGGTAAATTATACTTATAACTCTTAACGGTTATTATACCTATTAGAATAGTTAAGCGAATAATATATTAGGGGTCCTTATATAAAGAGTAAAGAGACGTTATAAGATAATTAAAAGGGTAATATAAACTAATAGGTCGAATTAAGAGTTAAATTATTCGCTAAACCTCTAAGTCAGGAGTTTAGCTTTACCTATCCCTTTTATAAATAACTATAGCCTCTTCCCGAGAACCTTATAGAATCCCCCCGAAATTATTCCTAGGACCACGATCTATCCGTCGGTGGTCCTCCCTATCACACTATACTAGACCGGTCCGGATAGTACTAGTCCCGGAGCCGACTCGACCACCTACCTCCGAACACCATACCCTTTCTAATCCCCTTCGTGACTATTAAGATATATTATTCCCTCCTGTTCAGGCTATCCCTGGCTTTAATGAATTACACCCGTGACAATTAAGGATACACGGAGTGCCTTAAAAGGATTTTTTATTAAAAAAAAAAAAAAGGAATAAAATTCCCTTCTAAAAAAAAAAAAAAAAAAAAAAAAAAAAGGAGGAGGAATTAGTCGGCTATAAGGCTAGTAAGACTTAGCTATAGGTTATCGTCGAGTTCCTGTGTAGGGGCGTTAGCGGTAGGAGGAGGAGGAGGAGGAGTCGGTATAATAGGCGAGGGGGTATCTCCACCCTTATCTTTATTATCGTTATTAGTTATAGTATTATCCTTAACTAGAATAGGGGTAGCCTTTTTCTTAGCCTTACCCTTCTTTTAGGTAAATGACGGTCCCGGGGTGGGCGTGCTATAGACGCTATTACCGGCGCCTAGGTTAAGGAGTATTACCCCGGTATTACCGTTTACGATAAGACCGGTAACCGATCCCGTGGCGGTAATACCGCCCTAAACCCCTAGGACCTTCTTTAGCAGATCCGGGATCTCTTTCTAGGCCTTTAGGGAGGCCGATATTTCCTCTAATAAGGCTATAACCCGCTTTAGGGTATCTTATTTAGCGGCGGTAATCTCTTTATCGTCGCGCCGCTCGGCCCGCGCGCCCTTACTGGAACCACGGGTAGTCTTAGCCTTATACTTACCGAGACTAACCTTTAAGACTTACTAAGCCTAAAGCATAGCTTCCTATTATAGCTATTAGTATATAATTAGGCCCGGGATAAGATATACTTATAATACAGGCTTTATTAAACCCGCCGGGCCGCACCTTAGCGGCCTCTAGGATATCCTATAAGACTTTAGCGGTAACCTTACCCGCTATTAATAACTAGGATATAATTAGTATAGAACGGACTATAGAGCGGTCTATAGCGGAGGGAGTATAAGCCTATATTAAGGTATAAACGATTACTATTAACCTAGTAGTAGTAGCACTTCGCCGATTTCTCTAAGAAGGTATATAAGTAAGGAGTTAAAGGCAGACTAATAATAGGATATATACTAGCGCTATATCGGTATGACTCGTATAAGATAATACCTATATCCTTTAAGTCTAAATCGGCTAGGTAGCCGGTATATCGTAAGTATAGGGCATAAAGGCCCTCGCCTTTACCCGTATTAATAAGCTTAGCCACTCTAGGGGTGGCGGTATTAGCGGCCGGGGCATTAGCGGCGGCGGACTTCTTCTAACGTTTACTAGGAGTCCTAGCTATACTATTACCGCTAATAGCGGCGCGCTTTTTATTACTCTTAGGAGCTATAGTAAATAGACGACGCTACGATAATAGTTAGTCTATGTTCTAACTACGCGTTAAACGATATAGGAGGAACTTATAGTAAGGCGAAATAACGTTAGCTATAATAAAAGAATGAGCTAGAATAAAAAGATCGGAGTTAGCGATAAGATATAACGTAGATCGATAAAGAGAATAAGTTTATATAAAGCTATTATCGGCTAGTCTTAACTCTATTACGGGATAGCGTGGGATTACTTATAAAACTAGTTATCCGATTTAATAAAGTTAATTAGAATAAGGTAAAAAAAACAAAATAATAAGAATAGGATCGTAGGAGAAATAGAATAGGATATCTATAAGGTTAGGTAGGACTAGTCTTTAGTTTTACTTATATAGAAGGAATAATAAAGGTAACCCTATAACTAACAAGAATGACTACCCTAGTATTATAATAAAGGTAGACGCGGGCTAGCCTTACTAAAAGGACTTAGGATAATAAAGTAGTCGGTAAAGGATTATATTATAACTAAAATAGGGTTACTATATAGGATAATATTCCGGAATTAGTAATTAAAAGGAGGAATATAACGGGTAGATTAGGCTAGAGTCACGATAGAATTATTAGGTGTATCGGGGATAAAAAGGATATAAAGGAATACCGGGTCGGAGGAAGATATAGGGATATTAGATTAGTATTAAGGTTTCCGGGACGGAAACTATAAAGATAGGGCGCCTTATTAGGTGCCGGACCTCCGGTACCTAAGTACCGGATAATAACGAGTTATAATAGGGTTCTAGACCGGGGCGGATTACGGATAACCACGGAGTATCTAGTCCGGGACCTAACTCGACGCTAGCTATAATATAGTCGGTACCGGGGTATAAGTCGAGTTATCGCTATAAGCTAATAGATAGTGATTAATCGGGCAGAATAGACTTTAATCGGGCAGAATAGACTCTTATACTAGATTAAAGCTAGCTAGTACGTGTATAAGAAAAGATAGATAGCCGCCCTTAGGATAAGGAGGCCAGCGATTAATTTAACTCTTTAGCACCCCCTACCTTTTAACTTAAGTGTGATCACGTCCTGACCACTAAATGCCTTTATCCTGATTATCTCTTTACTCTTCGCGATTACCTACTTAATATAGAGCAGGTATAGCTTATAGATAAAATAGGCTACTAGAAGGGGATTCCTATTAGTTATATATAGCCGAGGCATAGCCTATATATAGCTTAGCCTCTTAGAAGCCTAAGGTATAGAATTAAGGCAATCTATTATATCTCTATAGCTCGGTTCGGTTAATTATAGCTTTATATTATACTATAGACTTTACTACTTAGAATTACTATGCTAATATACCTGACTATTACGATATAATATTAATATCGCATAGGCTAGCCTAAGGCAGGTTCGGAACGGGTTATTCCGGGCCCGAAAGTGGGAGTAGATCTGCCGTAGGAATAAGGGCAGGAATTTAGCACTACGATTAGAGATTTCCATAGAGTCAATTAAATTAACAGATTAATCGCTTATTTTTACGTAATTGTTATACGCTATTTGTAATAATTAACCCCTGTTAGCAAACAGGCTATTTAATAATCTCTACAGTATATTAACATAATTACGCACTATAACATTATAAGGCTATTGTATTACTAATAGTCATTATAAGGCTAGACTGTCCAGAACCCCCCCCCTCCCGGGTAGGTAATTTCGGTCCCGGAATAAACCGCCCGTTCCCGTTGCGGTCCAGCCTGTGCAATAACACTTCCCGGGACTCACCTTTACTTCCATTCCCCTGCCCTGACAGCGCAGCTCCCAGTAGAGATACGTTCTTGTCACTCGTTTCATTGGCATAAGCCACCCTTCTTTTCCTTTCTTTTCCTTCTTTGTCCTAATCCTATTTACATCGGTTTCTCCGTTACTGGCATCACCGAGTTCTATCTCGGGTCTTTGAAAATGACGTCCAAATACAAGGACAAGGACGGCGGCGTTGTCCTGAGCTTCAATGCTCAATGGGTGGCTTGGGCCCATACCATCTCGGCATACAGTGAGTAAACCAGACGCTTCCGGCTCTTTGTCGTCTCGAGAAGCAATGTCAGCTAATTGATGTGACCGGCAGCGGCGTTCATCAGCGCTTTCATTGTCGGCGTCTCCCTCCATTATCACAAGATTGTCCAAAATGAGTGGTTCGGATACCCCGAAGAATGGTTCCCGTCGGTATCAGCAACAATCGGCGACCGATACCCCGAGCGGTCTGTCTTTATGGTCGGCATTGCCATTACATCCGGTCCCCGGTTCGCCCTCGTCGGACTGTGGTACCTCCTCACCCGGAAACCGGGCCAGACTCTGCCCAGGTTCGTCTTCGCCATGGGCATCCTCCGAACCCTGACGTGCGGCGGCTTCACGTACGTCACCTCGACCGACGACCACGACTGGCACGACATCTTCATGATCTCCTACATCATCGCCACGCTGCCCTGGACGCTGGGCTGCATTGCGCTGAGCCCCCCGAACCCCAAGGCCATCAGGTACCGGAAGATCATCGCGGGCTCTTTCTTTGGCACCCTCGTGCCGCTCATCTATTTCTTCATCCAGCACAAAGTGCATAGGGTACCCGGAGGTACGGCGCAGGCGATTTTCCCGGACGGAAGAAAAGTTTTTGGTGCTGACTCGCGATTTAGCGTATACGACCTATGCTTTCTTCGAATGGGCGCTTATCCTCTTCGACGTGGCCTTTGACACTGTATCCATTCTGGACTTTGACACTTTTGAAGTGGTGGTCAAGGATGTCAAGGGCTCGAGCAAGGGGTATGTTCAATGGCTTCCGAAATAGTCAGTGTACATGTGTACAGCCTCGGCACAATATATACTGTTCATGAAGGCCTTTTCTAAGACTTTTTGCTACAGTGAGAACCGATCGACTGTTCCGTCTGCTGTTCTCGAGAAAGAGTACGCACCCCTCCCCGCCATTGGTCTTCTCCCGTCTGTTCCGACGTGCGTGACGTCGGATTGCTGACCTATCCTCCAGGAAAGAAAAGGCGACGGGCGGCATCTTTGCCGTCCATTTCACCTGGAGCGAAGTCCTCAACACGGCCGCCGAAGTGTACCATGGGTTCATTTTCTGGTCGCAGCTCACGAGCCTCGGGGTTACGGTCTGGTATTTCCCCCTGTGGCACATGGGCATCTCTGGCTACGAGGCATTGGTCATGTGCACGATTACGCCTTGCCTACTGGGCATCAAGCCTGTCCGCCGCCTAGTCGTGTCGAACCAGCGCCTGGTCCATCTCCTCTCCATGGTGGGCATGGTAGCGTACCGGATCGACAACCCTGTCGGCCGTCTCTTTGCGGTTGCCTTCGGCCTCTCCATGGCCTGTCTCGGCTGGGCCGCCACGTTCTTTGGGGAATCGGTTCAGGAGGGCCGGCTCGAGTCTAAGGTTCTGGCTTGGATCGTCGGCCTCATCCTATCGTCCACGCTCAAGTTTGCTTGGTACACCAACAATCCCGTGTGGCCCATCATGCATGCGGCGAACGGCGGTTGGAATGGAATCGGCGCTGTCCTGGCGGTCCTGGCCGTGTTCCGCTTCACTCGCAAGGGATCCCTGACGAGCGGGGAGGCGGGCGCGGACGCGCAACGTGGCGGGTCTTCGGTGCTGGCGGCGTGCGGCTTCGGCGGTCTGCTCTTCGGGCTGCACTCGCTTCTGTCAGACACGAGCACCATGATTCTCTGGGTGTGGGAGGGCTATCCGATTCGCGGGCCGACGGCGAACACGTTTGGTTGGATGACTGCCATCGCCATGACTGCTGGCGTCCTTGTCGGGCTCTACCGGCCGTCGCTCACGACGACTTGGGCCGCGTACGGTATCGGGTGCGTCGGGGCGGCCGTGGTGACCTTCTGCCACAACTGGCTTGGCTACTCCGGGGCGCTGGCGATCACGGTCTATCTGATGGCGCTGACGGTGCCGTTCCTGTCCAACGCTTCGAAGAAGAACCCGGCTGTCGTGTTTGGGCTGGGCTTTTTCGTGTACAACTTTATGGTCCTCTTCCACGTCTGGGTCGTCGCGTACGCTTTCGTTCCGGGTGGACCGCTCGTCCGGGAACGCACGGACTGGGTGATGACGACGATGATGGTCCTCATCGGATGTGGCGTCTTGGACCTGATGTCGACGACCAAGTCGCGCCGGCACAAGCCGCACCGTCCGTCGGCTTCGACGTCGCAGCGGAGGAAGTTCCACACGGCGGGTGTGGGGCTCATCAACGTGTTCTTCCTGGCGGCGGCATTCATGCGGTTCCCGACGAACGATTACAAGCCTTACCATCCGGAGGATCGGCTGATTACGGCGGGCATGTGGACTATCCACTTCTCGCTCGACAACGACATGTGGTCGTCTGAGTACCGCATGCGGGATCTGATCAAGGAGTTGGAGCTGGACGTGGTCGGACTGGTAGAGTCGGACAACCAGCGCATCATCATGGGCAACAGGGATTCGACGCAGCTCCTGGCGGAGGACCTGGGCATGTACGTCGACTACGGTCCCGGCCCCGACAAGCACACGTGGGGCTCGGCGCTGCTGTCCAAATTCCCGATCCTCAGCTCGCAGCACCACCTGCTGCCCTCGCCGGTGGGCGAGCTGGCGCCGGCCATCTCGGCGACGCTGGACGTGTACGGGCGGGAGGTGGACGTGTTCGTGTTCCACTCGGGGCAGGAGGAGGACCCGGAGGACCGGCGGCTGCAGTCGGAGTACATGTCACGGCTGATGGGGTCGACGAACCGGCCGTCGATTCTGCTGAGCTACCTGGTGACGAAGCCGCTGCAGGGCAACTACCACACGTACGTGAGCGCCGAGTCGGGGATGCACGACATTGACCCGAGCGACTGGGACCGGTGGTGCGAGTACATCCTCTACAAGCGGCTCAAGCGGGTGGGGTACGCGCGGGTCAGCCGCAGCACGATCACGGACACGGAGCTCCAGGTGGGCAAGTTTGTGGTGCCGGAGACGGAGGAGGAGAGCGACGCCATCGAGGCGCTGGACGAGACGACGCGCGACCGGCGGGTGGACGAGGAGGAGGTGCCGGCCGGGTGGCGGTTCCCTGCCATGTTCCGCGGCCAGGGCGTTCGCGGACACCGGTACCACGTGTTTGACGAGCCGCGGTACTATAATCACTAGGCGGAAGGTCTATCATGTTTCATTCTTGGAGTCGCTTTATAGAGCTGAAGGGACGAGGAGCCGGTTTTCTTTTTATACGAATGGAACGGTATGGGAAAGAAGGGACCGACTGCGTGGACATAAGCACTTGGCTTTGAACTTGGGGCGGCTTTGTCGTGTCCAGTATGTACTAGCATAGATACATGTAAATCAAGAGGAATGTAATACAAGGGAATATGATGATGAACCTTGGGCCTCGGGGTGTTGGAGTGGTGATGGGAGTCTCGGACCTGGCATGTCAAGGACCCACAAGTTCGGCTCCGGATCGAAATCAGCCCTGATTCCCGGCTGCTATGCTATGCGGAATGCAAAGAGTGGGGAAGGCTTAACCCGCTACCCCACGGCGGAAAGATAAGGCGACTGGCAATTGACCTCACACCGGTGCAACCCGGATGAAGTCCGAAGTACGGAGTACGTATACCCACGCTCTTGTCGGTAGAGGGCCAGTGGATCTCGATCAAGGACGCCCTAGATCCTTGGGTTTAGTAAGTTTTGGCCAATTCGTTCTGAAGCTTATAAACCTGACTGATCGGGATGGAGAAAAGGCGTAGGAAAAAGGAATAGTACGAAGTACACTAGGTAGAGAGTACTTAATAATGGGGGACTTTGCTGCCTCGTGACCTTTCCCGTCCTCTCCGCGTCTAGCCGCCATATAGCCTGATTCGGCAGGTGATGGCGTCATGATCTATCCAGTGTGCTCGGTCCTTCACCGAGCCGTCGCTTGAGGATCTTGTGCCGCGGAAAGCCGAAATGTGACCATGCGGCAGTTGGGGACATTCTGTGACTGTACCTTGAAGGCCTGGCATTGGCGGCGTTACAAAGGTACAGAGTGGTATTAGCTCAGGACTCGTGATGGCGGAATGATGTAGTGACTTCTCAGGGGGCCGAGGGGTTCGCGTCTTTGGGGAAGGTTTGACCTATAAGCTGACCTGGCCGTGGCGTCTTATTCTGACTGCCTCCCTTTGTTGATCTGTCCTCCGTGACCCGTTCCTCCGGTGAAACGTCGTGGCTTTCAAGTCCAAAATTCATCTTTTATGACCTTCTCGAGTACTTCACTGATCCTGTCGTCGCTGTTAGGAAGAGTATTCCTGCTGTCTTGAAGATTGACTTGAACACGGCTTAGAGAGGACAACGAGAAAACAGAGGTCGAACCGCCTGGACTGTGAGAGAGACCACCGACAATGGGGATGAATACAAGTCATATTGGGATTTGGCTGGCACTGGCCGGCGTGGCAGCGGTATTCTATGTAAAGCATTCTCCCGTTTCCCTACCCCAAGGCATACACAGTCACGAATGCCATCTAACGAATCCAGACAACAACCATCATCGTATACCGCGTCTTCTTCCACCCCCTCGCCAAATACCCCGGCCCCTTCCTGGCCAAAATCACCGACGCCTACCTGCTCTACCATGCGTGGAAAGGGGATCGTCACCTGGAATTCTGGCGCCTGCACGAGCGGTACGGCCGCGTGGTGCGCTTCGGCCCCAACAGCGTCTCCTTCAACTCGGCCCAGGCGCTCAAGGACATTTACGGTTTCCGCACCAACGTCCGCAAGGCCGAGTTTTACGACGCCTTTGTCCACCCGGCCCCCAACACCCACAATGCCCGCGACAAGGACATGCACGCCCGCAAGCGCCGCGTCATAGCCCACGGCTTCTCCGACAGCGCCATCCGCGAGATGGAGCGTTACGTCCTCAACAACGTCCGCACCTTCACGGCCCAGATCGGCCAGGGTGCGGGGCCCGAGACGAAGGGCTGGTCGTTGCCCAAGAACATGACGGATTGGTGCAACTACCTCGCCATGGACATTCTGGGGGATTTGTGCTTTGGCAAGGCGTTCCACATGCTTGAGGCCCCGGACAATCGCTTTGCTTTGGATCTCATTGCCGCCGCCACCAAGCGACATCTCATTGTGAGTTTGCCATTGATGAAAGAGGAAACACAAAAAAAAAAGAAGAAAAAAAGGAAAAACTGACGTCTTCTAGTGTGGCACCATGCCCATCGTCGACAAACTAAAGCTCGACAGACTCCTGTTCCCCAACATCGCAGCCGGACGAGCCAGGTACATGGTCTACAGCAAAGGCCAGCTCACAGAGCGCACCAAGCTGGGCGAGGAGACCGACCGGCGCGACTTTTTCTACTACCTCCTCAAGGCGCGCGACCCCGAGACGGGACAGGGCTTCACGACCCCCGAACTCTGGGGCGAGTCGAACCTGCTGATCATCGCCGGCTCCGACACCACGTCGACCGCCATGGCCGCCACGCTCTTCTACCTGACCCGCCACCCGGAGGCCCTGGCCAAGGCCACGGCCGAGGTGCGCGGCCGGTTCGCCGACGTCGAGGAGATCCGCCAGGGCCCCGCCCTCGCCAGCTGCACCTACCTCCGCGCCTGCATCGACGAGGCCATGCGCATGTCCCCTTCGGTCGGCGGCCTTCTACCGCGCGAGGTCCTCCCCGGTGGCGCCACCATCGACGGCGAGTTCATCCCAGCCGGCACCGTCGTCGGCGTCCCGCATTACACCATTCATCATAACCCGGATCACTACCCTGAGCCGTTCCGGTTCGTGCCTGAACGGTGGATCGCGGGGTCTGGTGGCGGCCGCCAGGAGGGTGAGATGGAGACGGCTGCAGGGATTGTGGCCACGGGGGATCATGTCGCGCGTGCCCAGGCCGCTTTCTGTCCCTTCTCCATCGGTCCGCGTGGATGTATTGGCAAGGGCCTGGCGTATGTCGAGATGTCCATCACGATTGCCAGGACGCTGTATCTATACGACCTTCGTCGGGCGGTTGGCGTTCACGACCCTGGCGAGGGTCGCGTGGATGCGGAATGGGGACGGCATCGCGTGGGTGAGTTTCAGCTGACAGATACGTTTACCAGTATGAAAGATGGGGCTATGGTGGAGTTTAGGAGGAGGGAGTAAGTGAATTCACTTGTTTGTTCCTTGACAGTGTAGTGGAGTAGCATTATTATGACCTGCTGCTGGGCGACTTGAAAAATGTTACAAGTGAATATTCGAGTTGATTTAATCTTTTTCAGCCGGTCTTCGGTTCATTCTGATGGGCAGGTCACCTGACCTGCTTGGAAGGGGTACGAATCCGGCAAGGTTGGAGAAACCATGGCCAAGCTACAGTGACTAAGCATGAGTGAAGAGTACCTAAGTAGTGTAACGCGCGTAGGTGGCTAAGAAACTAGGTAGGTACTCGCTTACCCACTATTATACCATCATTCGTACCGGCGGGTCTCCAATAATGGGCAGCGACTTTACTCTCCCGTTCTTCGCAACGCCCAACCTCCTCCCTGGCCCGCTGCCAACGGCCGAGGCTATCGCATCATCGCAAGATGTCCTCCAGGAGTGTACTGGTCGCCGTGTCGTCCGAGTCGGCGTCCACTTTGTTGTCAAGTACGGTGTGGGCGTATCGTTGATCGAAGCCGAGAACATGCTCTTTGTGAAGCAGTTCTCCAGCATACCAGTTCCCGCCCTTTACGCGGTCTATTCCTCCCAAGAGGAAGGACGGAGGCTGCCGACGAACTACATTGTCATGGAAAACGTCGCCGGAGAGTCGCTGGCATCCTGCTGGGCTTCGCTGGACACTGCCGCGAAATTAGCCGTATCAGACCAATTGCGAAGCCACTTCACGCAGCTACGCGCAATCCCTTCACCCGGATACTTTGGCTTGCTGGGAAAACGCCCGTTTGACGATTCGGTGTTCTGGACGGCGGATGGCGCTGAACCGCGCGTAGCAGGCCCGTTCGACTCGGAGCAGAAGCTGCTTGACGCGCTGGTGCAGAAGCAACGACACACTCACCCGCAACTCAGAAAGTCGGAATATTACGACCGCATCCTCCCTCTGGTGATTCGGAATCATGACCCAGTTTTCACGCACGGAGACTTCCAGCGGAAGAACTTTATCAGGAAAAGCGACGGGACGATCGTGCTGGTCGATTGGGAAGCGGCCGGGTGGTATCCTGCCTACTGGGAATATGCCATGGCGCTTTTTTCGTGCCGATGGGACGATGATTGGCACGCATGGGTCACAAAGGTCTTGGATGAGTACCCGAACGAATTCGCTTGGATGAATATGCTCTTCCGGGAATTATGGTCTTAGGTGGGTTATCCAGTGACGACATCCCGGCGCCAGAAGCTATGGGAGGTATGGGAAGTGAGACTAAAAGAGTTGACCTACTTTTACATCTCCACTCATTCCCATCCTTGTCCTTGCCCTCCTCTGGCCGCCCTCGTAAGCTCCGTCGCCATCATGGTAGCCGTCGTTATATACCGTGCCCAGAACCAGGCATCCCTCAGACACGACCGCCAATCTAACCTCCTGTTTCGCAGAGGACACCCTCATTCTTCAAAGCTTGAACAGCTTGCTGCGCCCATTCCTGGCAGCGCACCAGGGGTTCTCTCGGGTACAATCTTTTGGCGCCTTCAAACTGCTTCTTCGGTGGCGGGACGCTGCGGCAGATGATGTCGACACGGCCGTAGTCCCTTGGATCTACCCTACCAAGGGCGGTCTTCGTCACGAATAAGTGCGTCTCTTCAGGTTTGCGGCCCGGCTTGGTTTCGTATGTCATGCCCGTTTGAATGTCCCCCGTGACATGGAAAACGTATCCAGTTCCATCATCTGCGTCCAGCTCCACGAAGATCCGGTGGTGGTTGCGTGGGAAGCCGAGAAGTTCCACAAGATATACGTTGTACATTGTCTTACCGATGTTAGCAATTGAAGACGTAGACCTGTGTGAGACGTGCCAATGAGATACCTCTTCCTATCCCTTGGCGGGAGAAAAGACGTTGTAGCCTGCTGCTTGAGGAAGAGCAAGGGTTGGCGGAGAGGACCCAGGGAGAAGGAATATCCTTGGTTATCTGCCTGAACTGCCAAAACGTGGTGCAGGAATAAGTGCTCTGATTGGAGTGGTACAAAACGGGAAGTTTTGCATCCCTTTACAAACCCCCAAGGGAGTTAGCCGCCAGAGCAGCGAGATGATTTGTTCTCAGGGGCCGGCTAATCCATCCTCAACTAACCAGTCCCAACTTGACGAGCAAAGACGCTTCAGGATGACCTTAAGTCAGTCACAGGGACTGCTGCTGCGGCCAGTAGGTCGGCTATCGCCAATAAGACCGGTCGTTAGCCGCCTGATGCAATTTTGTGGCGAGCTTCTGTGGCTTGACCTCTTACTCGACAGAGTAGGTAGGTCGAAGTATTTTGCTGGTGAAGGTCTGGAGACGAAACACCACGGGAGGCGCTGGTGTGAGAGTCTGGGCGACTATACGAGTACAATATCTCGCTTCTTTGTTGGGAGGCGGATTCTAGGGAGTAGATTAACGAATTCTTTCGTGGTCTTTTTCTACTTGAACAAGAATATTCTGGCGAGATACCTGCACTACTCGATCTAACGCGATACACAAAGTGCTCATTGCTTAGGCACACAACAGTGGACGGCACTGGCACGAGCGAGATGACTGAAGGCACCTATACCGAGAACAGGAGGGATTTCACCTTGAGGCAGACAGACTTACACTGGATCCTTAGCGCCTCCATCTTTCAACAACAGCACCCCACAAAGGTGCATTCCTGCCAAACCAAGTGAGCGGCGAGTTGACTATATGTTAGTCTCAGCAGTCTAATGATGTGCTCAGTCGAGCCCGCTGAATGGTTGCTTTTGATGCCCTCTCGCCATGGTCGGTTTCCTGAGAATGGGTGATAGGCCATTTTCTGTCAGTGGTAGGTATAACAGGCCGTCTGGCTCAATCGGTAGAGCGTCTGACTACGAATCGTGATTCCCACAGAATCATGTGAATAGCCTATCAGGAGGTTGCAGGTTCGAGTCCTGCGTCGGTCAATTATATTTTTGTCTTTTGTTCTCACTTTTTCTTTTTTTCTTCTTTTTTTTTGATTTGATTTCCCGCCTTCTGGGCCAAGCTAGGTGAGGGAGCGTCGAAATTCGGAAAACCCTCGCTTCAGGTCATGAAGCTGGATCTGGACTTGGACTGCAAAGCTGAAGATCATCTCAGCTGAGCCGATCTTGAGCCCATTCTCCGGTGGGTCAGGAAAAGTGGGGATCGGCAAGGCTGAGAACCAGCCCACCACCCACTTGAAAGGCTGAATTTCAGTTCATGCGGAATCAGAGACGCGACCGAACCGACAAAACAAAGTCTCCCTGCTCACTACTCGAACTTCGCGACTGAAACACACAATCCTGCCGTGGCAGTGCCGTAACAAACATTGATTAGGACTATACCGCGTCAATCTCTTTATTACCCAGATACTCCCCGGAATGAATGCAATCTTCAGGTGACCGACCTCAACTTTCACCACAACGACCGATACTACCAAATAGTTTCCTGCTGCCCGCTCACTTAGCTCCTGCCGGTAGGCTGCGGCCACCGCCATGGTAGTATGCAAGTTTTGGGAGGCAGGAAACTGCAGATATGGACGTACGTTTTGCTTCCAACTGGCGCAAAGGGGTCCCTTGACTGACACTGGTACTACGTTTAGAAAACTGCCGCTTCGAACATCCGAACCGTAACCAAACGGGTAACCGATTCGCGGCGTTTGGAGGCACCGGCGGAGGAGCATTCGGAGGAACCAGCAGTAATGGTTCGTTATGGCCCCGTATACCACCTGCATCAATCACGACCCGATTCTTTCCTTCGTTCCTGGGCAAGACAGAACCTGATGCGGAGCAGCTCAATCACCCTACACCATCTCGAAGGAGACCATACAGAAAGACTTGACCAACGAGTTGCCGCAATGGATCCTATCCGCGTATTCAGGTGGGCGCGACACCCCTGAGCAGCTCTTTGGCGGGCCCATACGCGAGCAGAGCTTTGAGGAGATGAAGCTCCATCATGTGCTCGCCGAAGCTGCAGGCAACCCCCAGCAAGCGGTAGGGACATATAATCATTCTCTTGCGGTGATTGGGTTCTGCGAATGGACAAAGTTACTGATGCGCCGGGACAGATCACGCAAGCCCAACAGCTCTGGCAGCAAGCCCAGCAGCAGATCCAAACGACCCTCGGAAACCTCGACGGAGCCATCGAGTTCATCCGTGCTGCCGAGCACAAGCACCCTAACCGATACGACATTTGCAAGCAGAATACTCCGGCAGGGGGGTCAACCGGAGCCTTCTCCAAAGGCAGAACCCAGACGACGTCTGCATTTTCGCAACCAAACCCCTTCCAATCCGGCTCGGCCGCCGGCGCGTCCACCGCCAATCCCTTTTCCACCAACACGCAGACCTCGTCTCCTTTTGGCGCAGGTACGTCTACGACCGGAGCCTTCGGCCAGCCGTCCACCACAGCGAGCGGGTTCGGCCAGCCGAGCGCCTTGGGCCAGAAACCCAGCCCGTTCGGCGCCCCGGCCTTTGGACAGCCTTCCCAACCGGCTACCGCGTTCGCGAAACCGGCCGAGAACACGCCCTTCTCGGCGGCATCCCAAAGCAAGCCCGCATTTGGCCAGTCGGGGTTTGGCCAGCCAGCTTTCGGTCAATCGGGATTCGGAAAGCCCGCCCAGGGTGCGTCTCCCTTTGGTCAGGCGCAGGCTGGCCAGACAGGCGCCGGCGGCTCGGCGTTCGGACAACCTTCGGCGCTAGGGTCGCAGCCCAAGGGCTTTGGTGCCCCTGCTTTCGGCCAGCCTGCCCAACCTGCTCAACCGAGCGCGTTCGGCCAGGCCAGCGCGTTGGGCCAGAAACCGAATCCTTTTGCGGGTGGCTCGACTGGACCGAGCCCCTTTGCATCCGCGGGTCCTACGGCCACCGCGAATACGACAAGCCCGTTCGGGGCGCCGGCGCAACCCTCCGCGGCACCCAATCCCTTCGGTCAGCCGGCGCAGCCGTCGACGGCGAGCCCGTTTGCCACAGCAGCGCAGCCCGCTACTGGCGCCAGCAATCCTTTCGCGTCGCAGACCACCACGACCCAACCCGCACAGGCCAACCCGTTCCAACAGGCGACCCAGAAGGCCTCGCCATTCGGCCAGCCGTCGAGTGGCACTTCCATGGCCCCGAATCCGTTCAACAGCAATGCTCCCGCAGCGGCTCCCACGGCAGCAGCGGCGGCATCTTCTGGAGGCAATAACCCCTACCCCCCCGGAAGCGCGAAGAAACACCCCGATGTCTCGACATATGCTACCAAGAACATGTCGGGCCAGCTGGCGCAGTGGAAGGGCAAGGCGGTGACGTACAAGGA
The DNA here is from genome assembly GCF_042370955.1 of Sodiomyces alcalophilus JCM 7366. Lineage (NCBI taxonomy): Eukaryota > Fungi > Ascomycota > Sordariomycetes > Glomerellales > Plectosphaerellaceae > Sodiomyces > Sodiomyces alcalophilus. Next base: position 891,449 of record NW_027263538.1, read on the forward strand.
TGGTGTCCCTGGGATCCGAGAGTTCGACGGGACGTGGGCGCGGATCTGGTTCCCCGACGGCCCGCCTGCGTATTACAAGGATACCGAGTTGCCGGCGGAGGAGTATGATGAGAAATCCAAGGCGCAGTGGCGGACGTTTGAGCAGACCGGCAAGTTTGAGGGGGGGATGCCGGAGTTGCCGCCCATGAGGGAGGTGTGCTTGTGGGACTTTTAGCGAATTTTTGGTGAATTGTTGAATGTGGGTGCACTTGAGGATGGAAGAGACGAGATAGAGAGAGGCAAGAGACGGCGAATTACTGGTGGTTTGGTTGATGAAAAGGCGGCCAATGTATAAGAAGCCTCGTGTATAATATGAGGTTGGTCGGTATGTTCAAGAAATACCCTTCATTGTTGATGGACAGGACTTCTGCTGTGCTCTACATTGGGATGTCCTAATCACGGGCCTTACGACAGCTGGTCATTTCACTTTGCGGCCTGATACTGGCTGCTCTACGACACTGGAATGGAAACAGACAAAATGTACGACGATAGCCCTCTGATTATATTGGCTTGACCCAACTACCTCTCAGCAGTCGGGCTTCTTCCTAGAGGACCAACCATCTAACCATACCCCGGAGACCATCACTGCGACGACGAGCCCAATCCTCCTCCTCTGTCCGTGGCGGGACAAGGGCAAGCGAACACGGTCATGATCCCCGGTAGAGTGAAGGGGATCACCCAGCTCCGTTTAGGCAGCGATGGTGACCTCAACCTCGACGCCGGCCTCGATGTTGACGATGATCTGCTTGACGACCTCAGTGGGGGCGTTGAGGTCGATGAGGCGCTTGTGGATGCGCATCTCGAAGAGATCCCAGGTCTTGGAGCCCTCACCGCACTATTGTACATCGGTGGTTAGCCATGGGAGACGATGAAAGGGAGAGAAAAAGCGGGTTTTCTTGGACGTACAGGAGTCTTGCGGGTCATGATCTTGAGGGTCTTGGTGGGCAGACGGACCTATAAGTTGGGTTAGTTTCTCCTCGAGAGTTTTGAAAGGGGTTAAGGGGAGGGGGAGGGGGGAAATGACGTACGGGACCCTTGACGCGGAGCTCCTTGGACTTGGCGCGGTCGATGAGCTCGGTGCAGACCTTCTCGAGGGAGGCGACCTTGCGCGAGGTGAGCTGCAAAAGGTGTTAGACACAAATTCGTCTTGGTCGCAGCGGCGATGGTTCGGTTTCGTGATGGTTGACTATCCATGTCGCGCAGGTCGGGTCGGGTTTTCAACTCACAGTGATACGGATGCGGTGGCTCTTGGGGGCCTCGCCGAACTCCTTATCCTGCGACAGGGTCAGCTTTGCCTGGACAATGGGTTTCCTTCCCGTCTCTCCCTCTGCGTCGCTGTGGTCGATTTACCTTCTGGTAAGACATGATGTCGGTTGGGAAGTGGTTGGCTTCTTTGGAAGAATTGATGGATTGGTTCAGATGTGCTGACCCTTCACGACTCGAACGGCTGGCGTTTCGGCAAAGTGATGAGAGGGCTGTTGAAATCGTCGGTACTTTGACTTGGTAGTTGCAAGAGGCAATGCGATGTGCATCGCGAACATTTTCTTTTCTTATTTCGTGGGGTAGGGCTTTCGGTGTGATTAGGTAAGCCAAGGTCTACCGTATAGGGTTAGTGCGGGGTGAGCTCCTTGCAGTGTTCCTTGTCATGTACCTAAGTACCTAGGTACCGAAACACCTAAGAACTGACGTCTCACTGTTAATTATAGCGACGTCTCATTTCATGATGATTCATCCGGCGAACAAAGACGAGTCCTTGGAGGGCAAACAACAAAGGGAGGAATAAAAAAAAGAACCACGTCGTCTCTCTGGAAGCTGTCTACTCGGCATGGTTTCGAATTGTCTCAGAATTCATCGACTTTACGTGGAAATCGGGCCAGAAAATAGGGACGCAGACGACTGAAAAGCTACCCTAACCACCAAGTCCAGTTCGTATGGACATCGATTCGACGATCATGGCTCCATCACATTCTTCTTCGCTCTCTCTCTCTCAACTCCCTCCGTTCGCGCCTTTCCCGCCCTCGTCTGTTCGGTCTCAGCTGAGACGGGATGACTGGGACGACCTCCTTGACAGCTGGGTCACTCTATCACGAGCTTACCTCTCATTACCGGAATCTCAGGATCTCACACAGGCCGACTCCGTTTCACCCTTCTTGGTTTCCCTGATCTCTCAAGTTGCGGAGACGGGTCTGTCCCCGGTGCTGGGATCCTCACAGACAGCAAAGCCCCTGTTACACTGGTCGGCCCAGCTATTTGGGAGGCTCCTCGAATCACCCAAGGTGCCGCCCTCAGAACTCACACAATGGCAAGTCCTCGCAGATGCCTCCAAGGTCTACACAAAAAGCCGCGTCTCAGGTCCGCTTGCCACCTTTTTCACGACACATCCGTCATTACTTGAGAAGACGCTTTCACCGCTGAAGAAGTCCCTGATCAAGCAACTCGACGCGGGAATCAGGACCGACTTGGGCGCATTGGAACGCACCATTGCTCGCCTAAACCACCTCCTCCATGCATCCCCGGACGCGGCGGCCTTCTTCCTTGCAGGCAGTGACTTTTTCGACGGTCTGGTCACTTGTTATCGTATCATGAACCCGCCTCTCAGGAAGGTCCTCGTTGCTACGGCATACTTGTGTCTCGTCGGGCTCACCGAGGACGTCCCCCAGGTGGATGGAGGAAAGGGGAAGACAAGAGCGAAACCCCGATGGGGTATGCTTACGGACACCCTTTTTGACCTGGCTGCGGCTGCCGAGTCCCACCGCGTCGGACCTCTGAACGCCAACGACTCCCTCGTGCCGGAGCTCATAAGCGCCACGCCCTTGCTGGCCGTGGTGTTGAAGCGGGCCGAGGAGGCCGAGGCATTGACGCCCACGCTTAAAGCAAGGGTACAGGGGCTCCAGAAATTTAAAAAGCTCGGCGTTGGTGTCTCGCGGCCGAAGGCGAAAAGGAGGGCTCGGCCGAAAGCCATCGATAAGGGGAAGGGGCACGACGACGGATCGGAGATGCATGTGCATCGCATGAGCCAGATTGCGCTCGTGCAGGACCTTTTCCCTGACCTGGGATCAGCGTTTGTGGCGAGACTGTTGGACGAGTTTGAGGATAACCCAGAGCTGGTTATCGCGAAGCTGTTAGAGGATGCGCTGCCTCCTCATCTCGCCAATGCCGACCGCGGGGAGCAATTGTATGTTCATTCACCCTGGCGCCAAATGCCAAGTATCACCATGAAGTATCACCATGCTAATATCCTCTCCTTGTTTCCTCTAGGGCGCCACCCGAATCCGGCAAGCAGCCATTCAACCACGATATCGCGCCACGGTCCACACCACCAACGGCCTCCCACACTCTCCCAGCGCGCCGGAACGTCTTTGACGATAAAGAGCTCGCCGAGGACATGTCCAACTTGCACTTTGGCAAGCGCAACCCCGAAAAGACAGCCGACGACGTCCTGGCCGACCGGTCCACGGCGCCGAACAAAGCCGCCATCCTGTCGGCCCTCGCGGCGTTCGACTCGGACGACGACGAGCGGGACGACACGTACGACGCCGACGACGTGGGAGGTGCCGTCGACACGGCGGCCGGCGAAGACGACCTGGAGGAAGCCGAGGGCAGGGCGCACGAGGAGGCGCTGTTCAAGGCGTGGCAGGCCGACGCCAAGCTCTTCGACCGGGACGCCGCCACGAGGAGGAGCGACGGCAGGGCCAAGATGAGGGAGGAGACGGGTATGACGGACGAGGCCATTGAAGGGTGGGCCGTCATGCTGGGGCGGAATCCGCGGCTGCGGCGCAAGTTGGAGAGCAAGCTTAGCTTGTTCCGCGGGGAGCAGACGGAGCTGGCGAGCACGGCGTGGCGCGCGGGGGCGGATGAGGATGACGAGGAGGCGGAGGGTGCTGGTGGACCTTCTTCGTCGTCCTCACGTGGCGGACGGGGACGTGGGAGGGGAAGAGGGCGGGGGAGGGGAGGTCGGGGTGGAGGAAACGTGGCTGGTCCTACGGGGGACAAGGAGACGCAGCTGGCGCGGAGGAGAAAGGAGGCCAATAAGGGGTCGAGGGCGAACCATAACCAGCGGGATCAGAGGGCGAGGAAGCTGGCGAGGGGCGGGTATGCTGGTTGAGGCCTTGTTGGTTGTGATGCGGGGTGTCATGGATAGACTTGGACGCATGAAGGATCTATAGTATTAGAATTCAAGCTCACGGCCGTTGAACGTGCTGACACTGCATCGTACCTATGGAACGCATGGGAAGTGTTCTCTCGAGTAGGTGGACATTGAGCCCGTTTGAGTAGATATTGATTTGCTATGAGAGAGATACACGACGACGCCTGTTATATGGTGGACAATTATCAATTCACAATACAAGGGGCACGCCAACTCCGGCCTCCCCTGCATCCCTGCCCGCCCGGCTGTCCTGACGGTGAGATGGCGATGCTTCCTGAGGCTCATGAGATGGTGCAGGGAGAAGGAGATGCCGAGTCTCACTGCACATCACGACAACCACGTTGTGGAGGCAGAGCCCAAGCCCAGTTTGATGACTTGATAGGAAGTGCCTTGGAAAATTTCGCCAATGCGCACTGGATAGAATTTTCTGGCTGAATACCACACCCAGGTCTCCCCGATTTCCACGGAGAGGTCGATGAGCTCGAACCCAGATGAAGGGACATCTCTGGCGGGCGAGGGCGTTTGAGTTTCCGATGTGGTCGTCTGAGTAGGATGGGTTTCCCATGTCTGAGATTGTTCATTTTGAGATGGCTCTCTGTCCTTGGATTCTGATTCTCTGTTGATGTGGACGGCAGCGGATGGCTCCTGGTCATTGCCCTTTTCCGACTTACAGTCTGTCGAGACAAGGCGTTGTCGAACAAGGGAGACCACGCTCGTCATGACGCCGCAATACGCGTTGGTACCTTGGCAAGACGGATGAATTGATGAGACCAGCGCTAACGAGACCAACACGGATGATAGACACCTACTGCTCTTGTACGACACTGGACTTGGCTGACGTGAGAGGCCTGGGCAAGGACGTCGGCGATGTCTACTGATGATCCTGCGTGGGCAACCACCAACGTCCCAGCAACAGACTCAAGGCTTCCATCGCTTTCAGTGAGCCGCCATCACGGTGCGCAGTTACTTTCTGCGCAGTGTTCGGCAAGTGGTTCTTGAAATCATGACAGCCCAAGTTCGAGGTTCGTCGAGTCTTCTATTAGGCACCGTTGGCTTCGGCTCCGGTCGTCTCCGAGAGGTCACATGACTTTCCCACCAGCCCCGCCTTTCCACCAATGACGACAGCTCGTCAGCTCAGCCACGCGTCATCGCCTGAGAGGCACAAGTACTAAGTACATCGACTTGCACCAGACGACGGGGACGGATTCATCGTAGACTCAGAAACCTGAGATTGTCTCCTTGCTTTACACCCGTCTTATACTCACCGTCTCGGCATATACCTATACATATAGACTATCCTCACCTCGTTCACCGTATTTAATTCAGGCCTCTCCAGTCATTGCTCCTTTATGCCTAGTGCCCGTCCAGCACTCACCTTCCTTGCCGCTGCTGCCGCCCTCTTCGCCGCCGTTTACATCCTCCACACATACACCAAGACCCTCACCGAAGGCCCTCGACCCCCTTCCTTCCTCCCGCCCACTCCAGACACAGACACCATGGGTGGCGGTCCAGGCCAGGGCTTCCGCTCCGTCGCCTACTTTGTCAACTGGGCCATCTACGCCCGGAAACACCGACCGCAAGACCTCCCCGTGGAAAACCTCACCCACATCCTCTACGCCTTTGCCAACGTCCGCCCCGACTCGGGCGAGGTCTACCTGACCGACACGTGGGCCGACACCGACATCCACTGGGAAGGCGACTCGTGGAACGACACGGGCACCAACCTCTACGGCTGCATGAAGCAGCTCAACCTCCTCAAGAAGCGCAACCGCAACCTCAAAGTCCTCCTCTCCGTCGGCGGCTGGACCTACTCGTCCAACTTTAGGGTCCCCGCCTCCACCCCCGCCGGCCGCGACGCCTTTGCCCGCTCCTGCGTCCAGCTCGTCAAGGACCTCGGCTTCGACGGCATCGACATTGACTGGGAATACCCGCAATCCGACGCCGAAGCCGCCGACCTCGTCTCGCTCCTCGCCGCCGTCCGCGCCGCCCTGGACGCCTACTCCGCCACCCTCCCGAGCCACCACCACTTCGAGCTCACCGTCGCCAGCCCCGCCGGCCCGCAGAACTACGGCAAGATGCGCCTCGCCGAGATGGACCGCCTGCTCGACTTTTGGAACCTCATGGCCTACGACTACGCCGGCTCGTGGGACGCCCTGGCCGGCCACCAGGCCAACGTGCGGCCCTGCGCCGACCGCCCTTCCTCCACGCCCTTTAGCACCGTCCGCGCCGTCGACGACTACGTCGCTGCCGGCGTCCACCCGTCCAAGATTGTCCTCGGCATGCCGCTCTACGGCCGCGCGTTTGAGAACACCGACGGGCCAGGCACGCCGTACTCCGGCACGGGGGAAGGGTCGTGGGAGCGCGGCGTGTGGGATTACAAGGCCCTGCCGCGCGACGGTGCGAAGGAGGCGCATGACGACCGAGTCGGCGCGAGCTGGTCGTACGACGCTGCGAAGCGGATCATGGTCAGCTACGATACCGTGCCGATGGCCAAGGCCAAGGCTGCCTTTGTGGCCGAGAGGGGGCTCGGCGGTGCCATGTGGTGGGAGAGCAGCGCTGACAAGCCTGCTGGTCAGGGGAGTCTGATCGAGAGTGTCGTCGATGTGTTGGGTGGTCCCAAGGCGTTGATGCGTCAACCCAATTGTATCGTGTACCCTGAGACCAAGTACGACAACCTCCGCAACGGGTTTCCCGACCAATAGACCGTAGATAGGGAAACGTAGACCGAATTAGACGCGTGTAGACCCATTGGATACTTTGCAAGGACTACGCATGTCAAAAGGGCGAGATGTTGAAAACCGCAAGTTCCAAGAGCATTGTCATTGCCAGCCTCTGATGGGGGGTTTGTGATCGTCATGCTACATCAACGCCAGAAATTTTCCGCGGCCATCCTTCCTTAGCCGACTGAATGCCATAAAAATCCCGGGTTCGCCCTGCCGACCCAAGACGCAAAAAAAAAGTCCATGATCACTACCAGATCCACCCCGTCAGAACGTGGTCGTCATTCGTGGCTCTATTCACGCCTTCTCCTCGAAGACGTAGGTGAGGTGGCAGCGACCGCAGTATTGCCTGTCCTGCATGGCAGCCATGAAGACACCAGCGCCGCACTACATAGTGTTAGTTTTGACGGTGCTGAGACAAGTGGAATGACATGGACGTACCTCGGGAGAGGGGCACTCGCGGCGGAGACGCTCAATCTTGCCGTCCGAGTCGACCTTGTAGTACTTGAGCACAGCCAGCTTGACCTTCTTGCGCTTGTGCTTGATCTTCTTGGGGGTGGTGTAGACCTTCTTCTTGCGCTTCTTGGCACCACCACGCAGACGGAGGACGAGGTGGAGGGTCGACTCCTTCTGGATGTTGTAGTCGGAGAGGGTGCGGCCGTCCTCGAGCTGCTTGCCGGCGAAGATGAGGCGCTGTTGGTCGGGGGGGATGCCCTCCTTGTCCTGGATCTTGGACTTGACGTTGTCGATGGTGTCGGAAGACTCCACCTCGAGGGTGATAGTCTTCCCCGTGAGGGTCTTGACGAAGATTTGCATGATTGCCTACTTGACGGGGTCAGACGGGACTTGATAAGGGGTAGCGCGCGCATTGCGAGCAGGCAGGAGGGGGCGGCGGGACAAGGCCAGCCAGGCATCCCAGCAGATCCCAGTGAATATCCGCTGAACGGAACAAACTGAACCTTGCTCGCCCCCTCCATCATGACCGTGAATTCTCGTAGATGCGCCGACGCTGGCGAATCGCACCAGGACGACCGCGAGCAGACGACATCGCGGAGAAACAGGGTATCATGGTGCCGATGAATAGAAAGCGCTCGCAATGGCGTAGAAATGCATCATCTTCAAGACATACCTCGACAATAGAGTATTGCCTTCCTAAGCAAATCTTTCAGATGGTGCGGTCGGGATGGAGGAGAAGAGGGAAAAGAGAGTGTGGCCAGGATTTGAGTGACAAAATGCGTGGGCCGAAGGCTGGGTGGGGCCGGGCCCTCAAGCAGGTACTTCATGTTGATGCGACATATTGAAAGTACGGTAAGGTCACGTGACTAGGGTTCTCGCTTTTTTTTTTCTTTTTTCGTACCCCAAGTCGTGTACGTCAAGCGAGCCCCAAGCCCCGTTTTCGAGTGCGAGACGGGATCCACAATTTCGCGCGCACCACTACGAGTGATTAACCTCCAGCCGCTGGTATCACGCTTCGCCTCTCAGTGTCAACCAACCGAACTTTTCTTCCGTACATCAGAAAAGCTCACTCAGTACGTCGCCCACTGACCTCGTCGCCTTCTTCTCCTTGCTCGACAATATCTGACTTGCCGTTTAGACACCGCAACCATGGTCAAGAAGAGAAAGAATAAGTACGATCCCGATTCCTCCTGTCCACCAGCATCACCACCAGAGCCGCCGCCATGGGTTCCGATGTCCAATATGGACCTCGATTCGTGTCCATGGTCTTGAACACAGCAATGACAACGACCCTAATTACACAAGAACGATACTAACAGTTCACCACAGCGGCCGCAACAAGCAGGGCCGCGGCCACGTCAAGCCCATCCGGTGCAGCAACTGCTCTCGCTGCACCCCCAAGGACAAGGCGATCAAGAGATTCACCATCCGCAACATGGTCGAGTCTGCTGCCATTCGTATGTCTCCTGCTCCGCCTACCGTATACCAATGCACCCCGCTAACTCCCCCAGGTGATATCTCCGACGCCTCCGTCTTCCAGGAGTATACAGTACCCAAGATGTACCTGAAGCTGCAGTACTGTGTCTCTTGCGCCATCCACGGCAAGATTGTCCGGTACGTTCGTCCGTGGGAGCGACGACTGCACGCCACTGCGGCGTGTATGCGCTTCGGATGAACCTTGGCGTTACTTTTCCGAGCTCCCGCAAACTCCCCGTTCCCAATTGTAAGTAAGAACACGTTTGCGCTGACACGACCATTCTAGTGTCCGCTCCCGCGAGGGCCGCAAAAACCGTGCCCCACCCCCTCGTGTCCGTTACAACAAGGACGGCAAGAAGATCACCCCCAACCAGGCTGCTAAGACCACCACGGCGTAAATTGGGTTGTGCGAGTAATGGGCAAAAAAGGGAACGGCGATGGCGAGTACATGACGAATTGATGATGCGTATGTAAACGCAACAAAGATGGACAAAAATTGTCTTTATTTTCCTTGGGCGCTCATGAATAGGGCATGGCGGAACGGGGTGACTTGGTGTTGACTCGGGAAACGATCGAGCCATAGTTCCTCGACAAGGGAATCATCAACGACATCTACTACTTCCTATGAAGCATGTATTGGCATTCGAGTCGTGACGCAGTGCTGTGGCTGTTGTTCTACATACTGGGAGAGCTGGGATGTGTCGTCGTCCCTTGATGCTGTCTCAGTCCACGTTCCCTCATGTCCCGACTACACGTCTCAAGCGCCGCGAGTGGTAGAACCAGAATTGTAAGTGCATCATTACATCTACCCAAGCCGATCCCGTAGTCCACTTGACTTCGTACAATCATGACCACCATCGTGCGTGTAAAACCCAAAGTCAAACCCTTGTCCCAGACATTCCCTTCCGTCAACCCGTCCATTCTATGCTCATCTTGTTGTCTCATCTTAGAGGTATCTGTGTTAGCCCGGCAGACGGATGCTGCGCCTGCGACTGCGACTGCGACTGCGGCCGCCGGCCGACAATGTAGTCCTGGTTCTCAATGGTGACGCTCTTGGTCATGTGGTTGACCTTGTAAACGCCAACCAGCCGGGCCGCCAGCTCGAACATGTTATTCCGGAGCGAAATGACAATAAACTGCGCGTTCTTGGTGCGCTCCTTGATGTAGTTGGCCACAATCGAGACCTGGACATGTCAGTAAGAGAGAGGAGAATAAAAGAGAGACAGAGAGAACATACGTTGCGGAAATCCAAAGCAGCGTCAATCTCGTCCATCACATACAACGGCGTGGGCTTGTAATGGTGCAGCGCAAACACGAGCGCAAGACTGCTAAGCGTCTTCTCGCCGCCCGACAAGTTGCCAATGTTCTTCCACGACTTCTTGGGCGGCATGACGCTGAAGAGGATCCCCTCGCTGAACGGGTCCAGCGAGTCGACGAGTTCGAGCTCGGCGTTCCCGCCCATGGTGATCATCTGGTACATCTCCTTGAGCCGGAGCGAGATGATGCTGAAGCCCTCCATGAACCCCTCGAGCCGCAGCCGCCGCAGCTCGTCGCACCGCTTCTTGGCCGCGTCGCGCTGCGCAATCGCCGACGCCAGGTCCGACGACCGCGCCGCGTGCTCCTCCACCCGCCGCCGGTACTCGGCCAGCACCCCGAGGTCGACGCTGACGTTGGCCGTCTTTTCCTCCAGCGCCGCAATCTCGCCCTTGAGCTTGTCCTTGCTCATCCCCGCCAGCTCGTCGGGCGTGTACGACGGAAGCTGCTGCGGTTGCCGTACGTGGGCTGTGGGGTCGGGGTCTTGCTTCGGCCGTAGTGTCTCGTCTTGGCTGTCTCCTTCCGACCCGGAACCTGCGTCGTCCTCCTCATCCTCCGCCTTCTCCTCCTCCTCCCCCTCTTCCTCGCCCCTTGCAGTAGCAGGAGCAGCAGACGAGTTCGAAATACCAATGAGGTCGTCCGTGTCCTGGATGGTAAGCTTGGCGAGCTTATCATCCCAGTACCGAAGCCGCTTCTGGTTCTCAAACAGCTGCTTCTGGTTCTCCTCGAGCTTATTCCGCATCTCAATCTCCACCGCCCTCGTCTCATTGAGCTCGGCCGTCTTGTCGTCGAGCTCCGCCTTGAGGGCCGCCAGCTCCTCCTCCTTGGCCGCCAGGGCCTCCTCGGCCTCCTCGACGCGGCTTCGAAGCGTCTCCGCCTTTTCGCCCTGGTTGTCGATATCGTGATCCAGCGCCTCGAGCTCGTGGATGGCCGCCTCGAGCTCCTTGGTGGCCTTGGCATGGTCCCTCGCGAGTTTGACCCTCTGCTTCTCGGCCTTGGCCTTGCGGACCTCGGCGTTGGACGTTTCTTCGTTTTGCGACACCACTTCCTCCTTGAGGGCGTCGACGTTGGCCCGTTGGATCCGCAGCTTCTCGCCGCCGGCCTCCATGATCTTGTCTTGCAGCGCCTTGATCTCCTCCTCGACGCCGGCCGTCTCGTCGTGGAGCCTCTGGAGGTCCCGGTGGAGCCTGGCCATCTCCTTCTCGAGGGCTGCCATCCGGCTGTCGTCCGACTGGGACGGCTGGTGCTCCCTGTCGAGCTCCTTGATGCGGCGCTGGGCGTCGGCGAGGTTCTTGGCGGCGCTGTCCACCTCGAGGCCGAGCTTCTGCATCGTGGTGTCGAGCTGAGGAATCTCCTCCTGCAGGGCCCGGAGTCGGTTTTCGAGGTCCCGTTGACGGTCCTGCCACACCTGGAACTTCTGCTCTAATGCTTCGAGGTCGGCTTCGAGCTCGGCAACCTGCTCTTTGCTCCGCTCGGGAATCAGCTTGGAAGACATCAAGCCTCTCTTGACCGTGGTGCCGCCGCCGGACATGGTACCGGACTTGTCGATGAGTTCCCCGTCCAGCGTCACCACGCGCCACCGCTTGGCGCCGTAGGCGATCCTGTTGGCCTGGGCGAGGTCGTTCGCCACCAAGGTGTCCTGCAGGGCATGATAGAAGGCCGGGCGGAACCGGTCGTCCCTGGCTCGGATGAGGTCGAAGAGGCGGGGGGCGTTCTCGGGCGTCTGGATGGGCTGCAGGTCACGGACCCTCAGCTTGTCCAGGCAGATGAAGTTGCCGCGGCCCAGGTTGGTCTTCCGCAGGTACTCGATGCACTGCTGGCCGGCCTCGACGGTGTCGGTGACAAAGTTTTCGAGGGAGGGACAGGCGGTGGAGATGGCGACGTCGTACTTTTGGTCAATGACGGCCAGGTTGCCCAGGCGGCCGTGGAAGCCGTCGATGCGGCCGGATTCCTTCATGCGCATCAGCGCCGCGAGAACCTTGTTCTGGGTCTGGGTCTGAGCGAGACTCGAGCGCGCCTCATCGGCCCTCTGCCGGGCATTGGACACCTTGGCTCGGACCCTGGGCTCGTCCCGGGCGAGTTCCTGGAGCTTCGCCTCGATCTTGCCCGCCTCCTTCTCGAGCCGGGCCTTTTCGATCGCACACTCCCGGAGCTCCTGGAGCTTAGCCGCCCTCCCTTCCTCGATGGAGCTGATCTTGGCTTCCAGCTCGGCCACGGCTACTTCTCCCGCATTGGCCTTTTCTCTGAGGATGGCCATTTCGCTCTCGGCCACGGCGATGGCGGATTGCTTCTGGTTGATCTTCTCCATCCAGGGCTCGAGAGACTTTTGCTTGGCGGCGATTTGGTCCGAGAACTTTTGCGTCTTGCCCTTGAGGCTTTCGCGGATGGTCGCCAGCTCCTCTTCTTCCTCCTGGATCCTGACTTCGAGCGAGGCGAGTTCCCTGGCGCGCGACTCGATCTCTCGGGTGCATTCCACGACGGTCTCGTCGGCCTCGGCGGCCGAGTTTTCGCAGCTGGCAATGGTCTTCTCGAGCTTCTTCTGCTTGTCGGTCAAGAACTTGCGCTTCTCGTCAAACTTGACGCGTTCTTGTTCAAACTTGGAGACCTCCTTGGCTAGGCCCTTGACTTCCTTCTCCTGGGCCTCGAATTCCCTGCTGCCCTGCGTATAGTTCTTCTGGAGCTCCTTGATGAGCTTCTGGCTCCCCTCATGCTTCTCCATCTCGGCATCGAGATGTGCCTGCATCTGGCTCATGGCCTCTTGGGTGACAGCCACGTTGTCGTTGCACTCGCTGATGTAGAGCTGGTACAGGGCCGACTTTTTCATGGCGAGCTCGTTTTCGTCGTTGATGTATGCCAGGGCCTTGTCCTTCTTGTCCTCGAGGCTGTTCTTCTCCTTCTCGACGTGCTGGACGCGACCGCTCTTCTCCATGCAAATGTCGTTGAGGGTTTCGACTTCGGTGGCGGCTTCTTCGATGGGCGTCTTGTATTTGGAGGTGCCGATGATGTCTTCGAGGTACTCGAGGAGGCCGTCGTCGTGTTCGTTGGCGGCCTTGGCCTTCATCTGCGCAATGGACTCGACTTCGCCCTGCAGGATGAGGAACCGCTTATGGTCAAGGTCGATGCCGCGGTCGCGCAGGAGCGTGGTGACGGTGGTGAAATTGGAGAGCTTGCTGTTGATAAAGTACTGGCTCGAATTGTTCTTGAAGGCCTTGCGCGATATGATGAGCTGGGAGTCGGGGATATCGACAGGACCGGCCCCGTTGGTCTGGTCGAGGACTTCCTTGAAATGCACGGCTACCTCGCAGTAGTCGAGGTTCGGATACTGGGCCGAGTTGTGAATCAAGGCGGAGAGCTTGCCCTGGCGCATCTTGCTGGCGCGGAAACCAAAGACGAAGAGCAGAGAGTCGATGACGTTGGACTTGCCGGAACCGTTGGGCCCGACGACGGAGGAGAAGGAGGCGTGGAACGGGCCAACCTCTTGGCGGCCCGCATAACTCTTGAAGTTTGTGAGGATGAGATGAGTGATGACGAGGCGGGGCTTGGGCGTGGTGTCCTGGACAACAGGCACGGTCAAGTTGCGCGATTTGAGCATAATGTCCATGGGCCTCTCCAAGATGGTGTCCATGGGTCGGATCGGCTTGATGGTGGCCTGGGTGTCATCGGCGGCGACGACCGTCTGCTCGTTGACGCTGGCGTTTGTGATGTCGGCGAGGGGCGCGCCATGATTCTGCGATGGCTCGGGAGTGGCGGAGGCCTTGGGGGTGAGAAGCGAGCGGTCCTCGACGTCTGATGGCTCCGACTTCACCGCTCTTTGGGCCACACTCTTGCGCTTCCTTGGGACGGGCTTGGGCTCATTCTCCGGCTCATCGATATCCATATCCACGGTCATTACCGTCTGATCGGCTTCCGAGATTTCGCATGGTTCTAGGGACGCGGGGAGGAGGCTCTTCTTCGGTCGGCCTCGCGGTCTCGGGGCTGATGTCGGTGCTGGTGTTGAGCTAGAGGCAACGGATGATGTGCTCAATCTTGAACGGGTTTGTCGGCGAATGGTGCGGGTAGGTGCCGGTGTATATTCGTCTTCTTCTTGGGTCATGGTAGTTGCATTCGCGAGTTCGTCCTCATCTGAGGACTCGATGATGGCTTGTCGCCGTGTGCGGCGCGTTCTGCCTGCCGCAGCTGACATGGCTAGTTAGTGGTGATGGAGTCGGCAGTTGCAACAATAAAGAAATCGATGCGCGAAATTAATAAGACTGCCAACTGTTGTAAGAGCGAATCACCACGGTAATCTGCAAGTGTTGTGTTGGTTAAAGTGCGATCGCGAGATCCCCCACCTTTCAACTCTGGCGTTTGTTTGATTTCATCCCGATTGGGAGTAGCGCCTAAACAAACCGAGCCACAGTAAGCACAGCCACAACCCGTCAGCCACAAGGCCAAACCAGCCTTCAATTCGACAAGCTTCAACTTTCTACGGATATCAGTCTCGCTTTGCGACACCACCAGCCATTGACCAGTCCGTATTCGTATACTCACCGAGACAATATCGAACGCCACAGCAGACATGTTTGACTACACCCGGTTCGACCATGTCTTCAGTCCGTCCGCACAGTTTCCATACGATCGACAGACTATCCAGGACATTGAAACCTACCGCAAGAGCTTCAATGGGATACTTTTTATCGACCGCGTTCTGAAGGCGCTTGGCCTCACCAAAGGTTGGATGTTCTACGCAGGCGCTTGCTTAACCATGGGCCCTAAACTAATCATTCACTCCTGTGCAGCCAGAACGTACCCTCCCAAGTCCGACGCTGCATTGAGGACGCTTCACCAAAACCTCTGCGAAGCCGACATCTCCATCCACCACCGCCTCTCCATCTTTTACTACTTTCTGCTCGACTTTGACAGCGACGACAGCCGATTGCAAATCTCCAACCGCTTCGCCGAGGTGTCGGGTGTTCCCAAGACGTACCAGATCTTCATGAAAGGCCTGTGGCTGCTGGACCACCAACAATTCGATGTGAGCATAAGTGGGATCGATTATTGTGAGGAATTCGACTAACCGTCTGACTAGCGGGCCTTGGAACACGTCACCCACCCATCCCTGACACCCGACTTTTCGGACGAGATCCTCGTCACCTTCGTCCGACACGCCCCAGCCAACGACTACACTCTCCCACTCGCCTACTACCACACGGTCCAGCCGATCCTGAAAGACCCAGAAGCGCTCGACCTTCTCTTCAACGCCATGGCGCGGACGAGCGTGACGGAGGCGCTCTACTTTTCCCGAAAGCACGCCGAGGCGGATCGGGAGCAGCTCTTCCGGCGACTGGTATCGAGCGTACTCGACGCCCCCGCCAGCGAGGAGACGGCCAACCGCGCAGTCGAGCTCGTGGGCCTCGCGCTGGACCCCGCCGAGGAGTCGTGGCTCGAGGAGTACCTAACTCAGGGAGAAGGCAAGCGGCTGAAGAATGCCAAGGACACTCTTCTCATGCGCAAGCTGGCTACTGGACGGTACGAGGAGGCTATCAAGGAGAGGGGCATGGGCAGTAAGTGGGGAGTGGTGTTGGAAGGAGTCAAGACCGGGTTGGGCGGGCGAACCGACTGATGGGCTACTATCCGCCATATCCATGTATTACGAACATCTTTCAGCATAGCATGGCGTTTGGTTGATGTCTGACTTTATCATACTCGGGCTGGAATTATTCAATGGGTATTCTATAGCTACGACGAGTTTGAATTGCTCGTAACAATTTACATTCGAATTTCCGAGTATTTATTTTACCTGACAGCTATACCAACTGACAGCAGCTGGGCCTTATCGGCCTGTTGCGCCCCGCTGATGACTCAGGAATTTTCTCACCACCAAGTCGCTCATCGTCACCGCCATGCGGAACTAGAAGGAAAAAGGAAGAAAAAGGACAAGAAAATGCATGACTTGACGAGACTGCAGGCCATGTCAATACTTCCACCTTCACGTCTTTCGTGTTATTTCTCAAATGGCTAGCTCCGCTACCAAATCCGTCAAGTTTGTCGAGTCGGGACCGTCCGGGCTGCCGGTCAAGCGGAAACAGGTGCAACAAGCATGTGAAGCCTGTCGTAAGCGTAAGAAACGGTGCGTCCACACGGGGGGCCAGGGCCAGGGACAAGGTCAGGGTCAGGGACAAGGACACGGCCAAGGACAACAACAAGCGTTTCCCAACGAAGACGGCGATGACAAGAGTCCCTCATTGAATTCATTCCCTCGGGCCCGCGATGGCCGCCCACGACGCAGCCTACCGGATGTTAGACAGCATGGAATGCCTCCCGGTCATCCCTCTGGCCGGTTCGTGTCCGATACCAACCCCGAGGGCATGTTCAGCGAGGCTGTCGGGAACAGTTCTGCTGCCGCTGCTACTACAGCTACTACTACTACTACGTCTCCCACGGCTGCAAACCCCCAGGCCCATCTGGGCAGATTCATCGGCGACACCAATCCACAAGGCATGTTCAGCGAAGCCATGAGCCCGCCTCGAAAGAATGGATGGCGCAAACCCAAACCCCCGTACCAGGAACGGCGGTTCGTCTGCGACACCAACCCCGAGGGCATGTTCGCCGAGGCCACCGGACCGCCGCAGGACCCGGCCGCTTCTTCGCGCAACGATGAAGTCGGCGTGTGGGTGCCGTCCCGTCCGCACGGGGCCTCCTCCCCCCGCTTCTCGTCTTCGTCTCCTACCATCCAGGCCCCCAACGCGCCGGCACCGCGACCGTCCATCCCCTTCGATCCCATCCTCCTGCCCTACGTGCGGGAACACTGTCTGCCCTGCGTCCCGCCCGAGAAGGACTTTCGCCAGCTGAAAAGGGTGTACACCCGCAAGATCCATCCCATCTACGCCCTCGTCCCGGACTCGGTCCTCGGAGACGACGACGACTCGCCCGCCAACATTGTCCTGCGGCAGGTCATCTCGCTCGCGGCATCTACTGACCCGTCCATGGCGAACCATCTGCGTCTGAAGAACAGAGGTCCGGCCAAGCTGGCCCTGGCCGACTTTACCAACGCGCTCTCGGGGGCCATCCGGACGACGCTGGCCACCAGTCTGATCCCCGACAGGACGGTCCACATCCGCGTGCTGTGCATGCTCTCGCTGTACTTCCAACCGTCGTGCGCCGAGGAGAGCGAGGTGCCGTCCCAGTTCTTCGCCGAAGCCGTCCATCACTGCCAGACGCTGGGGCTCCACCTGCTCCGCACCGGCGATCCCGCCCTCGAGACGCTGTTCTGCGCCGTCTGGGCCATCGACAAGATCAACGCCGCGGCCAACGGCCGGCCTCGCCTCCTGTACGAATGGGACTTTGCCGCCAGCGTGGACGAATGCATCGGTCGGCAGGAGCCCTGTTTCCGGCTGTTCCTGATGGTGTCCCGCTGGCTGGACAGGACCATCGACCTGTACCGGCCGGCCGTCAGCGCGGATGCCCTGGGGGAAAACAAGCCGTTTGTCGAGCTCCCCGTGCTCGAGCCGATGATTGTCGAAGCCAACGCGCTGGAGGTGCCGACGTTCCTCATCGCCACCATCGAGGTGTTTTACCACGCCGTCATCATCCTCTCCTGCCGGCTCCCGCGGCCCGGGGCGGCCGAGTCGAAGTATTCCGCCAACATCCCGCCGCCCATGGCCAACGCGCGGCGGTCGCTCGCGTCGGAACGCATCGCGAGCAACGTGAAGAGGGAGAAGCTCAGCCCCGTCCCGTTTGTGCCGTACGCCGTGTCGCTGTCGCTCAGCGTGGAGTACAGGAAGATGCGGCACAGCGCGCTCCCCATGTTCCGGTCCCGGGCCGTCGAGGCCTTCAAGGCCAACTGCGAGCTGCTGAAGCGGTACAAGGACGTTTTCCGCAACGCGCGCGTCACGTACGGGCTTGGCGAGCGCCTGCTGAAGGAGATGGAGCGCGCTGCCACGTCGCTGGCCCAGGAGGCGCCGACCGCCCAGACCCCGGCGCAGGGCTCCGTGTCGGATTTGTCGAGCCAGCCGACGCCGGAGATCCACCACCGCCATCACCCCGTGCAGGCGCCGCAGGATGCGCAACAGCAAGGGTACGACGCGTCGGTGAACGGGCTGCCCAACCTCGACGCCATGAATTTCCATCTCGACGTGTTTGGCCACTTTGATCCCAGTTTCGACCTGACCATGGCCGACAATGCGCTCGAGGGCAACTTGGACATTGGTCTGCCGCTGAACTGGGGGGACTGGGAGCAGACGGGAGCGGGCCCGGGTTGAGCTGTCTAGGGTGCGAGCGAAGATGTCGGAGTGGTGAACTGGGCTGGTCACCGACTGACGGGACACGCCGGGATCGTACTGTGCGTGACAGTGTCTTGCGAGCCGATACCCGCCAGTGAGAGCTTGGCTGGAAATATCGACTCATGATAGTCGAGCACTGGAGCAAGGACGGCGGATGGCCAGGTTTGTTCACCTAAACCTTATGCCGGCGGCGATTGTCATGCCGTATCAGTTCCGGGACTCAGTCGTTATCACGGCGAGGCAAGACGCAAGGGAGAAGGCAACCCCCGGCCTGTGTCGTCGATGCAATCCACCATCCATATCGCGTCGCCAAGTCTCGATCCCTTCAGTGCAACACCAGCACTGGGTCGGCGTTGATCTATCGCTGTGGCTTGGTCGGACTGAATCTTACGGATTAGGGGCGTATGCTTGGCGGTTGAATAGAAGGGATGCATCAGCGAGGCGAGCAGCTTTGGCAACTGGTCCTACATGCCGAGGCAGGGGTTGTTGTGGATTATATACCCAGGGGCACGTGTAGTCCTTGGTTACTGCATCCACTATAGAAAAAGCTTCAGAACAACACATTCAATCCCACTGGCAACCCTGGTGTGGCCCATGGTGCGAGTGCGTGCCTCTAGAGTCGATATACTAGAGGCACCGAGTTGGAAGAAACGTAGAGAAATAAGTCCTTCCAGTTCTTCGCAGTCTCGTGGTTAAACCTATGGAAGGCCTCAGTCGAGTGGAACTGGGGTCACGCTTTTTGCTCTTTTTATTCCCATTCTTTGTTCTCATTTTCTGTCTTCGCCCCTTCTCGGTGCCCCTCTCGGTGTATTCGGTGATCCCGAACTCACACCGAGCAGTCCGAGGTGAGCTCGGTATTACATAATCCAGAACCCCACATTTCTTCGTCACTTTGCCAGACGCCTCGAGCTTCAAGACTCGACGAACTCGCAACTCCGCCACCTCGGACGATTCGACCACCCAAGTCATGGACTTCACACGACAGCCCCAAATGAACCATCCATAACACCCAGAGAGATGGCACCTTGGAATTTGTTTATACGACTTCTCCTCACCTTTGAGGTACGGTCTTCGCTCTTCGCTTCCTCCTCGTGGACTCTACTGACACATCGTGGAACAGGACAAGATCATCGCATCTGTTCGTACGCCCTCGACTAGCCAAGACGAGGTCGGTGCAGCTAACCCGAGACGGATTCTAGATCCTCCGAAGCCCCGGCTTTCACCGCGGCGTAGGCCGTATCCACCGCATCATCAACGAGCGCAAATTCGGCCGTAACCCCCACGAACCCCTACGACCTGGCGAAGCGACTGGTGCGTCATCCCTTTCGGCGTGTACATTGGAAGAGGCATGCTGGAAGCTGACGTGGAACAAAAACAGAGGAGCCGGGACAAGTAAACAAGTTCCGGGAACACTTTATCGAAGAGTTGAAGAATCAATGGAGCGGGTCACCGAAGCGACCACGGAGCCAGCGCTCGTGGTGGCGTCCGAGACGATGATAGACGAGACGCGATAGACGAGACTGGTGATATCGAATCATGGCGTCCTTCCGAGATGGCCACCTTCCGAGACGGTAGGCCGAATACGCCGTGGCCTATTCAGGTACTGCGGGAGGAGAGGTGCAGTTTCTCAGTTGGGTGGCCTTGGTAGTCTCTTACATTGTCTGAATCAGCAGACAGCGCCACTGGGATACTGTTTCTACAGGCCTGCACGACTGGTATTTGGCGTTTTTGGGTCATTAATGAGCATGTGTCTAGCGGAAGTCGATGACCGACTGCTACGTTTCGTTACTACACCCCCAGCTTTGAGTTCCGGGGTCTTCTGGGAGTGTTCGCGACAGACGAGACAGCAGTACAGCAGCCTTGAGAGAATCTCCAGGCAATTTGCGAACCACGCTGCAAACAACATTCCAAATAGAGAAAGACATTGCCCGTTGAACCGAAGACGTCTGCAAAGAGGGCTGCTCATTCGATGGGATCTCGGATTGAATTCCACCCACATTCACTGGGACTTGGCACAGAATAACCTCGCTCTGCCTGTAAGAGAATCAGGGGAACAATCAAATTTAATCAACTAGGCTCCGCTCAAAACCTGGACGTCCGATCTCAGAACCGAGAATCTGGTTCGAGCGACACGACGACATCATGACAGGTCCCACAAGGACGGTTGACGGCGCTCGGACGGTCCATGACCTGGAAATGATCTTCGGAGCACAAGGAGCCGTCCATTTGTCACTGTCAACGCGGACATTGTTGCCGACGATCTGGATGGCGGGGGCTTGGTATGAATGGCCGTGGGACTCGGGGTCCGGACCAAGAGCCCGAGGGAACTGGAATGGAAACGGTCGGAGAATCAGGACGATAAACGGCGGTATTGACACAGGTCCATTGGCCACTTGCGCGAACGTGTATCGTCCTGTCCTTGGCTCGGGTGTTGTCGTTCGGACGATGGATCCCCATGCTCGGAACATGGCAATAAAGATTGCGCCAATCGACGGCACTATCCGAACCAGACATACAGACACCCAACTGCAAGACCAATGATCGAGCTCCCTCACGTTGGATGGCTGGGACTGACCCGGCCAAGGCCCCTCTTTCGGCTCCGGCCTTTATCCCCTTTGGGCGCCCTCGGAGGGAGACTCGACGAATACCACATTGACCATCGCTGTGACCCTCCGCCCTGCAGCATGCACATGTTTTTCCCAATGGGCCGTCTTTGCTTCCCCGTGTCTGGCCAAGCCGATCATTTTTCATTCGAAAGACCCCAGGACGCCAAGGCGCGTTGTCGTTGAACCCAACTTGGTCCTCGCTCCGCGTCACATCGTGAGCCGCCCGGCTGCGAAGAAGCGGGAAGAAGGGCCATGGCGTAGCATGTCGAGACAGTGAAATAGAGCCTGTGCCCACCCCTTCCTTTACTCTGCCCCTTTTCCCCGGCATCCCGTCTTTCATCAGTCGTTCCGTCACCATGAAGTCCCAAGTCGGAATCGCCGCCCTCTTGGCTCTGGCCCAGAGTGCATTGGCTCAAGTACCGGAATACGGTCAATGTAAGGGTCTCCTGCAGATGATGTGCAAATTGATGGCTAACCGTTGCGTCGAACAGGTGGTGGCTGGGAATGGATCGGCCCGGTTACCTGTACGGCTGGATATTACTGCCAGTACTGGAACCCATGTAAGGATTGAATACCGCCATGACAGGGCAAAGAATCCAGACTGACCATGCTGCAGACTATTCGCAGTGCATCCCGGGTGAACCTGAACCCAGCCCGACCAGCTCGAGCGCCCCTACCAGCTCGGCCATCCCGACCAGCTCCTCCAGCTCCTCCAGCGCCCCGGAGCCCACGACGTCTCCCGGGGCTTGCGACGGCAGCTTCAACTTCATCTCGGCCGAGGACTATGTCGCCGGCATGAACCCTGCCTGGAACCTGGGCAACACGCTCGACGCCATCCCCTACGAGGGCATGTGGAACAATCCCCCTGTGGAGGACCATGTGTTTGACTATGTGGTTGCGCGGGGATTCAAGGGCGTCCGTATCCCGGGTAAGTTTGTCGAGATACCGACATTGCAATGAACCTCGCCGATTACTGACCGAGTCGGCATGGTATAGTGACCTGGACGAACCTCCATTCGAGCGGTTCCCCCGACTGGACCATCGATCCCACCTGGCTCCAGCGCGTCGCCGATGTCATTGACATGGCTCTGGCGCGCGACCTCTACGTGACCGTCAACGTGCACCACGGTGAGTGAGCTCGAGAAAATGAATATAATTCCTTTTCTGCCTGCTAACTTGTGCAGACTCGTGGGAATGGGCCGACGTCACGTCGCCCAACGCCAACATTGCGCAGATTCAGGAGCGGTTCCGCGCCATCTGGGAACAGGTCGGCGAAAAGTTCGCCTGCGCCTCGTCCCGCCTGTCCTTCGAGTCGATCAACGAGCCCCCTGCCAACACCGCGGCCGAGGCCCAGCTGATCAACGAGTTTAACGAAATCTTTGTCGACGCCGTCACCGAGACGGGCGGGTTCAACACGCAGCGTGTCCTCCAGCTCACCGGCTCGGTGAGTGATGCGGCCAAGACGGCGGAATGGTTTGTGCCGCCTGCGAACATTCAGCAGCCGTGGGCGCTGCAGTACCACTACTATTCTCCTTGTATGTCTGATTATGCTCCCTCTCTTTGTCTCTGTGTCTCTCCCTCCTCCCCAGCTAACGCCGCCAGACGACTTCATCTTCAGTGCCTGGGGCAAGACCACCTGGGGCTCGGAGGACGACTACACCGTCCTGACCGAGGAGCTCTCCCTGGTCCGCAACGCCTTCCCCAACACCCCCCTCATCCTGGGCGAGTACGACGCCAGCCTCCTCAACACGGAGCCGGCCGCGCGGTGGAAGTGGTTCGACCAGGTGGCGCGCGTGTCGACGCAGCACGGCGTGGCGCTGGTCGTCTGGGACAACGGGCTGGACCACCTCGACCGCAACACGGGCATCTGGCGCGACCCCGTGGCGCTGGACATCGTGGAAGCCGTGCTGCGCGGGGAGAACAACTCGCTCCCGGACGCCACGACGGACCCCAACGACCTGGAGCAGTGGAGCTCGGCCTTTGTGTGGAACCGCGTCGGCGAGACGGTCGGCGACGCCGAGCTCCCGTGGCTCTTCAACGGGAACGCCCTCGCCGGCGTGCGGACGCACACGGGCGCCAACCTGGTCCAGGGTGTCGATTACACGGTTTCGTCCGACGCGGTGACGTTTACGGCGTCGTTCCTGTCGCAGTTCCTCGGCCCGGACGTCGCGCCGGGGAGCAAGGCGAACCTGACGCTGACGTTTTCGTCTGGCGCGCCGTCCATCGTGGAGGTGATCCAGTGGGACACGCCCGAGTTCCTGGCGCAGCCTGCGCCGGTGCTGGGGCAGGACCTCAACATTCCCATCGAGTACAAGGGGTGGAGCATGGTGGCGGCGGTGCGGGCCGTTGCCGAGGATGGGACGTTTTTGTTTGATGACTGGACCCAGTGGCTGCCTCCTCTGCAGCAGGGCCGGATTGTGAGTTCATTTCCCTCCTGTTCATGATGTTCTTTCTAATGAATCTAGACATTCAACGGCCAGTGGTTCTTTGACGGCGAGCAAGTCGTCATTCGGTCGGATTCCCTGAATGCTGTGGCGAGCCTCGGCCAGCCTGTCGACTTTGAGTTTGAGTTTTACCCTCGCGTGCCTGGAAACTCGATCACCTTTACCGTTGACCCGGCGGAATTTTGAGGGAGTGGTGATTAGGTGGAGATGTCCGTCAGTGTTGTCTCAATCATTCATGCCTTTGTAGATGTCTGGCGTTCTCATGTTAGCTAGATCATAATCAGGCATCGTCCGCATAGTGCAAGAAACGGTCCATCGCTCTTCATAGCCAACCTATTGAGTAGTATCAATTTTGTTTATTCAGTAGTCAATACATCGGGACACCGAAGACAGTAGAGTGACCCGGCTCAGTACCGGAGCGGGACGGTCTCGGAGTGGGGCTGATTCGGAGTCGGGGCCGAGGCCGAGAACGCCATCCGATAACTGGGAGTGTCTGAACAGGATAGACACCTAGTGGTGTTTCTGGTTCAGTCTTTTGGTTCGGAACATTAATAAGACCTCATATTAATTTAATCTACTTTCCTAGGCGTGTTCCAGGACAATAGGTAAGTTTGCCCTTTCGCTCTGAACACATGTGCAGCTCTCTGCAGAAACGCATGGGATCGACGACTCTTGGCGACCCCAATTCACGGCTTACCCTTTACGTCAGAGCAGATCCATTCTCTCCATTCGGCGGGGCACGATGGGGAAGGTCGATGAAGCGGTCGAATAACGGACGTCCGGCTAAATTGGATCGCGCCGGGAGTGGAGGGACGTTTGGAAGAATGGCTGGGTGCGAACTAACACAAGCTAAGTCGTGTTACCCCGCGCTCGGTTCCTGAGCGCATGAAGTACAAGTAGCAAGAGGGGAGGGGATAAAGGTAATGTTGTGCGGGTGTTGGTCCTCTACTATCACGAACATCTATCACCAGTTCACCTCGGGGTAAAGACAAACAAACAAGCTTCTAGTCCAACAAGCATGCCTCCTATCCGAAACCCCATCCTCCCCGGGTTCAACCCCGACCCGTCCATCGTCCGGGTGGGCGACGACTACTACATCGCCACGTCGACGTTCGAGTGGTTCCCCGGCGTCCAGATCCACCACTCCAAAGACCTGGCCAACTGGGACCTCGTGTGCCGGCCGCTGAACCGCAAGAGCCAGCTCGACATGCGCGGCAACCCGGACAGCTGCGGCATCTGGGCGCCCTGCCTCACGCACGACGGCAAGGAGTTCTGGCTCGTCTACACCGACGTCAAGCGCAAGGACGGCTCCTTCAAGGACACGCACAACTACATCGTCCGCGCCCCCTCCATCACCGGCCCCTGGTCCGACCCCGTCTACGTCAACTCGTCCGGCTTCGACCCGTCCCTCTTCCACGACGACGACGGCCGGAAATGGTTCTCCAACATGCTCTGGGACCACACCCGCCGCAGGCACGCCTTTGCCGGTATCCGCCTGCAGGAGCTGGACCCCGAGACCGGCAAGCTCATCGGCCCGCGCCGCACCATCTTCCTCGGCACCGAGCTCGCCCTCGTCGAGGGCCCCCACATCTACAAGCGCAACGGCTGGTACTACCTCCTCACCGCCGAGGGCGGCACCGCCTACGAGCACGCCTGCACGCTCGCGCGCTCCCGCGACATCTGGGGCCCCTACGAGCTCCACCCGCAAAAGTACATCGTCACGGCCAAGGACGCCCCCTTTGCCGCCCTCCAGCGCGCGGGCCACGGCGACATTGTCGACACGCCGACGGGCGAGACCTACGTGGTCCACCTCGCCGGCCGCCCCACGACCCAGCGCCGCCGCTGCGTGCTGGGCCGCGAGACGGCCATCCAGGCGGCCTACTGGGGCGAGGACGACTGGCTGTACGTCAAGGACGGCCCCGTCCCGTCGCTGTACGTCGACGTCCCCGGCACGCGCGACGAGGCGGCGTACTGGGCCGAGCGGCGGTACACGTTCGACGTGGCGGGCGAGCTGCACAAGGACTTCCAGTGGCTGCGGACGCCGGAGCCGGAGCGCATCTTTTCCGTGGCGGACGGCAAGCTGACGCTCTTTGGGCGCGAGTCGGTGGGGTCCTGGTTCGAGCAGGCGCTGGTGGCGCGGCGGCAGACGCACTTTTCGTACGACGCCGAGACGGTGGTGGAGTTTGCGCCGGCGGACGAGCGGCAGTTTGCGGGGCTGACGGCGTACTACTGCCGCTACAACTTCTTCTACCTGGCGGTGGCGGGCGACGAGGACGGCAACCGCGAGCTGCAGATCCTCAGCTCCGAGGCGTCGTGGCCCGAGGGGGACCTCCGGATGCCGTTCCCCGCCGAGCAGGTGCGGCTGCCGGCCGAGGGCAAGGTGAAGCTCGCGCTGTCGATCCGGGGGCCGCAGCTCCAGTTCTCGTATGCGGTCGAGGGGGAGGAGCTGAAGCCCGTGGGTCCGGTGCTGGATGCGTCCATCGTGTCGGATGAGTGTGGTGGCCACCAGGCGCACGGGAGCTTCACGGGGGCGTTTGTGGGCGTGGCGTGCTCGGATCTGAACGGCACGGCGGAGCCGGCCAAGTTTGATTACTTTACCTACCGGCCTGTCCAGGACCCTAGCGACCGATATGACATTTAGGAGTCATGAGTCGGCAGATGGATGTATGACTATGAATGATGGGCAGTAGACACGTAGGGTAAGGTATTTGAAGCAATGAAGAGAAGAATAATCATACATTACCTGAATCAAATCGTATAGAAGGGTTGAGGCTCAGCGTGTCAGGTCACGGCCTCACCCATCTCTCACGTCTACGCCTGGCCAGAGTCGGGGAGATTGAGAACAGGCTCCCTCGACTAGAGGACAGCTAATGACATGCTGAGGTGACGATGTCAAATATGTCTTTCTATTGACGATCATGTTCTGTATTTGAGGTGTCGATGCGTAAGGAATCAAGTCGCGCTGGGACAAGAAACGGAAAGCTGTAAACTGTCTATTGAAGCCGGAAAGCCTGCGAAAGGATTTTGGTTTCGATTTTCGTTGGTGTACGTTATATGTCAGCATAATACAAAGTACCCTCAACAATTGGCTTGGTGGTGTAGTTGGTTATCACGTCAGTCTAACACACTGAAGGTCGGGAGATCGAGCCTCCCCCGAGTCATTAATTTTTGTTTTTGCCTTTTTTTTTCATTTTTTTTTCTCACTCTCATTCCCACTTGGCGTTCTTTTTTTTTTCTTCTTCTTTTCTTTTCTCATTTTCTTCGCAATTTCTCTGTTTATTATTTTCTTGTACTTTGCCTGTACTTTTCCTTATTTCCCCTACCTTGCCATTCATTCTCTAAATCACAAGTCCTCTGACGTAGGACATTGAATCACATGCTGATGGAAAGCAGACATGACCACCTCGATACACAGGAAACGTTTTCAGACCAACGTACAATTCGATCCATTATGAACTAGAATACTTCATTGGAGTCTTATCAACGTATTCCTCACCCCATTTTGACAGACGGGAAACTAAGGATCGGCCTCGATATGAGCCATCAAGTCGGCAAAAATCGAGTCTCGACCATGATTGTAGCGAACCTCGGCCTCGGTCCAGTTGATAACCGCCCACACAGCATCAATGTACTTGGGCCGGGCATTCAAGTACTAGACCAGTCTGTCAGCGAGAGAACATGCGTACACCGAGAAACATGTGTACACCGAGAAACATGTGTACACCGTAAAAGACAAACCTGGAGATAGTAAGCATGCTCCCAAACATCCACGCCGATCAACGGCACGTCCTCCCCCACGACCGGATCCTGGTCCTTGGTCGTCACGATGCGCAGGCCCCCCTCGGGGACGGCGGTCCGCACAAGCCACCCCCAGCCGGAGCCCTGGACGCCGTTGAGGGCGGCGGAGAAGTGGTCGATGAGGGCGTCGTAGGAGCCAAAGGTGGCGGCGACGGCGGCGGAGAGGTTCGGGGCGCTGGCTTCCGGGTTCTGGGCGTCGTGGGAGGTGGGCGGGGCGAGGTTGCGCCAGAAGAGGGAGTGGTTGATGTGGCCGCCGCCGTTGAAGCGGATGGAGGGGAGGAGGGCGATTTGGTCGGCGATGCTGGACGCCTCGGCGTAGGCGGTGAGGGCCTTGTTGAGGTTGGTGACGTAGGCTTGGTGGTGGCGGTCGTGGTGGAGGGTCATGATGTCTTTGGAGATGGCGGGTTCCAGGGCCTGCGTGGATGGTAAGAGAAGGGGTGGGGGGGAAGATGGCACGGGGACTTACATCGTAGGCGTAGGGGAGGGGGGGGAGGGAGTACTGCTGGACGGCCATGATGGGAGGGTGGTATTCCTGGGGAGGTCAGTAGTTGAGTGGTTGAGTGGTTGAGTAGTCTTGGAATTGAGAAACAAAGACAAAGACAATCAATGAAAGAAGCGGCAGAATAAAGGAGGACGAGCGGCATTACCATGTCGGCGTATTGGACGTTCATCTTAAAGTCGTTGGCGAGGTAGGTGCTGGCTGGGGCTGATGGGGCGGCGACGTCAGTCATCTTGGCGACGCTACTCGAGGACGATGGGTGATAGTTCAAGCCACGGTGAGATGTGCCGTCTAGGTGGATTACGGCTGCGAGTACGAACTTGAGAGTATTGATACGCTGGTTATGTCGGTTGATTCGTATCCATGGGCGTGTCTTTGTACTGGATTGGGGGATTGGTGCGATGGTGATGATGGCGAGGTGTCAATGATGGCGAGGTGTCAATGATGGCGAGGTGTCAATGATGGCGAGGTGTCAATGATGGCGAGGTGTCAATGATGGCGAGGTGTCAATGATGGCGAGGTGTCAATGATGGCGAGGTGTCAATGATGGCGATGGCGATAATGCCGATGGTGGTGATGGTGGTGATAGTGGGATCGTGGTGATAGTGGGATGGTGGTGAGTGGTCAAGACACAGTTGCGATTGAAGCCTCGGTACGTTTTTTAGTGGTCCAGTACATCGTAATGTACCTACCACCCAGATCACACCAACAGCAAGATAATCGCCATCAGCTTACATCTGGCTTCGTTTAAGATGGAGTACTTCGTATATAAGGGTAAATAATCGAGGTATTCTGTTTACTGAGTACGAGGGGATATTATATTGTATTATTTTTCTCTATTTCTTGTGATTTTGAGTCCCGTCTGTAAGTGACAAGTGTACTTCGTAGGTACCAAGGTACAAGATGTGTACTGTAGCCTCACCACTCACCGAGCCGTCCTCCCTCACCGAGTTTTCCTCCCTCACCGAGTCGTCCTCACCGAGTCGTCCTCATCACCGCCATTCAGCCACGTCTATCCATGCAGTCGGCAAAAGTCATGCTTCATCCATTACTTCATTATCATCCTAAGCTAATTCGCGCCATACTTCTCGCCATACTGCGGCAGGTCCTCCGAGATAAACGGCACAATGTAATCCAGCTTGCCGACCTGGACGCCCCTGTTCCGAAAGATGGCGAAAGCCGCATTGACGTGGAACGACACGGTCGGCAGGGCGAACCCCAGCGCGTACCCCCGTGCCGGCGCCTTGAGGGGCCTCGGCCCCAGCTCAAACTCGACCTCGGCGTCCATGCGCGCGTCAATGGCCTCCTGGTCCTCGGCCGCGGCGTCCAGCACGGCGAGGACCTGGTCGATGCGCGCGCGCAGAAGGTCCGGCGTCGCCAGGCCCTCCTCGTCGCGCGACAGGTCCAGCGGCTCGATGCCGCGCACCCGGCTCGCCAGCCTCTGCGCAGCGTCCGTCGCCGCGTGCACCTGGAACGTGAGCGGGAACATGTCCGGCGCCAGGCTGGCCTTGGTGAAGACGCTCCAGGGCGTGGAGGTGGCGGTGGCGTGCGCCTCGGCCTTGTCGATGAGGGTGCGGAGCGCCTTGATGTAGGACTTGGACTGGAGCACCGTGGCGCTGAACCAGAAGGACGGCATGGTGGTGGTGGTTTATGTAGTGTCTGAGGTGGAGGTGGAGGTGGTGGTGGGAAGAGTTGGGTGAGAGAGGTCTGGTGTCTTTGATGGATGGATCAGAGTGTCGTTGAAGAAGAGGAGGACAGGACAGGACAGAGGGGGGGAGTTGGATATAAATTCTCGACCATCTATACCCATCTCTCCGTCTTTCCCTTCCCTCTTACTCCGTACTACTCAGCACCACTCACCTGCATGACGGAACGATTGGGCGCCCCTCAGCAGATGGAAAGGAGGGGAAAGAAGCAGAACCCATTCGTCCTCATCCTGTCTAGCTTCAGGTACTAATTGGGCGTTGGCCATTCCCCTCCCCGCTTTGCTTCTCCACGTGTGTGCATCCGGGATCGTGTCCCAATCCCGGCATGATGACGAGAGGGGTAATAAACAACTCGGGTCCTTGGCTTCGTTGCATTAGCTTCTCATATTCCATCTTGCCATTGATTCGGTACGAGTGGTAAGATGACAAATGCAAAAAGGGCGCAGTGCAGTGCATGCACCGGCTTTCGGGACACGGATCGGGGCCCCACGTGTCAGCTTCCGTGTCAGTGGCCGATGGATTTATCAGCAATCCGCACCAACAGACAAGTCGCTCCAGGTGTTTGTTCTTCTACGAATAGTGTACGTTGTACATACACTGCTTACTAGTCCGCCTATGCTCGACAGAGTAAAAACAAGCGCCTCTCGGCCCAACTGCAGCCGCCCCTGTCGCCGAGTGTCCCGTCATCACGACACCGACTGGAGGGACAGAGCAAACATACATGACCCCCAGTCCTTTGATTCATAAGCAACGCCAAGTAGCGTAAATCTACCGACATATTCCTCGTTCCACAGCATCATGTCAGGTACAGGGCATATGGTGGTGTGGTGGTGTGGTTCCTGACCCAAAGTCCGACAGCTTACCTGACGACCTCCCATAGCATTAGGCCTCCCGCCACGTTATGCCTTAGAACGGCCGAATCGTATGTAGAGCATCGCGAGATTCAAACAACTCGATTCCCATAATCTCATCGCTCCAGCCCATGCCCATACTCGTGCCCACGCTTCCCATATCCATGCGGCATAACCTACACAAAACCGAAGGAGAAACAAAGACTAATCACTCCTTACCAAACCCCCTTCGTATCCTGACCACCTCCCCCCGGAGATCCCGGTTCTCCGTCTCCAGCCCATCCAGCCGCTTCCGCGCCGCGTTCCGGTCCTGGTTCCTCGCCTCCCGCTCCGCCTTGAGCTTGTTCTCCAGGTCCCGCAGCCTCAGCATCCACGCCTTGTCGTCCGTCGTCAACCCTCCCCCTCCCCCCCGCTCCGCCACCGTCCCACCCCCCAAACTACCCGTCCGAGTCCTTGTCATCGTCCCCGCCCTGTCCACATCCCTGCCCCGTCGCCCCTTGACCTCCCTGTCTCGCGGCCCCGTCGGGATCGAAGGCGACGGGCTACCGCTCCCATCGACCGACCCACTACCACCACCACCACCACCGCCACCACCACCTGGTCCCGACCCGTACGCCGCCCGCGTTCGCACGTCGCACGCCGTCCGCAGCGTCGCATTCTCCACCTTGAGCTGCCGGTACGCCTCCTCCAGCCGCGCCAGCCGCGAGTAGTCGTGCGAGTTGAGCGTCCCCGACGCCACCCCGTTCCGCACAATCGACTCGAGCCGGTCCAGCTTCTTGGTCCGCGTGTCCAGCAGCCCCTCGAGGTTCTGGTACTCCTTCCACAGGTCCCGCTCCACGTCCTTGACCCGCGACTGGAACCCCCCCACCATCGTCTCGATCGTCTTGACCGCCGCCAGCAGGTTCTTGCTGAACCCCGGCAGCATCGTGCCCACCGACTCGAGCGACGGCAGCGCCCGCCCGTTGATCAGGCTGTTGTCGTGCGCCCAGTCCGTCCCGCACAGCGCCGACAGCCGCATCCAGAGAACGAGCAGCAGGTTGTTGCGCTCCGTCAGCTGCTCCCGTAGTGCCGTCTCCAGCTGCGCGATCCTCCGTCTGTCCTGCGCCCGTCCCGCCTCCAGCTCCACGATGCGCGCGTCCTGCGACCCGACCGTCCGCGACACGTGGCTGTGCGTCTTTTGGAACGTTTCGAATCGGCTCTTGGTCGTCCGGTGCGCCTGCTGTTCTTTGCTGAGGAGTTCCGACAGCTTGTGCACCTCCAGTCCGTGCGACTCGAGCAGCTCGTCGCGCTGCTTGATGATGCGGTCCTTTTCCACCAGCGACGCCTTGGTCGAGTCCAGGTCGCGGATCGTGTTTTCCAGCTCGCGCTGCAGCCGTGTGATGTTCTGTAATTGTTAGTTGAGAGGCGAAAAAGGGACAAAGGGAAGAAGACTACCTTCAAAAGACTGGACCGCGTCCCGTTAAGGTCGCCCAGCGCCTCCCGCAGATTATTCTCCAGCTCAAACAGCCTCTCCTTCCACTCGGTCGCCTCCACCTCCCGCGACGCCAGGCTCTTGTGCAGCCGGCGCGCCTCGTCCTTGGCCGTCGACATTTCCCGGTTGAGCTCGTTGACAAACTGCTGCACCTCCTCCTTCTCCTGGCTCGCCACCATCTCGCGCTGCTCCCGCTCCTCCGCCAGCCGCCCCTTGAGCTCCTTCACCTGCTCCTGCTCCTCCCGCAGGCTCTGCTGCGCGTCGTCGCACGCCGCCTCGAGGTTGCTGATGCGGATCTTGTCCGCCTCCTGCTCCTCCCGCAGGAACGCAATCTCGCTCTGGCTCGACTCCTGCTGCACCCCGAGCCGCTGCGCCTTGTCGTTGGTCTCGCGGAGCTTCGTCTCGAGCTCTTCCGACTCGCGGTGCGCCGCCTCGAGTTCCTGCTCCAGCTCTTCGATCCGGTCCACCTTCTTCTCCTGCTCGTCCTCCAGCCGGACCAGCGCCTCGCTCATCTTGCGCATCTCCTCCTGCAGCGCCGCAAAGTTCTCCGAACGGTCGTCCAGCTCCAGCTGCAGCCGGTCAATCTCCTCGTTCCTCTGGTCCGCCTCCCCCTCGAGCGCGTCAATCTCCTCTTGCGCCTCCTTCCGAAGCGCCTCGAACGCCGCTTCCATCTCGGCATGTTCGCGCAGCGCCTCGTCGCGCTCCGCCTGCAGCGCCATCAGGTCGTTCACCGTGTTGTCGAGTTCCTCCTGCAGCGCCGTCGCCAGCTCCTCGGCCTGCCTCTTGGCCTCGACCGCCGTCTCAAAGTCCTCCATGCAGCCGTCGAGTTCCCGCTGCAGCTCCTGGTTGTGCAGCTTGACCTCGTTGACCCTGTCGCGCGCCTCGGCCAGTTGGTTCTCCAGCTCCTCGCGCTCGGCGTCTTCCATCTCCGTCACCTGCGTCCGCGCGTTGCTGACACGCGACATGGACCGATGGTGGCTGCCGCCGCCGGCGCGGGACGCGGACCGCTCAAAGATGCTGTCGATGGTGGACGGTGCGGTGGCCCCGCGGCGCATGGCCATCTTCAGGTCCTCGATCTCTTGGTATAGGCGCTCCTTTTCGCGGTTCCTCGACGTCAGCATGGAGGTCTGGGCGCCCACTTCGCGTCGCAGCTCGGCGTTCTCGTGCCGCAACTGCTCGCTCTCCCGGCGCATTTCCTCGACAAAGGTGCTCGCCGTGCTGAACCCGCCGTTGGTCTCCGCTTCGGCCGACAGTCCGGACATCGGCCGGCTACGGCTGGGCGACATTTGCCTGTTCTTCTTACTGATGTTGTAAATGTTCGTGGTGTGATGCAAGCCTCCTCCCGCTGCTGATCCTGTTCCTGGTCCTCCTGCTGCTCCGCCGTGGGCCGACATGACCTCCTGCTTCAGCCGGTATAGCTCGTCGCGCATGCGCTTGTTGTCCTCGTCTGCCTGTTCCCGCCGTGCCGTCTCCTGTTCGAGTAGATCCTTCCACACGTCGGCCTCCTCCTGCCTCCCGAGGTTCTCGCTTCCCGTCCTCTCGCCTAGCGACTTGACCATCTCGGCGAGCTTGCGCTTTTCCGACTCCTTGGTCATGCTCTCGTTCCTCAGCTTTTCAATCTCGACGACGTATTCCTCCATCCGTTCACGTAGGTAGATGAGCTCCTCCTCGCGTTCCTGGGCGTCCTGGTCGAAGAAGTGGCCGGTCTGGTCGTTGGAGGAGGCGGCGCTGCGGGCGGTGCTCGGCCTTTCGTCGTCCTCCTTGAGCTGCTTCTCCAGCTCCTTGACGCGGCGGCGGAGGGCCTTGTTGTCGTGCTGGGCGACGGCGAGGGTCGTCTTGAGCTCGACGTTCTCCGAGATCATCTCCTTAATACCTTCTTCGGAGAGCTTGTCGAGGCGGTCGCTGAGGAACATGACCTTGAGTTTCAGGTCAAAGTTCTCCTTGGATAGGCGCTCGATGGTGCTGCTCTGTTCCTTGAGCGTCAGGTTCCTGCCCGAACGGCCGGTGCCGACCAGGGTGGTGGTATCCGACGGCTTCCTAGGCGTCGCGAGGCCGGGTCTTGGACCTGTACTCCCGCATGAGGGATTCGGGGACCTGGACGTTCTTCACGTGGCGGGGCGAGGACGGTATCGGTGGGAGCGGCCAGGCTGCTCTTAGCGGCCTTGGGGGTCTTCAGAGGGTCGTCGTTGGGGTGGTTCGGTCGGGTCGGCGAGCCGTCGTTCTCGTCCAGCGTCTCCAACAGCGGCGTCTGTCCCGCTTCGGGCCCGTCGTCGAGCCCCGATGCCATGCTGCCCATGCTCACGGATCGCGAAACACTATTGCTGATGCTCCGGGGAATCATCTGACCGGGACCGCCGAGGGCGAGGGGGTAGTCGTGGCCCATGTTAACAGTCACGTCGCTGTCGAGGTCGTCGTGAGAATCGGGGTTGGTGACGAAGGACGAAATGGAGGAACGCTGGCTGGTGCCACGGCTTCGTAGATACTTGGGACGCTTCCCGTAGCGCAAGGCGTGGCCGGGGGTGTTGCCGGCATCCGCAGAAGCCTTGCGCATGGCGGTAGAGGATGCGGCAGAGGCTTCGGATTGGGCCATGGACAGATCGGCAGCCAGCTGGTCGTCGTCATGGTCGGCGGTACCGTG
The DNA here is from genome assembly GCF_042370955.1 of Sodiomyces alcalophilus JCM 7366. NCBI lineage: Eukaryota > Fungi > Ascomycota > Sordariomycetes > Glomerellales > Plectosphaerellaceae > Sodiomyces > Sodiomyces alcalophilus. The sequence continues at coordinate 925,875 of NW_027263538.1, forward strand.
ATTCTCACTTTGCGGAAGGTGGTAGGACGAAGTTCTTCGGACCTCCCTCCTGGCGGCGGACACAGCTCGTGAGATGGTCCTCCGAGTAGCGGCGGTAGTGGGCGAAGACGAAAGGTTCTCGAGAGAGGAGGTCGTATTACTGACGTCGGCAGATACGGAACCGTCGTGGGCTCGGCGCCGAGGGAGGTGGAGGGACGACTCATCGCGCACGGGCGAGGCGTCGGAGGCAGCCACTGGGTCTTCCGTGTCGGGCTGGTCGGTAGGGTTATTTTGGGTCGGTGACGGGGACCTGGGTTTGGTAGGGCTTGGGCCGTCGAAGAGGTATGTGTCATCGGCACCAGACCGGACCAGGGCTGGGATCTGGACGGTAGATAGCTGGGAGACGAAGCTGGACTCGACGTCTTGTAGGTGGGCTCGAACGGCATCCTCGGCGTGAGAGTCGTTGTGTTGTCTGGATTCGTCAAAGGTGATGCCCTCGACGTAACTCTGATCGGGTAAAGCGGCGTGGGGTTGATTGCTTTGATGTGATTGTTCGTGTTCGTGTTCGTGTTCGTGTTCCTGTTCTCGTTCCTGCTCCTGCTCCGGCTCCTGCTCCTGTTCCTGGCCCTGCCCCTGCTCCTCCCCCAGCCCCTGTTCCTGCTCCATCTGGTCTGGTTGGTTGGGAGGAGCAGGAGGCGGTAGTTGTTGATGCTGCAGGTCTTTCTTCACGGGAGAAACGAGCGAGTCGTCGAGCGCATGGGGATCGAGTAAAGAGGAGTCGTCGACGCGGTGGGATGTGGCAGGACGGGAATTGGAGCCGGGGCTCGATTGTTTCGGGATCTCGTCGTCCTCCATCGGGATCTATGATGATGGCGGACGTCGGCTGGGAATTGCAAACATGAGCGTCGTAGGGGGATTGGTTAACTATTGGCTGCTTTTCTCTTGTTGTTGTCCGGGGCGAAAGGCAGCAAAATAGTTGGCTTGGGGATCAATCTGGTCGGGGAGGTATTCGTTTGCGTTGGGCGATTCTGAAGGGCCAAGTTGAACTGGCGCCAGTTACGGTGCTTTTCTGTTGGAATGGAAAAGAAAAACCCCAACGAGCGTCGAAGGAGTCGAGTTGTATAATCGAGAGGGCTGAGGATGGAAGGTGAATGTTTGTTTGAGAGTTGAGAGTTGAGAGTTGAAGGTTGAGGGTTGAGAGTTGGGTGCTGCTTCCAGCTCCTGCTTCATGCGCTCGGTCCTACGTGGGTGGTTCTTTCCGTCCCCTGGCCTGGCCCATCGCACCTGCTTTCGTAAAGCCACTGTACGAATACAAGGGTGGTACGCCACAGCACGATAGCACAGGGCGCCTAGGGGGCTCGAACGGTGATCGAGCCACTAAGCAGCGGCCTCTCCTCACTATTGCTCACTATTACGGCCCCTCTTATTCCCCTGTAAGCCAGGGCCCCTTGTAGCATCCCTTCTAATGTTTGCGGTTGCTATGACAGCGGGCTGGTGGTTCGTGCTTCTTGAAGATAAGACGTCTCCGTGATTCGCTCATACGAAGCAGAGCAGGCTTATGTAATATTCGCGTGCCAAGATGTGCGTCTTGGGTAATCCTACTGAGTAATCTTTCTGACCGAGTTACCAAGTACGCTTCTTATAACCATCTCATCCACCATATCAACATCGCAGACTTCCAATACTGATCAAAAACTGTCTTGTAGATTACTTGGATTTTCAAGATATATCAGCGTATCGAGTTGAAGCATCTCTCCTAGTGTAACAAAGGCGCCCGGGAACACATCTAGGTCACCGCATACCCCACCAACCACCCATCGTGATCGACCGCCTCCTCATCATCCTAATCTCCTGCTCGGCTCGATCCTCTTCACTGCGAGAACTTCTCCGGGACCTTTTTACTAACACCCAAAACGTTAGCCACTCGTCACCGTCTGTCGCGCGTGCGCAAGGTAAGACGACGAGAAAAGCAAGGCTTACCCGGTGCCCTTCTCAAACATACCACGGCCCGTATCCGTGATCCGCTCCTGCGTGTCGCGGTCGATGTTGTGACCCGACTTTTGGGCGGCCGCGCCAAAGGCTGAGAAGAGATGTTAGTGGAATGCTTCCACCTCCCCAGGTACTTTGTGGGAGGGGGCAAAGGAAGGGAAAGGCCGTGGCAACATTACCCTTATCGAGGTAGTCGTCCTGCTGACCACCCTGGGCACCCTGAGCACCCTGGGTGGCTTGAGACGACTGCTCCTTGCTGGAGTCGGAGCCCCCCTTCATAGCATTCTTGAGTTTGTCCATTGTTGGATTGCTGCAATCGGATGGAAATGCGTAGGATGGATGGATTCTTGTTCAACGAAATTTGGCCTTAGATGTTTTGTTTCTCGGGCCTCCTGTCTCGGTGTGTGTAGACGGGCGATCCAGAGAGGGGTAAAGGCAGTCTAATATAATCCTCAAGTCCTTATCAAATACCATCCAACCTCCACCTCTTTCCAGTGTCGTCATGAACTTCTCCAACCCACCCGAAACCGTCCAGCCTGTCTTGGGAATGCGTGTGCATACCGGTGAAGAAGTACCCCATGTGTATCTTCTGGTAGCTTATACAGAGAGCGGAGTAACGGTATCTTTGCGCACGGAGTAGTATGGGACAGGTACAGATGAGACAGATGACCGAGGTGGTATGTAGTACTCCGCAGTGACGTTGGCGCAACCCCGCAGAGACATATGATGTGCAGCGTAGGGTCTCGGAGTCTCGAATGTGACTCTTCAGCTCAGCTGCATGGACATTACATCAAGTGCAGCTAAGTGAACTGTTTTAACCAGACCAGTCAACTTAAAAAGGTGGAATCCGGTCCGGCAGAATTAGCGCCTGATCGTCAACGAACAGTGGAGCGATTGGCAGACCGAGTACACGTAGTGTATCAAAGATAACTGGAGAAAGACGGAACGGAGGAGGGGACATGGAGGAAAGCGGCTGGCCGGTAACATATTCGTATGGCGTTGCAGTCCGAGACACGGGCGACGGGATGACATGGAAAACAGGGCCATAGGGATGGTCCTCGGCGAGGGGAGGGATAAGGGAGACTGGTTAGTAGATGTCCGGTTTAAGGCGATAAGAGACATACATATAGACGTAGTGGATTGGAATTGGAATTGTAATCGAGTGTTCGTCTGCAGACACTGGGGATGGCTCTGTATTCTGCGGTCAAGCCTCAACCAGGAACACAACTCGGGTCAGTGCCTTACCTAGGTACTCATCACTACCCTCCAACATAATCATATTATACAGTCGGTCTGGCGCAAGCCGGCCGTGGAAAAAAGAAAAAGAAGCAAGGTATCACCTCTGAACGCCCTCCCCATAATTTGTCGCAGACTCATCCAACGCTTTCGCTCGTATAAAGATCCGAAAAAGGGGCCTGAAATTTGGCATCCAGGCCATAAATGGGCTATCGTAGAAGTGTTTAAAATGGCAAAACGTTCGCTCGTCGATCATTGATCATGCATGGTAAAATAGAAGGCATTGAAAAACGAGGCAACTTTGAAAAAGACCGCAATCGAGTGGGAGTTCGAGTCGAGGACCTTGGGACTACGCGGTGACAAAGACCTGGTAGGCCATGACCATGATCCAGACCAGGAACAATGCCCCCACGATGCAAAAGGCAAAGGCGGCTTGCCATGTTTGACCTGCGAGAAACGGGGTCAGCAAGAAGAGGAACAATAAAAAGGGGGTGCTTCTACTCACAGACAGTCCGCTGCTGCAACCACGCCAAGGTCTGCAGGTTCGTCCCCTTGGGGTTGAAGCTGAAGACGGCCACGTCACAACTCCCCTGTATGGAGCCCGAGGGCCCGAAAAGCTGCACTGCAACGACGACGAGCCCGACCATCCAGAGGACGAAGAGGACAAAGGCGCCGATCATGACGATGGCAGGGAGGAGGCGGCGGTTGAATATCAGGTAGAGCAGGAGGATGATGTAGACGAGCGTGAGGGAGGCCACGGTGACGAGGTAGGGGAAGTACCTGCGACGAGACGCCGTCTGTTAGCAGGAATACGACTTGGGCGGAGGGAGGGAGAGGACGGAGACGAACCATGGTATTGGGAGGAGGAGCTGTTCCTGGACCTGGATGAATATGGCGAAAGAACCGATGAGGAAACAGGACGCGACCAGCATGATGAGGATCCAAATGTTGAGCTGGACTCCCGGCCACTGGTAGCGGTGTGTCTTGACGGGTCTCCTTTCGTAGAGCATCGACCCATCTGTTATTGTTGACGCCATGGTTGGGTGGAATTGACGGCGTAGAGAGGAGTTGGTGAGACGGGCAGCACAGGACTAGAGGCGGGTGAGTCGAGGACGGTTGACGTCCAGAAGACGGGTTTTCGGCAACCGCAACGTCGTCCGATCTTCTATACGAGGTGTCGGCCGATCGTCGCGTCGTGTTGTCGATGTCGATATCGAAGTCGAAGTCGTGATTCGGTCACTGTCGATGGGCCCGGGTCGAAGGCCACCCGAGCGGGCTCGCAGTCGGAAGGTCTCGAAACCCAACGCAAGGTACGACGGCGAGATGGAAAAAGGAGAAAAGACCGAGAAAGAGAAGCGGGCGTGGTTGTCACGATGGATGGATTAAGTAGGTAGGTGGGATTTTTTGGTGGGCGACACACGGCGGGGGTGAGGCTGTCGTGGATATTTCTTCGTTGGGACCCAATGCAAGGCGGAACACACAAAGCACACAAAACACAAGCACAACAAGGGATTGGCTGTGTCGCTTCTTGGCTCGGGTCTCTCGTCGGCCACGTCCCTCGCGCAGCAACGGAGGAATTGGGTGTTGAGCAGGATGCAATGCAAATGCACCCTGCGACCCGCTCTGAATGTCGAGTCCAATCGGTGGGCGGCAGAACGGAAGTGTCCGACGGGGGACGGATGGGAATCGGTGTCGATCAGTTCGCAAGCCCGGGACGGCGACGGGAGAGTCGAGGGTTGAAATAGAGTAGACAAAGTCGGCAAAAGGAGCGGTCTGGTGGTGAGGGATCGTTCGTCGTCGGGGCAGAGACCGGGGCCTGAGATGGAGCCGTGCGCCAGGGGACGGGACCGTCAAAGTGGATGGCAATTTGAACGGAAGACCGGGGGCAGAGACAGCACGGAATGGATGACTCAACGTCGATGGAAAGGGATTGGTGTCTTTGTGCAGTCTGACTTGTCTTGGGCGACTTGAGATGATGATTACATCTTCCACGTGTGTTGCGTATGACGGTTAGAGTGGAGGTATTGTATAATGTAGGTACGACGTGGTGAAATGACGGCGGGGTTGAAGAGGGAAGAAACGGCGAAAAGGCAGATGGCTGGGGACTGGTCTGGGCACGCCAGCGCATTTGGGTGGGTTTGGTGGTGCCTGAGGGAGTCTTGGCAGCGAGCGCTCAGGTACAGTGGTGTACCACCGATCGCCGAGCTTGACCGCCAACAAACCAATGTAAAAAGCTTCGATTCTGGAACTAAAAAGTACATCTATTCTCCGACGGTAACGATGATAAACAAGAAATAATCAAATCCATACTCCTGCGCCGTCTTTGAATCTAGCGGTGCGTAAGCTAGCCATTCTTCTTCTACATATAACATGCCAACATGCTTCTTCCCGACGCCTTCTAGTGACAGGCTAGACGTCCCCTGTAGGTAACGTGTAACGCTCTATGTATCTCTTCAAGATAATCTCCCTCGCTTCTCCCTTCTGTATTCACTCGCAACTCCACCCTCACAGCAGCGACTCGCCCAGCGCACACCGCACTATCGAACATCCCGCCCGCACCGTCTCGTGCGCCCCGACATCCCTATCGTCCGCCAGGGTCGGGTTGACCTCGACCAGGTCGACGGCCACCAAGCTACCGGTGGCGTGGACGCTCTCGCAAATGTAATCGCCCTCGCGCAGCGTCAGGCCGCCGCGGACCGGGGTGCCCGTCGAAGGCGCCCACAGGGGGTCGAGGGCGTCGACGTCGAAGCTGAGGTGGATGGGCGTGTCGTTGCCAATGTGGGCGAGGGCCATCTCCATGACGCGGCCGATGCCGTGCCTGTCAATGTCGTGCATGCTGAAGGCGCGGATGCCGTGGTCGCGCAGGATGCGTTTCTCGGGGGGGTCGACGTCGCGCAGGGCAATGTACACCAGCTTGGCGGTGCTCACGAGGTGGTCGTCGCGCAGCCAGCCAAAGGGGAGGTCGGGGTTCTCCTCGCGCGCGAGCCCCGAGGCGAACGCCACGGGCATGCCGTGGATGTTGCCGCTGTCGCTCGTCTCGGGGGTGTTGATGTCGGCGTGGGCGTCGACCCAGATAACGGCGATCTCGCGGCCCAGGCGCTCGCGTATGGCCTTGGCCGACCCGGCGAGGGTGCCGATGGCGATGCTGTGGTCGCCGCCCAGGGTGAGGACCATGCGGCCCCGGGAGGCGTGGTGGTGCACTTGCTCGGCGATACGTTCTGTGACGGCCGACACGGCGCGCGGGTTCTTCATGTTGCGGTGGGGAGGGTCGTCGGCGGGGGCCAGGTCGCTGTATAGGTGTACCTCGTCATCGCCGTGGAGTTTGTAGCCGAGCTCGTCGCGGAGCTGGGTGAGAAGACCGGATTCGATGAGGGCCTTGGGGGCCGCATCTACGCCTGGTTTGCACTGAGTACGTTAGCTTTGGTAGGTTTGGTCCAGTTGTGTTGTCGTGTGGGATGGATTGTGTGCTGAGGAGACCATGGGTATGGCCTGCGTACCTGACCGCCCGAGAAGCCGACGGCGACGATGCCCAAGTCCTCCGGGTTGCTGAGAAACTTGGACTTGACCATGGAGGTGCACATGGAGGGCGACATTCGTAGGGTATGGAGCGGGTAGAGGTGGGTAGTGGTGGAGGTTCTGTTCTTAAGGTAGGTAGGTACCTTAGGTAGGTAGAGGGCACTTAGATGAGAAACCGCTGGCCCAGGTATTCGGACGAAAGAAGGAACGAGAAGTCAAAGAAGAGATAATGACTGATAGTAGTTAGTAGAGGGAAAGGAAGAAAGAAAGAAAGAAGAAGAAAATAAATGGAGATGAAATACCTTAAGGCTGGCTTCGGCTTTTGGGTGGTTTCAGTAGCAGGCCTCGTTCCTTTTTACCCCTAAACACCCCCCTTGTTTTGCCTCCTTTTCTTCTCTTTATCTCTCCCAAGCCTCGTGACTCGCCCGCCAAAACCACTACTTCTAACCAAAAAGAATACTTGGTAGATAAAAGAAACACTGAACTCTGCTCGGAACGACTAAAGCGCGATGGAGGGGCATGTGGACCTCGTCCCGGCACCACCTGCACTTAGGGGACTGCGGAGCCGCGATAAGACCGATAAGCCTCATGGTCCCATACCCCGCCCAGGCCTCCGAGCGGCCCCAAAGTGCAGGTGCTCCGAGGCGCCTTCCCCTAAGTGCAGGTCCAGCCTGGGCCGTGATTCGTGCGCTCGGCGGGTCCGGTAATCGTCGGCGTGCAACGGTTGGACGGTACGTAATCAGAGGTCAAGTGACGTTCTTCCCCTGGCTAATGTTAATGTGTCTGTGACATCATACGCATACTCAGCACGAAGTACCGTTTATGCTGCAACGTGGGATGTTCTTAACGGGTCGTACGTAAGCTCCGTTAGCTACAGGTATAGAGCTACTTCGTATCGAGGGAATGAACGCCCAAGAAAAACAAGGCTCAGTGCTTCGTACAGGATGCAAATAATAGGCCCAAGTGGGAATCAGAAAGCAAAGCGCAAAACGATGAGGATCCTCATCTAACACCAAACGCCCGCCCCATTGGCATCGCAAATGTTCTCGTCGTAGCCTCGCCCTCCCTTGTCATATCGTATTGGTTCATGCACCGACCTCCAGGTCCCCCACGGCCGTCAAATCCTCCACCCACCCCATCACCTCCCTCTCGTCGTCCACCACCCGCGCATACTCCAACAACAACCGCAGCGTGTACACCTGCATGTCCTCCTTCCGCAGCACCTTCTCCGCCCACGCCTTGCCCGCCGTCGCGATCCTCTCCCCCTCCTCGTCGTGGCCCGCCACCTCGTCGCCGTACCCGAGAAAGTACTCCATGATGCCGTAGTAGTCGCCCAGTCGGCTATCCATCGGCACAAAGTGCTTCCACGCCACGAGCCGGTCGTCGTGCCACTCCCGCCACACCGTCGCCTTGATCGGCACGCTCGTGCTGCGCAGGAACCCCAGGTACCGCCCGCTGAAGCTGTTCCCGTCCACGTCCGGGAGGTACTTGCTCACAAACTGCTGCGCCATCGTCAGGCCCTGCGCCACCATGAAGTGCGCCTTGGTGTACCCGCAGCTCCCGTCCGCCTCCTCCCCGGCCGGGTCGCACATCATCTCCGTGAACGCCACGTTGGCCCACGTCTTGAGCCACGCGCCCAGCTTGCCCGCCGCCTGCGCCGCCACGCGGTACGCCGGCTCCGCGAGCGCAAAGTTGGCCTCCCGCCACTGCCCGGCCTCCACCCGCGACACCAGCGTGTCGTTGTTCATGCTGACGAACCGGTGCCGCTGGAACCCGGGCCAGTTGCTCGCCCGGTTGCGGCCCCCCGTCGCCACCCCGCGCCACGTCACCCCGTTCTCCTTGGTCGACCAGGCCTCGCCGTGGTACGATCCGCCCGTGAACCTCTCCTCGTCTTTCCAGTACATGGCCGCCGGGATGAGGATTTCGTTGTTGATGGCCAGCTTGGATCCCCCGAACAGCGGGAAGAGGACCTTGGTGGTCGATGTGGAGAGCGGTTCGATGAAGATGCCGTTGAGGCCTTGCAGGTCGGGCTGGTGACAAATCTCCTTGGCCAGCGACGAGTTGGAGACGTACCCGTCGCGGAGGTGAGGTTCCGCGTTGGTCATGGAAATCGTTGGGGGTTTCGCGAAGCTGTCTTCGGATTGGAGGGGGGCCGTGCGGGCTGGGCTGTCGGGCGGGCACCCAAGGCGCGCGAGTTTCCAGTAGAATTCTGTGGCGGTCATTAGCAAGCCGTTTGAGTGGCGAGCAATAATAAAGAAGTAAAACGAAATAGCGTGCGGGAAAAAGGGCTGAGGCGTAAAACGGTAAAGCCAAAACAAAAAGCCAACGGCAATAAATAAAACGCACGGCAAATGATACGTACTCGTCTTGTCCCACTTCTTCCGCCGCACCTTGACCGCAGGCTCAACCTGGCCCGGCGGCGGAAGCCTCTGAAAAGTCGAAGTAACGTCCTGAGGCCGCGGCATGACGCGTGTCTGCTCCGCCCGCTGGATATACGTTGCCATCTCCTCCCACGGCACAATGATGCGCGGTTCGTCCATGGGGTTGAGGGCAATGTCCATATCCGGGAGCAAGTGCTGGATGGAGGTGACGAGGTCGAGCCAAATCTCGGTCCAGAACCACGTGCTGGTGGTGTTCGCGAATCCGTCGCGCACGGTGATGTTCTGGTCAAAGGCGGAGGCTTCCTTGCGCATCAGCGCCGGGTCGAGGGCCCAGAAGGGCTCCAGGTCGTGGTAGATTTGGTCGAAAAAGTCCTCGATGACGAGGGCGTCGTGCTTGACGGCAAAGTGGTACCATGCGTCGAACCCCGGCGGTGGGTGGCGGCCGCGACGGTTGCGGTAGGCTTCGGCGGCGGCGCCGACGGTTTTGGATTCTTTGGCGAGGAGTTGGTTGAACGTTATATCTGCTTCCGCTATGAGCGTGTCGATCGGATGGTACTGTTTCTGTAGGGGAGTCTTTGGTCGGTCGGAGTCGGAGGCCGGCCTTGGGAGTGATTCCGCCGATTGTCTGTTCTCGTCGCCATGGTCCTGCGAATTCGGGATCGGGGATTGGGCACCGTTGCGGAGGTGATCTGCGGGCGGGTCGAAGGCTGATGGTGCTGCGTAGTCTTGGATGTGTGTGATGGGAGGGTTGTTCAATCTCAGGTAGTAGAACCAGCAGAAGAGGAATGTGGCGGCGATGGAATAGCGCACGATGCCCGAGACACGGCGACGCGAAAAGGCCGGCGACAAGGTGGCCATGATGGGAGACTTCCACTCCCTTGCAGTCGAGGGAGACACCAGGTCCAAATCTGGAGAAGAGAGGTCGAAGCGGGCGTCAAGACATTGGAGTCGGGGGCCAATGCGGCGAGTTGGCGAGGATTACGGTCGGCAAGTCTTTTATTCGTCTGTCGGCACGAGATCGCACAATGGGGATCGAGGGACGCGGGAGAAGGCGACGTTGACGTTGTCTGGGTCAAGTGAAGTGGGAAAGGGTCGGAAGTGAAGGAGTGACGGGCTTGACAGAAAGGGAAAGAAGGAAATCGCCAACGGGATGTCAAATGGATGACAGTATGGCAGTCGCAGGGGATATATGACGCCTGCAGATCAATGGTATGGTGGAAGAGTCGGGTGCAGGTCGTGTGGGCAGTCGGGGAGAAGAATCCCGGAATAGGAGGACCAAAAGGAGAGCTTTTTTGGATCGACGGGAGATTTGTTTGATCTGAATGACGACTGCCGGGTGGCAGTGGAAGTGTCCTGTTGGTGGTCAGTGGTCATGAACGGTTCTGGACAAAGGACAAGGGCGCTAATAAGGAGGCCTAACGAATAGAGGGACGCGCCTCCGAAATTTCCCCCTGCATCAAGTATCTTTGGTCTGGTGGGTACTTTCACAGACGGCAGAGAAGGGTGCAGATATAAGTAGTTCATGGACCTCAAGTACCTTCGGGTCAAGCTTCATCATGGGTTCACGCGAGTGTCTAAGGTAAAGACTGGGAAGACCACTGTCAAAGACCATAATATATACAGTAAACAGATCTCATTAATGAATAGAGACCAAATAATATCCTGTCCAGTACGTGCTTCGAATAAATCGTGGCCTGTCTTGACACTCGGCGAGCTGAGCTCAAATTTCCGAATGTCCGTCCAACACATTACCGGCCTTCTATGCCTAGATTAATTATTATAAAGAGATAAATCTAGACTCCTGCTACGAGACCAAAGATATAAGGGAAAGTCAGCTCACAAATGCTCCGGGAGTTGAATTGTACCACGCAGCTCGGCTGGCTGCAAGAACAACGAAATCTGCCCGACCTACTCCGTATTATATTGTAATAACATGAATACTACAGCAACGCCTCTGCCCACCCTCTATGTCTACGTTATACATGTACATAATACAGTTACACAACTCAAGCCACAAACTCGGGCCCGTGCTGTCCCTCCGGCTCCGGCATCTCCATGTCGTCGCCGTGCCGCCCAATAAGCTCCGCATACGTCGGCCGGAAAGGCCACGCCATGAACCCCTCCAAAATCTCCATCCACTGCGTCTCGTTCAGCACCCTGGCACACACCCCCGCGTGCCCGTCGCCCGCCAACCCCCCACGCGCCGGGTCCCGCAGGCTCGGGCACCGCTCCAGGATCCCCTCCCGCGCCCCCGGCCACAGCTTCTCCAGCGACGCACTCACCGGCTCCAGCGACGTCGTCAGCATCGACCGCTGGATGAGGTCAAACATGTCGCCCGCCCGGCACGACCCGGGCCCCGCATCCCGCAGGAGCCGGTGCATCGCCTTGGGCTGCACGTCCAGCAGCGTCGCCTCCACGTTGGGGAAGAACTCGTCCTCCGCCACCCGCAGCGGCTCCCACGGCCGCCGGTCCCAGAGCAGCACCGGCGGCGTCTGCCGGTACACGTGCGCGTTGTCGCGCAGCAGCCGGAAGTCGATCAGCGGGTTCTTGCCCAGGTCCTGCACCTGCTCGTTGTACGCCGCCTCGCGCGCCGCCAGTTCCGCTTCCGTCAGCTCGCCCGACGCCCGGAGCCGCGACAGCTCCGCCAGCTCCTGCAGCAGCTCCTGGAACCGCACCGTCCACTTTTCTTGTTTCGTCGCCTGCGCCCGGAGCGCCGACCGCCGCGCCCATTCCTTGGGGTGGTCGTCCGCGTTCAGCTCGCCCGCCTGCGCCGCCCGGTCGAGTGCTTCCAGCTCCGCCATGTACGGCCGCTCGATGTACGACGGCCCCACGTGCGCAGCCTCGGCCGCCGACTTGGTCCGCCCCTTGTACGTCTTGATGACTTCCTCCGTGAGCTCCATCCGTCGGTGCGCCGGCGGTAACCCGATGCCGTTCGCCTCGGCCCGCGCCAGCGCCTCGCGCGTGCTGTCGATGTTGATCCACCGGTCCCGGAGGTAGAGCTTGCGGAGCTGCTCGGGCGCCACCTGCAGCGACGCAGGGTCCTTCCCCGCCACCTCGGCCAGCCACTCGCACGCAAACTCGGCCTGCAGCGCCGACTTCTTGCGGTTCTGCAGGCACCGCGGCAGAAAGGTGCGCTTGTCGTCGTCGTTGACCCAGATGAGCATGCGGACGAGCCCGTACTTTTGAAAGAGCGAGCCGAACCGCACGCTGGTCAGGAGCTGGTAGAGCACGAGCACCGCGATGGAATCGAAGTTGCGGAACCGTCGCTTGGGGAAGTACGAAAGGTTGGCCGTGACTAGGAGCGTGTCGTTGCGTTGCGGGTCGACCGAGGGGCTGCTACGGGGCTGTTCGACCTGGTGCTCCAGGTAGCCCATGGCCGTCTGGAGTTCATTCCACAAGATGCCCGAGTGCGGGACGAGGCGCGTGTTGGGTTTGGAGAGCAGAGGTTCGAGAAATGGTCGATAAAACTCGGCATCGGGTTCCATCAGGATATGTGACCGCGGTTGGAGGACGTCGTTGAGGGCCTTGCTCCAGACGCCGGCGCCGGGGTTGATGTCGAGGAGGTCGCATCCGACGTGGCGCTTTAGAGTAGGGCCGATGTAATTAACAATGTCATCTATGGAGCGTCATCATGTCAGCGGGGAATATTCCACATATTTGGTGGTAACATGCCAACGACGACGACTGCACGTACCGCAGAGCTTCTCGCTGACAATGTTCACGCGAGACTTGTCGCCAGTCGGCTTCTTCACCTGGGCAGCCTTGGTTTTGGATCGGGACGTCTTGGTCTTGGTCTTGGCATCCTTCTTCTTCGCCGCCACCCTTCGAGGCTGATGCGACCAGAGTTCCGTTTCCGCAAGCCTCTCTGCAACAGGCGTCGATGCTTTTAGTAGGCTGGCAGTGAGGGTGGAGGATGCACGGTTGCGGGGTTGTATCGTCGCTACGCGACAAGATATTGGTATGGTTGCCCGCACATGTCGAAGTGCAAGCCACATCTAGAAGAATAATCGAACAAAAGAGAAGTGGAGGAAGAAGTGGATGTTGATCGAAGCGGAAAGATCGTGAGGTTTAGCCCGGACATAGAAACAAAATGTACGGAGGTACTTTAACAAGTCATATCTTATCGATAAAGAAATTGGCTAGAACAGGTACCAGAAATTTGTACCTTATCTTATCTATCCTATCTTATCTACAAAACTCCGCACTGGATCAGCCCCGCGACTGTTGCTCCGGGACCCGCAATCCTTAACCCGCAAACCGCAACCCCAACGTAATTCGTGCCTTTTTATTTTTCCCGCGATTCTCGAAATGTTGCGATGCTTCACCCCAACTCTCGTTTCGAACCTCTCTCTCCGAAGCGCCATTCGACCCATCGGCTTGCGCTACCTCCATAAAATGGCTCCCAGTATGCCCCCCTGACCTCGAGGCCATCCCATACGATCGAACCGGCAGTATCCAACTAACATCTTCAAAGCTCCCAATCTCCCTCCCGACCGTCGACCTATTGTCATTTCCGGCCCCTCTGGCGTCGGCAAGGGCACCCTCTACAACCTCCTCTTTACCCGTCACCCCGATACCTTTACTCTCTCCGTCTCCCACACCACGCGAGGCCCTCGGCCGGGCGAGCAGGATGGCGTCCATTACCACTACGTTACCAAGGAGGCCTTCCTGGACCTGGTAGCCAAGGACGGATTCGTCGAGCAGTATGTTATTTCCATTTCGATACCGAGTTATTGAATATAGGACCAAAACTAACAACATGATGTGCTTCAGCGCCCAATTCGGCGACAACCTATACGGCACGAGCAAGATGACCATCGAGGAGCAGACAGCCAAGGGCAAGGCGGTGGTCCTGGACATTGAGATGGAAGGCGTCAAGCAAATACAGAAGAGCTCCATCAACGCGAGATACGTCTTCATCGCGCCGCCTTCCGACGAAGAACTCGAGCGGCGGTTACGGGCCCGGGCGACCGAGTCGGAGGAGTCGATTCAGAAGCGCCTCACGCAGGCCAAGAACGAGATTGCCTACGCCAACACTGGTGTGCACCACAGAATCATCGTCAACGATGACCTTGAGAGGGCGTACAAGGAGTTGGAGGACTTTGTCTATGCGGCCCCTTCATGACAGCCGAGCATACAGCGAAGCACTCGGATAGGTGAACCGCACTACACCCAGCTATTACCTTGAATACTCTACTGGAATCACCTCTCGAACCAAACAACTATCTTCAGCGAGACGGCAGTTTTATTCACCAACTACCCACGTAAAACGTCGCTCAGCATTCTACACCACGGGCGCATACTATGGAAGTAAGGGAAGCACGGTCATTTCCTTTCAAATGTCTCGTCACTTATAATACTAGAACAGACAATCATAGAAGAATACAGTCATCAACCGCCACTGCTTCACTTCTCATTACTTCCCATCGACACGTCCTACTATACTAACTACACAGTTCCAAACGAAGCGTCATCGTCCCAATCCCCGCGCGCGCATCATTCAAGATCCAACATTCCTACACTTAGGCACGACCCAAGATGTTGCTCTCGTAGATGGTGGTCGTCTTGCCAGTGTTGTTATTCTCAATCTATGTCGCGTTGCACGTCAGTCACACATGCCCTTAAGCGGGTTGATTGCCAGGGATAGAAAAATCCCTACCTCATAACGCGGCTCTTCCTCGCTGGCTTGGACGTTGCGCTCGGCTTGACGGCCAGGCTGGGTCAAGACGTCCTTGATGACGCCGGTGCTCTCGGAGGTGTTGGAGTCGGGGCCTGTGGTGGTGTTAGTTGGCGTTGAAGACTTGGGCGGCGGGCTGGAGAGACGAACCTCCAACCGGCTTGTAGCGGACATTGTCGCCGTTCTTGTACATCGGCATGGTGACGGTTGTGTTGTCGTGTTGTTGTATAGTTGTTCTGGTGATTTAACTGTCGAGAGTGAAGGTTGAGTCTCTTGGAATCTGGATATGTGTTGTGGGAGAGATAGGACGGCCGACCGGCTGGTAAGTGGGAGTATATATAGACGACGGCCAGGACTTGGTGGCAGGGGCATGTGAGCGCATATCGGATGGACAGATGGATGGATGATGAGTAGACTGCCCAACGATGGCCGTGAACTTGAAGTGACGTGACATTAGCCTCCTGGTTCTTAAAACAAGGTTGATGCCCGGGTGCGTTCCGCGCCGGCATTGGGCCGTGGTTGACGCTATTATCTACGAGAATCCATTTACCTCCAAGACGGCTCCCTCTTAACGAAGCTTGTCTCCTCTATGATGGGCTTGTATTTGGTTGGGCGGTCTTGCGAATCCATGCGGTTACGCCAGCTGAGGCTGGACTGAAAGATGTTATTCGGACAATGGCTTCTGTTTGTTGGGTGATGGTGACGGCGCGATGATGCAGCTGATGGAGATGGTGACGTTTGATGCATATGAGTTCATTACCATCTGTGGCCACTTTCGTCACCGAGTCGGTTGTCCAGTGATTGAACACCGTCTTGTTGGGCATGCCGGCTTCTGGTTGATGCTGCGACTGGATCCTCGAGATGAACAAACTGTAATGAATTAATGAATACTCTAGACGCTCGAAATATTGATGCAATTTGAACAAAATACGTTGACGCCTTAGACCGATGGCTCCCCCAACTGTCTAAGCATGCCCTCCCCCGGCCCTCACCTCCGCCCAGCGAACCGGCTCATAAGGAGGCCCCCCAGCATAGACTTCACCGTGCCCCTCTTCCGCGGCCTCTCATACTCGTCCGCATACCTGGTAGAATCCGGATACCCCGGCGGATCGTCCCTATTCCGAAGCGCCGCCATGGCTGCCGCCCCCGCCGCCGCCGTGGCGAGTTTGGTCCCCTTCTGCGCCCAGTTGGACCGGTCCTTGCGCATCTTCCACGCCTCCGTCGCACCGGCCGCCAGCGCCGCACTCCCCGCCGCCAACATTTTATCCTTGTTGATCTGGCTTTGGAATGATGCCGACGCAGAACGGGCACGGGGGCGGTTGTGACCCCGGCTCCTGCGGCTTCTGCGGCCGTAATCGTCGTCGTCGTCGTCGTCATCGTCGTAGTCGCTGTGACGGCGCCGTCCGCGACCGCGATCGTCGTGACGCCGCCGGCGATGTTTGTTGTCGCTGGACCGTGGCGGGTAGTACTTGCTGCTTCCACGGGGCGGGTGGCGGCTATCGCTGGCCGCGCGCCGATGGGAGGAGGAGGAAGGTACATGGCGGTCGTCTTCGTCCTCGTCGGAGTCGGAGTACGAGTCGCGGCGGCCCCGGCGCCGAGGTGGATCGAGAGAGTGGGAGCGGTGGCGCTGGGGGGAAGGGCTATGGCGGGAGCGGCGGGGGTCCTTTCTGCTTCGGTCCTTGTCCCTGGGGCGATCTAGGTTTCGGTCGCGACGGTCGCGAGGCGGCGGAGAGTAACCATCTTCGTAGTCCGAGTAGCGCTCGCGGCGTCGGGGAGGCGGCGAGGTGTAGTAGCCTCTGTCTGGATCGATGTATTCGTAGTCTGGGACGCGATTGTTATGGCGCCCGGATCGGGGACGTGGGGAGTCGCCGTAGTCTTCGTCGGGGTGGGACCATTCGGGCTCGCGCGTCCGGCGGCGACGGTCTCGGGAGGCCATGGTGGGGAAGGTACAGGTTGAAAATATGGGTCGTGATGTTCTTATATCCAGACAAAGGAAGAAACAGAGATTGTTGCGACAATGGTCCTTTGTTGCGCAAGTCTTTGTCCAAGGTCGTCGTCGTTCCTTTTCGTACCACTGCTCCGTATATCACTCGTGACCCAGCCACTGAATCAAATTAGATCTTCTCCGTACAGGATTGGTCGAGGCATGTGGAATGATGTAAATCTGCCGAATGACGCAGTTCCAGCTGCAGCCAGGTTTGCTGGCACGAAGATGGCAACGGATGATCCTAATAGATCAGCACCAAGTACGTTGTACTTCGTAGCTGAATGTCTTGGTCGACAGATAGTAGACTAGAGATAATCGAGAACGAGACAAAGGAAAGCCAAGATACTGGCTGGCGAAGGACTTACTGTTCGGGCCAGTGGGCAATGAACTGGGAAGATGGTCATGGAGCTGGGAGCTCAGCTGGAAGGGTGCACAAGTGGAGATGTGCTATGACGTCACACCGAGAAATGTGTCTGGTGGGTCCGTAAACCTCGGTGAGTGACTTGACCGAGGTGAGCCTGATACGAAGTAAGGAACACCAGATATGTAGAACCCAGGAGTAGCACACCCACGCCCACCATGGTGAAGACGTGGTACTGGCATCCGGCGGATCCAAGGAGGGTAACGGCAAATGTTCGCGTGGTGAGACAATGAGATGGACAGGAATGCGTGTGGCAGTATGAGGTCAAATTGGCGATGAATTGTGTCCGAGTACAATGTACTTCGTAGCTATTGGAGGTTGAGCTAATGCCCCACTAGGTGACTAGAGGTAATGATAGGTTGACCTCTATCGTCATGTGACCTCTTATCAGTGCCGCCGCAACGTGGTTCTTGCGACAGTATGTCAGTGTCAGGTACTTCGTAACTGAGGTGTAAATATAGCTGCCGTTGTTACGGCCCGGGCAGTCGGACCAGCTTGAGTAATGTGACACCTTTGATGGCATTAAGTATTACTTGAACGAAGCATTCTGATAGAAACATCTTGTCTAGAATGCAACGACATGCATCACCTGTACGCCGTTTAGATATGCATTACGGCAGCTCTTAGTAAGCAACAGCAGCCCTGTAACGGTGCCCAAAGAGTACGAATACGTTGTAATGTCCTCCGTTGAGGTATCGCTGACAAGATATACAAACGGAAATGATGCTTTTGTAAAGTACTCGGTACACGCTGGTTAAGAAACATGCTAGGCGAACTCCCCCATCCCATCCCTGCCTCCTCACCGCCTTCTCCCAACCGTCCTTCTCCCTCACCATTTCCATTCATTTCCATTCTCGACATCCACCTTCCCGAATCCATCAATTGTCTCACTTCGTCTCACTTCTCCCCTCCTGCGCCACCTGCTTAGGCTTGCGTACCCAAACCTCCTCGATGGGATCGCCATACCCGCGCACGCAGATCCAATCTCCCGTCCCGTACTCTGCCGGTGCCACTCTGACGCCTCTTCCACCGCCCCCGATGATCAGGTTTCCTGGCCGGTATTTGGGATCCTGCTGCATCCGCCGGATCACGCTGCCGTGCACCCTCACGTCGTCCGGGATATCTCGTACCTCGCCGCGCGGGAGCGGCCACCGGATGGGCTTCCACGTCCCGTCCGGTTGCAGGTCAAGCCGCCGGAACGGCATCCACTCCATCAGCCGCCACACAAACACCGATATGTGAGGGAGTCCCTTGCCGTACCCCAGCGAGTCGTGGATGTCTGCCAGGTGTGCCTCGAACAGCATCTCCTCGAACGCTTCCTTGGCCTTTTGTCGGCATCCCTCCGTCTCCTGTGTCTCACCATCCTCACCACCACCACCACCATGATACTCTCCCTTGCGCATGATATCGTCCTTGTCGTTATCATCTGTGCCCTTCTCATCGTCGTCGTTCTTCTGCGTCGTCCCGCTTCCCGGCGAGCTGCCTGGCGACGGTGCGTCCACGTGGATCTCCGGCACGATAGGCTGCTGCGGCGCTTTTCTCCCCCGCGGGCTCCCGTAGATCTCGTCTAGTTCGCCCGGTACGATGCAGCCAATCTCCTCCAGCTGGTCGACGTCGAACCGGAGGCCCGCCCGCATGGCCTCGCGCACCATCCACACCAGTGGGATGTGGCTGGAATTCTTCTTGCCCGGTTTCACGTCCCAGCCTCCGCCAATGTCCCCGTGGCCTCCCGCGAACCACACCTCGTCGATATCCTGGTCTTCTTCGTCCGACTCGTACCCGAGTTCCGACAGTGGCACCCTCGAGTACATCGAGAAGTGATCCAACGGTTCGTTGGCCGCCCGCCGGCTCGTTGCCCGGGATCTCGACCGCGAGCGTCTCCTGTAGGGCGCTGGCTGGTCGAGCATGTCCTCCTCCGGCCGGACCGTGTCCCTGCCTCTGCTGTCTGCTCGCGAGCCTCCCCTCGCCGTGGAACCCATCCGCCGGCTCGGCCGGTACTTCTCGTGGAGCCCCTGGATCGCCTCGTTGAGGGGCGAAAAGTCGATCAGGCCGTGCATCGGGTTGTGCCTCCTGCCCCGTCCCGGCTGCTGGTACATGAGGTCTTGTCGGAACTTGGCCCGCCGCTCGTCGATGCTGACGGCGTGCCGAACCACCTTGGCCGAGCTGCGCGCCGTAAAAGGGAACTTGCTCCGCTGCATCCACGCCGTCTCGAACCGCGGCACGCTGTTGACCGTGTCGAACAGGCCCAGGAACCGCACCCGCTTGATCGGCCGCGAGAAGGTTTCTCGGAACCCCTTGAGAAACTTCCACATCTTCCTCTTCTCCTCCTTGCCCTTGGGCGTCGAATTGGACCGGCGGCACTGCCATTGCGAGAACGCGTTCCACGCGAAGATGACCATCTCCTCGTTGCCGTGCGCCAGCAGCCCGACGTGATCTAACATCTCCGCCAGGAACCGCGCAACGTACGCCCCGCGCGAGAAGCCGAACATGTAAATCTCGTCGCCGGGCGAGCAGTATTTCATCAGGAACCGGTACCCTCCCACCACGTGCTGATCAAAAGACGAACCGACGGCCGAGTCTTTTGCCATCTGATACCACGACGTGACCTTGGCTTTCAGCCCCGTGTGGGACAAGCTGTCCGAGACGACATACGTGCCGATGCCGGCTGGATTGGGGGGGTTTCCCCTCGAGTTAGCCCTCCACCTCCCTGTGTCACAACGAATTTCTGCCATTCCACTTACGTTGATAGTATTGATCTGTCGCATTGCTATCGTTTAGTAATGGTCCTGGTCTATGTTGACCACCCAGCGAGTTCACTTACATTGGTCATCCGACGAGCTGTCGAGCATACGGAATATCTTGAGAATGTTGCTGTCCCTATCATCTCCGTGGAACTTGTTCCCCGTCCCGTCAAAGCAAAGCACCAGCTTCTTCGGTCTATGCCACGGTTCATGTCCAGCCTCGGGGCGCTCGACGACCCCGAGTCCAACCCGGTTAGTCGGTCTGCTGGCGCTTGAGGCATTCTCGTGCACCACTGTCACCGGTTGACTGAAGGAGAAGGCCATTGGGGACCAGCTTGCGACAAGTTCCGAGTTACTACCTGTGTTTTCGAGGAAGCGGATGACGCCTAATGGGCCAGCACGCGCGTGCGTTGTATATGATTACCTTTCCAATGCCCGCACGTGCTTTCCGTCTACCTGCCTGCACTTCCCGCCTCGGCCCTGTGGGGGCTATCTCGCCTTCATATACCGTCCCCGGCCTAGACCAAGAGACGGCATGGTCACATGGGATCTTGATTGGAGCGGCCAGCTCTCGCGACCTGACTGCCAAGTTCTCCACGGCGCTCTGCAATGGGCGGGGCCGTCGCTGGATCGTCGCCGAACTGGGCATTTGTATTGGGATTATGGCTAAGGCTGTGGGCGGCGCGTATGTACCAAGAACATCGTGTCGTCTGGTTGAGAGAACAAGGAGTCAGTGCCGGCATGGCCAGGGCAAACGGCCTGCCGAATCGAATCCCCCTGTACAGCTGGCTGCACCATCGCCCCACGTCCCAATGGCCAGTCGATCTGCTTTGTACGAGACAAGCAGCAATAGCTTCCGAATCCGCAGGGCCAACGTGGGGTCGACAGGATTATCACCATCTTATCCTTCCGGTTAAAGCGGTCAGTCTAATTCGGCCTAATGTCTAGGTACGTTGTAATATGTCGGGGACTACACTCGTGAACGTCATGGTCTCACCCAGCTGCTACCTGCCTCGTAGGGGAGGTCATAAGACGGCGGTGTTACGCCTTGTGCGTCAATATGGCGCAAATTTCCCGCGTCTTCACCAACCATAGAGCCTTGGAGGTCATTGGAATGAGGCCGTTCACCACCTGGGGAGAGGAGGGGTCGGCTCAGGGCCACCCTCAGTCTTCTTTTACCGCTCATGTACGAAACTTGTCGCCATCCGCACCGCATATCACATATCAGTCTTCACGATAATGGTGGCCGCGTCTCCATAAGCCAGCCACTCAGAGCCGTTGAGGCGGGAGTCCGGTTCCGTCGACGTGACACCATTCTGGCATCTGGATCACCACACCATATCAGACACGAGCACGCACAACACCAGAGACTTGGGACCTGTCAGTCCCATGTTTTTCTTCCATGCCAACGGGAAGATGGGATGCTAATGCCAGGACTGGGAAACCCGAGTGGCGGGTGGGTGACCAGTGTCTGGTTTAAATGGTGCACGCATGGGCACGGCGGTTGGCCCGACCCGCCTGGGTCCGGTCGGTCTCCCGGCAGCCAATTTGCTTGGGTCATTGGGATTGCGGCTCGAGCATGGGTGCCGAGCATGGACTCACATAGGACACGGCTGGGTCCCACTGCCGAGAAAGATTTTCATGTTCACTTCAGGGCGGCCCAGTGGAACCCCAAGCTCCTGCGACGTTTCTGAGTGGCCGACGCGCCGTGGCGCTGAGACATTGGCTCGACTGTCTCAGTTGCTTTGAGGCACCTCGACCATGATATTTGTCATGTCATTCTTCTCCCTGCGACGCACCTCGTCCATTCAGCTACCCACTGGCACTGAGACGAGCATCAGCTTAACCTGAAGGAGAAGAGGGTGAGATCTTTCCGCCATACGACATGCCGGACGTCTCGGATATTCGTTGCGTTGCGCCTGTGAGGGCGCATGGAACTGGTATAAATGAAGCGGTAACTTGAAAGATGACCTGGCCATACAAGAGGACCAGACTACTATAATTGTCTGGCGTTTTTCTTGTACGACAAAGCTTGGCCAAGTGTTTCTCTTTTTCTCTTTTGCTCGTCTCCTCTTCTCTCCGTTTCCCCCGTCTTCCCAGCTGTTGAAGTTGAAAGACAGAGACTTTCCCTTGTGGCGATTCTCCGTGTATTGAACAGTGTCCTGGGGCAAGGCTCGCTTGACCTGATCTACCTCATTCACTACCCGCCAATATGAACGGGGCCCATACCTCTTCCGCAACGTCCGAGGGCTCCGCGGAGCAGGGGGCCGTTTCCAAGCAGGAGAAGCAGAAAAACGCCGTACCGCAGTTTGAGTATCTCCCCACCCAGGGCGAGACCAAAGCAAAGCCCTTCGGCGGTTCTATTCCCAAGGAGAAGGATGGGACGGTGGCCGGTCTCCAGAGACTGCGGCAAGCGTCGAAGCGGCCACTCCCCAAGCGGTACGGGGACGGTTCCTACCCGGTGGTGGCGACCCGGCCCGGCGCCATGGAGCACATCAAGGCCCTTCAGTATAGAGGTAGGCATGACGAACGCCCACTTCCCCCTTCACGTGCATGTCAGGACTAACATGGGAAACATCAGATGTCAAGACCCTGCTCGAGATCGTCAAGGGCAAGATCAAAGGGGAGAAGATCAAGGATGACAAGACGATGATCATGGAACGTACCATCCAGCTCGTCGCCAAGCTGCCGCATAACTCCAAGACCCGCGACGAGCTGACCAACACCTTCATCCAAGAGCTCTGGGACTCGTTGGACCACCCTCCTCTGTTGTATGTCGGCGATGATGCGAGGTATCGGCGGGCTGATGGCTCTAATAATGTGAGTTGACGACCGACTGTTATGAGGGGGATGGCAAAGTCCCATGCACGCACGATTTCGAGTGATGTTGCTAACTCGGTGGATTTTCCCATCAAGAACCCCCTGTATCCGAGCTTGGGGGCCGCTGGATCGACCTACGCCCGCTCGTGCGCGCCCAAGAAGCTGAACCAGGGTGCTTTGCCCGATCCCGGGCTCATTTTCGACTCCATCTTCGCTCGTACCAACTACACAAAGCACCCCAATAACGTCTCGTCTGTCCTGTGGTACTGGGCTTCTATCATTATCCACGGTATGTAACGTACTTCTGCGGGTAGGGGCCGGTCGAAAGATCTTTTGCGCTAACTTTGGGAAGACTTGTTCTGGACGGACCACGGAGACATCTCCAAGAACAAGACATCGTCTTATCTGGACCTCTCGCCACTCTATGGAAGCAATCAAGCGATGCAGGATACGATCCGAACCTTCAAGGACGGCAAGCTCAAGGCAGACAGTTTCGCCGACAAGCGCCTCATGGGCATGCCGCCCGGCGTCTGCGTCTTCCTCATCATGTTCAACCGGTTCCACAACCACGTTGCCGAGAACCTGGCCGCCATCAACGAGGGTGGTCGGTTTACTCCGCCGCCCCCCGGCCTCACGGGGGAGAAGGCCGAGAAGGCGTGGAAGAAGTACGACAACGACCTCTTCCAGACGGCCCGTCTCATCACGTCGGGCCTGTATATCAACATCACGCTGATTGACTACGTCCGGAATATCATCAACCTGAACCGGACCGACACGAGCTGGACGCTGGACCCCCGTCAGGAAGCCGGCGCTCACGTCGGCACCAAGGAAGGAGCCGAAGCCGGTACGGGTAATGTGGTGTCGGCCGAGTTCAACCTCTGCTACCGCTGGCATTCTTGCATCTCGGAAAAGGACGACAAGTGGATCCAGGACTTGTACGGCGAGATCCTGGGAGGCGGCAAGGGCGAGCTCACGGCCCCCGAGATGATGCGAGCGTTCGCCAAGTTTGATGCTTCTATTCCGAGCGACCCGGCCGAGCGGACGTTTGGCGGGTATAAGCGCCAGGCGGACGGCCGGTTCAGCGACGACGACCTGGCCGAGTGCATGACCGCGGCCATTGAGGACTGCGCCGGGTCCTTTGGAGGCCGGAACGTGCCCCAGGTGATGCGGCCGGTGGAGATTATGGGCATCCTGCAGGGCCGCAAGTGGAACGTTTCCGGGCTGAACGAATTCCGCAAGTCGTTCGGCCTCAAGCCGTACGAGACCTTTGAAGACATCAATTCGGACCCGGAGATTGCCGATGCTCTACGTCACCTCTACATCACGCCCGATAATGTCGAGCTGTACCCCGGCATTGTGGCGGAGGAGAACAAGATGCCCATGGTACCGGGTGTGGGCATCGCGCCGACCTATACCATCTCCCGTGTCGTCCTCTCGGACGCGGTGTGCCTCGTTCGGGGTGATCGCCATTACACGACGGATTACACGCCTCGCAACCTGACCAACTGGGGCTATAAGGAAGTTGACTACGACCGCAACGTCAACCATGGGTGCGTTTTCTACAAGCTGTTCCTCCGGGCCTTCCCCAACCACTTCAAGGCCAACTCGGTATACGCGCACTACCCCATGGTGGTCCCCTCGGAGACGCACAAGATTCTCACGGACCTGGGCCGGGTCGACGAGTTTGACTTTAGCCGGCCGACGTACACGCCGCCTCGCGTGAACATTACGTCGTACGGCGGCGCGCAGCACGTGCTGGAGCGCCAGGATGTGTACAAGGTGGTCTGGCACGAAGGGCTGGGCTACCTCATGGGGAAGGGCGGGCGCAACTTTATGCTCTCGGGAGATACCGACTTCCACGCCGGGCAGCGCAAGTGCATGAGCGCACAGCTGTACAAGGATGGCTGGAAGGCGGCGGTGAAGAAGTTTTATGCGCAGATCACCGACCAGCTGCTGCAGGAGAAGTCGTACACGCTGGGCGACGCGAAGCAGAGGCACGTCGACCTGGTCCGCGACGTGGGGAACATAGCGCACGTGCACTTTTCGTCGCGCATGTTCAACCTGCCGCTCAAGTCGACGAAGCACCCCAAGGGCGTCTTCTCGGAGCAGGAGATGTACCAGCTGCTGGCGGTCATCTTCGTGTGCATCTTCTTCGACCTGGACCCGGCCAAGTCGTTCCCGCTGCGGCAGGCGGCGCTGGGGGCGTCGAAGAAGCTGGGCCAGGTGATCGAGACCAACGTCAAGCTGACGACGGGCCTCGGGCTGCGCGGGCTGTTCACGGCGTCGGTGGACAAGAACGATCCCCTGGCGGACTACGGCACGAGGATGATCAAGGGCCTGTCCAAGTCCGGGCTGAGCGCGTACGAGGTGGCCTGGAGCCACGTGCTGCCGACGGCGGCGGCCATGGTCCCGAACCAGGCGCAGGTGTTCGCGCAGGCGGTGGACTACTACCTCTCGGCCGAGGGCGAGGTCCACCTGGCGGAGCTGCACGCGGTGGCCAACCAGCCGGTGTCGGAGCAGACGGACGCGCTGCTGCTCGGGTACGCGATGGAGGGGATCCGGATGGCGGGGACGTTCGGGTCGTACCGCGAGGTGGCGGCGGACGACGTGATTGTGGAGGACGACGGGCGGCGGGTGGAGGTCAAGAAGGGTGACCGGGTGTTTGTGAGCTTCGTCGGGGCGGCGCGGGATCCGACGCGGTTCCCGTCGCCGGAGAAGGTGGACCCCCGCCGGCCGCTGGAGGCGTACATCCACTACGGGCTCGGCCCGCATGCGTGCGTCGGGCGCGAGGCGAGCCAGGTGGCGCTGACGGAGATGTTCCGGGCGCTGTTCAAGCGGCGCAACCTGCGGCGGCAGCCGGGCCCGCTGGGCGAGCTGAAGAAGGTGCCTCGGCCCGGCGGGTTCTTCGTGTATATGCGCGAGGACTTGAGTGCGCTCTGGCCTTTCCCGTGTTCGATGAAGGTGATGTGGGATGAGGACTAGGTTGGGGCTTGGCCTTTCCTTGTGACGAAGGGCAGCATGGATGAAGGTAATGTGGGATGAGGAGTAGGCTCAGGGGCCTTGACCTCGTGTGATTGAGTATGTGATATCCTGTGAGGTGGAAAGCCATAAGTTTAATGTACTGCTGTTTCGAACCCTTTCCGTTGAGAATGTAGCTTGTCGGGACATTGATGCCTTTTTTGATTCATCACGAGCTACTCGACTTTCAACTTTCCTTTCTTCTTGGGAAGCTGTCCGCCTCGTTCCTTGTGACGATATGCCTAAACTGGCACGGATAGAAAACAACTTGTCTAAACGAAGTAACGTATAGTTATAATCGTGTCGTCTTCTCTGCTATCCAGCGTTATGTACATGGATAACGGTACTTCGCTGTCATTATACCCTTTTTCATGGGCCAAGCCAACGGCGAGGCATTGAGTCGCACGAAACGGTTCAAGAGAAGGTACCGAGAAATATCCCCATAGTCCTAACGGTACCTATTTTCTGTGGGAGACAGGGAATATGGGGTAACCTCCAAAATCGAGGTCACGTTGGGCTACATCGACACATCGACACACCGGACACGGTCCGGTCCGGTCCGGCCCGGCCCCGCGGCCCCACTATACGGCCTTGTCCGGCGCGAGGCGGCGAGTACGTCGGCCGGCTAAAATCAACTCGTCGACACGGACAAGAGCATTCAAGGGCATTAAAGTTAACTTGGTGGCGTTATTGGGTTTGGACGATCAACTATTAGTTCCTCCCCGGCCCAAGGACTGAATAACTCTGCATCGTATAAAGAAGTCCTGACCCGTGCCCTGGGTGCTTTTCCTACCGACTGCAGCTCCCATGACCACCCTCATCTGAACAAAATGACCCTCATCTGAACAAAATGGCGACAAATAATCTGATTCGAGACGAATATCCGATCCCACCTGTTACCATTCCCGAGGAGAGCAGCACCTGGATCAAATTCCACCACCCGGCTTATACAGCGCGTACCTCGGTATTCCTCAGACTTCCCAGGGTAGATCTCGTGTCCCAGCGCGACGGTGAAAGCGGTCCAAAGAGAGGTGTTCATCACCACACGGCGTTACTTGCGTGCCAGCTTATCGCCAACAACAGTTTCGGGGGCAGACTGTTCATAGATCGTGATGGACGCGACGAGGTCCAGGTCTCACTCGATGACATCTTGCTGGCAGATAATTACTATTTTATCGTCGACACGAGTAATCGTAAGCCGCGCACACTGACACACACACGATACCGAGATATAAAAGCCTGCTAACTCGTACATCTGTCCCATGCAGCGAAATTACGATACCCCATCGTCCCTTCGTTCCGGGACTGGACATTTCCGGACAAAGTTCCTGCGTCATGGCCTGAACCATCTACCACCAACGGTTCTATGCTGTCAGCCGATGGGCGGGACAGGTGCGCGTTGACAAACCACTGCATGGGCCTTAAGAATGCCCACTTGGTCCCAAAGGCAGAAGAACCCTGGGCAGATAGAGAGGATATGGAAATATATGGCGCGCACCCCACCATCCATATCACAGGTACCGGGACTAGGGGGAAGAACGTCCTCCCTTTACGTGCCGATATACACAGATGCTTTGATTCACGCGAGTTCGCTATTGTACCCAAGAGAGAGATATACGACCCTGCTGTTCGGGAACATTCGCGGCCTCGATACGTTGTCCACTGCTTGGGACACCCGCGCGATAGCGACGAGTTTTGGAGCCTATACCATAACGTCCCCTTGCAGTATATTGGCCATCTCAGCAAAGAGGCGCTCTTGACCCGATTTGCCTGGACGGTCTTTCTAGGCGTTAGATTCTTCCTCCTGAAAGGACAAACGCGAAGCATCGTCAGGTGCCTGACTGATAAAGAAGAGCAGCGGGCCGAGGAGATGGAGGGGGCGGCGCTGCGTGACCTTTACCGAGGGGGCGGGAGTAGGGAAGCCAGTGCCACCAGTTCGCCTTGGCGCGAGAGGAAGCGGCGTAGAGTGGGAGAGGGAGACGGAGACAGCGATACAGAAGAAGAGTGGAGGGGAACGCAGGACGGTGAAAGCGGGTATTGAAGATGGGCAAGGGGTAGATGAAATCATGAAGCAATAATCTTTTAAGGCAGGATATTCCGACTGTACTTCTGACAACGACAACAACGACAACAACGACAACAACGACAACAACGACAATAACGAGGGACCGGAGGGTAAACAGTATTGCCCGGACCGTCAGGTTGAGCTCAGGTCACACAACAGACGTGCTGGTAACCAATTTCCGAATAACCAAGGACAAATATTACATACAATACCCGTATATATAAACATTTCGATCCACGGATTAAACAATAAAGACCAAAGATACGTTGGTTGGTATTCCTTGTAGCCTTAACGTATAATATCTCAGAAATACACATCGAGACTTGGCGACTTGATAAGAAGAGTACAAAGTATAAGTTACCAGTCTTATTGACTCTCTCTCGCGCTGAGTTGAAAGTGGGCAGAAGAAAAGGGAGGATATGTTGGAATTTTGGGTCTCTTCACCTTGACTCTTCTCTTGTCATCACTGATCAGGTTCTATTAACATCTTATCTATCATTGTAGTTCTCTAGCTCTCTTGACAGCTCAAGGTATGCGTAGTCCAGAAATTACACCCTGAACCATTATGGATCCATCATTATCCCTGACCACCTCATCTCAAGACATGACGCGGAAAACAGGATACTCGTCCCCCGGTTTCACGGGAATAATGTTAAAGCTCACATACGAGTCGATATTCTCCGGCTCCAACGCCACGAACGCGATAGCCGCATTCCTCTGCCTCGTGCTAACCAGGAAGCTCCCGGTCGGGAGCGTGAGCTCGCGCCGATTCACCTCCGCCGTGGCAGAAACACGCACGGCACCCTCGTAGTAGCTGCCACCGATCCGAGCCGTCTTGATCGTCAAGGCCTCAACCGTGCCCGACCACGGCTGCTCCAGCGTCTCGACCGCCAGCCCGCCGGCCCGGAGACGATCGACCGCATCCGCCCACGCGACGGGGATAAGGTACGCCTCCGGACGAGAACGGGTCTGGTTCACCCTAGCCGGCGTAGCGGACGCGAACGTAACGGGCACCCGCGCGAGACTGCCGTTGGTATGGTCCACCATGGTGAACAGGCGGCCCCCCACCTCGGTGTAGTCAGTGAGGACAATATCGTCATCCGAGCGAATAAAGTCCTCGATGCCGTCCTCGATGGTGCGGTAGACCTCCTCCGCATTCTGCGTGGCGGTGTCCAGGATACTGGTGGCCATAACCAGACTGGCGGCCGTGCGGCGCTGGAACTCCTGGTCGGCGAGGTAGATGCCCCGCGCTTCGATGAGGAAGGTGACCGTCTGGGTCAGGCCGAGGGCGTTGCGGCCAATCTTGGCGTCGGTGCCGGCCTCGTTGAAATGGGGCACGAAATCCAGATCCGCGCTCGAAGCGCCGGTGACGTAGGGTTCCCACCGGAGACCTCGCTCGTCCATGGCGTCGGCGATGTTCTTGGCGAAGAGGTCCTCGGACAGGGCGCGGATGGCGCGGTGGATGTTCAGGTTCTTGGCGGCGGCGAAGAGCCCGTCGGCGGCGTGGTAGTAGCGGCCGTACTGCGTGGTGGCGCCGTACTCGTGCATGTCGATGACCATGTGCGGACCAAACCCGCCGAAGAGGGCCTTGAGGTCGCGCGACTGCGGGCGGTGGAGCTTGATGTGGTCTCGGTTGGGGTCGAGGTTGGTGGCCAGGACGCGCTGGAAGTAGTATGCGCCGTCGGGGTTGGCGCGGGGGAGGACGATAATGTCCAGCTTGTCGAGGATCTCGGCCGCCCAGGAGGGGTCGTGGTCGAACTGGCCGAGCAGAGCGAGCAGGGACTCGTCGCCGGCCGGCTCGTTGCCGTGCTGGGCGCCCTGTACCCACACGCGGATCTTCTCGCTCGAGTTGCCATGGTGGCAGGGGTGGCCATGGGCGCTGGAAGTCGATAGGTAGACGTAGGGAAACGACCGACGCTCTTCTGAGGTAAAGTTGGCGGTTTTGTACGTCATGTAGTCGTTCCGGCTTGCTATTTCCTTGATGTAGGATTCTAAAAGTCGACTGTCAGTCATTCGTTTCGGCTTTTTTTTCTTTTCTTTTGGAGGTGTGTCATGTCGCACCCATCACCTCATGCGATGTTGGTCCCTGGGTCCCGTTGGAGAATCCGGGCTGTCTGCCTTCAGGGCTGAGGAATGCTGGGGAGTAGAGGTCAATGTCGACGGGCTCAAAGTGGACGGCGACATGATGGGGATCCCGAAGAACGGGAACATGATTGTAGCCGTACTGAACCGCGTTAGCCAGGGAAACGAGGCCAAAGAGGCCAGCCTGCGTTGCGATTCTCATTGTGGCTTGGAGGAGGAAGTATGAAAGGTGAGATGGGGAACTGGTCGGCAGCTAAATATGGAGGAACGCGCCACCAGGGAGAGACATTCGCCTCCTGTAAACACGCAGTTCGGGTCCCTTTATCCCGCAACGAATCATGCGTATTATCAGCAACATGGCAGTCCACTCTAAACCTGCTTGGCATCCCGGCTTGACTTAAAAGAGGCAGCTGTATAACGTTCTAGTGAGGGGAAGCGGAGAGCAACGGATTTCTGCATTTAGCCAGAACATGAATATTTTCCCATGATAATCAGGAAGACTGTCAATAGGGGCATTCACCCTGGTCCTGGTCGGGTCGGTCTTCGGGGCTAAGAGTAGCACTCCGGCCCCACCGTGAAACCCGGTGGAAGCCGGTCGCCGGTGTTCCGACCCGGATGGGACCGGGATACCGGCCGAACCGACTCGGCTTACTGCTTGAAAAAAGCACAACCAAATATAAAATGATGTGTATACGTGGTTTTGCATGGTGGAAGTGGATTTCAAGATGGTCCACTAGTTTTTCAGGGGCAGTAGAACCAGCACATGTCGATACACCATAGCCTTCATTCGTAGGTGTTATTGATACGCCAGAAACTACATGCAGGCAGTGCTGTTTACTAGGTCTACGGGAAATGTATTTCGTCTATAGGCTTTAACTTCAAGTCCGTCATGCCATGCCGCTACCGTTTACGCGGCTCAATCATCCCTCCGGTCCATGAACCGTCTCAGGTCGATGAGAGTGTACCCTGATCCACCATTTGCTCAAATACATGCCGTACCACGGCCTCGGCCCCTGTACAAACCAGTTAGTTGACCGTGAGCGGAGAAAGGGGACGGGGCGGAATCTAAATGGTAAACTTACGCTCGCCGCCCAGAGAGTGACAGGTATCCCACTGAAGAAACCAGGTGAGATTGCCACCCGTTCTGACCTGGCCGACCGAATGCCCTTCAACTTTGTAAATCTGGCCGGGGTCGCTGTTGAACCGCTGGCGGCCCTGGTGTTGGAGGCGGCGCGCCACTTCCAGCGTGCCCAACCAGTTGCATATCCAGTCGGCATCGCCCGACCAGATGAGTGTCTTGATTCCCGAGTCGACTACGTGAGACAGAGAGTTCAGGACGGATCGGGCGCCTATAGTGGCTGGACTTTAGAATGCTGTGCTGCTATGTCTCGTGTTGTCACGTAGTAAAGACAGGGAGAGCACTTACCGTCGCCCAACATGTTAAAGGAATGAAACGCGTGCCTGCTGTAGCCGTGCTCAACCCCCTGATACCTTGCCTCGGCCCCCAAGGCATCCCGGACGCATGTCGAGTTAAACAGCTGAAACGGGCGGAGGCGTGCTTTGGTCGGGTCAGCAGCCGGCTGGCCCATGATGCCGAGCTTCTGCCGTGCCAGCAGCCGGCGAATATCGTACGCGTCGTTCGGCCAAGCTCCTATTTCCCTATGCATGATGTGCTCCAGCACTTCCGCTTTCCTAAGAGTGTCGGCGCACGTGGTCGTAGATCCGACGACGGGTGGACAGAGCTCCAGCTTGGGCAGGATACTCTCGGAGAATTCGTCCAAGTACAGCGTATATTTGAAATCGTCAATGACTGGTCCGTACGTGTTGTAGCGGGCAAAATCGAGCCTCGCCTTGAACTGGATAGGGGCGTCGAACCAGCCATTGATGGCAACCAGCGAGTCCAGCTTGATAGGGTATGCGTTCAGCAAGCCGATCTGGATCTTGTGGTTCTGGGTGAGGATGTGGTCGGCAAGGAGGGGTGCAAAGGTGGCTCCATAGGAGATGCCGTATAGGTTGAAGCGGTGGAATCGGAACTCGGGAAACGTCTCGAGGAAGACCTGCAACAAGTCCCAGATGTGAAGCACGGTTTCGTGAGAGGAGCGGGCTGCATAGTTCTGGGCGCCGTAACTGTAGCCCACAGCCACGGGGTGGTCGATGTAGAGCATGTTGGAGTAGTTGTGCCACGAGTGAGGGTTGGTGACGAAGCGGAACCCGTCGGGGGACTTGGCAATGATGCAGGGCCCAAACTGCTTAAACGTGGGGAGAACCGACCCTGGGCCGCCCGGACCGCCGTTGAGGAAGAGAGTGATGGGGTCGGCGCTCGGATTTCGACGAGACTCGAAGAACCAGAAGAAGAGGTTTCTCTCGAGTTCTGTCGGGAGACCTGTCAGCTGTTCTGTAGGACCATGGCTTTGCACCGGGAATACGACGCACCAGTATGATCACCGTGGGTGATGTATCCTGAATGTTGACGCACATTGCTTGCCTCGCACACGCTCGAGTTGGTCACATATCGAATGGACGCGCCAAGGTGAGGATGGACTTGCTCGGTCCAGTTGGTACGTCTCGGGAGCACAGCCCCGGACGATGAAGCGGCTGCTAGGGAGAGAAGAAATAAAGAGGAGAGCATGATAGCCGGGAAAATAAGGGCTGCGGAAGATGATATCTATAATGGGCATCCGGGTGAAAGGATAGTATCACGAAGGGAACCATGGGCCATCCCCTAGAGGGGAGAAGAGGCCTACTTATAACTGCTGAAGAGGAAGCGCCTCCCAAACCTAAAGTCCAAGGGGTAAATAAAGGTAAATAAATATTAAAACCTATATAAGTCCTTCCTTTTCCTCTGTCCTTGCCCCTCCCCAACTTTGCATTTCCTCTATGCCACTTTCCCCACGCGATATTGTGATGATTGTTCGTTTCAGGGGCTTCAACTAGGTTTAGATATCGGTGGTCGGTATTAGCATGCGTGTAGAGTGACGTGACCGGCTGGTATAGTGTTAAAAAGGTACGGCCGAGGAGACCGTTCTCTTACCTTGCTTTGTAACCTAGGATTTAATACTCTATCCATAATAATCATAAATACTTTTGATCGTGGCTTGCCGTACGTCGTGGAGTTTCTACTCCGTACAAGGTACTCAGTACTTTCCGTGCCAAGACCGATACCGGGGCCCGGATCGGACACCCGTCTTCCGGAGCCCGCTATAGTGGGTAAGCATTAATGACGAGTAGTTTCTTAGCCACCTGTACGCGTTACCTACTCTTCACCAATGCTTAGTCACTGTGCATGTGTCTGCACCTCCGTTCGTCGGCACAACATGGTACGGTAAAGACGAGACCAGTCGAGTATCGCTGCGTGGTATATTCACATTCGCTGTATAGCTGTCCTATGTTCTCGTGGTCTACGGATATCGCTAGCATGAGCTGATTCGAACGTATGCTCAGACGCAACAACCATACCAACAGTCTCGTCTCAGCCAACTCTTCCGTCGTTTCCACTTTGCACGTCTACTAAGAAAGCGACGTAAGCCATGCACGCATTGCCGCGACTCTTGATCCAAGGAAGCACCCACTCAAGCCCGTCTCTCCTACGTCTCCTTCGGCTTCACGGCAGCATGGTCCGCGCCGTCCGTCACCGAGCGAATCAGCCGGATGAAATGGCTCGCCCCCAGCGCGGTAAGGATATGCCACCACCCGTGCATCTCCAAAAGCCAGCCCAGCGGCATGGGGACCTTGTCCCGCAAGGCGCGGAGCTGCCAGCACAGCTCGAGGTCGACGTGCCACAGACCGTACCCGACACCCACGGCCCAGACCGCCTTCCAGAAGGACCGCATGAGCGCGCGCTTCTCGGCGTCGGAGCGGGACCCGGTGCGGTGGATGAGGTAGAGGGCGCGCGGCCAGACAAAGGTCAGCAGGGCGATGAAGGTGTAGGTGTGGATGAGGATGTTGCCCGAGCGGACGTAGATGACGGACATGCCGCCGATGACGGCGACGAGGACGAGGCCGACGAGGGTGCGCACGGACGGGGTCTGGTGGGCGGCGTAGAGAGGGTGGAGGAGCGCGCCGGCCAGGAGGAACATGGAGAGGTCGTCGAGGTACTGGGTGGTTTGGCGGAGGGTGCCGTGGTAGATGCACGAGGCGATGCCGACGCCCATGAGGGAGAAGGCCATAAAGTCGAGCTTCTGGTACCATGATGCCCCGGGCCGGGCTTTCTGGGGGTACCGGAGGGCAAAGTAGACTGGGTTGGTTAGTGTGATCCACCTACGACGTATTGGCATGTGATGCGGGTGAACCCACCGTACGCTGCATTGGATAAGCAGTTGA
Organism: Sodiomyces alcalophilus JCM 7366; assembly: GCF_042370955.1. Lineage (NCBI taxonomy): Eukaryota > Fungi > Ascomycota > Sordariomycetes > Glomerellales > Plectosphaerellaceae > Sodiomyces > Sodiomyces alcalophilus. The sequence continues at coordinate 960,107 of NW_027263538.1, forward strand.
TAAACTCGGCAATGAGGCTTGTCACTGCGTAGTCTTCTTCACAGAAGCTAGATGTTGCGCCGTCAGCATTCGCTTTTGGTCTCTCAGCATGGTAAAAGGACGGCCCGTTGGATTGGCATACTTGGCCGCACTAGTCGGTGAGCCCCAGACTCCAGTATGGGCATGCGGATCGCCGCCATAGTGACGGTTATGATGGCCCATGGCGAGGCGCGATGGGATGACTGTCCGTGAGGTGAGTGTGGTGAGTGGAGGATTCGTTCGCTAGCCAGTCTGATCAGTGATATCAGATGGATTCGAGGTAAGATGTGGGAAGCAAAAGATAAATGGGACGGGACTAGAAGAATGGATGTAAAGAGTGAGAAAATTGAAGGGATGCAACGTCAGGGATACGGGACCGACGAAGAATGTGAAGGCGAGAGTGGATGGAAAAGAAAAGTGGATGGTCGTGGAAAAAGCAAGGCGGCAGGCATGGCGTGGAATGAGTTGGGAAGTATCTCCATACACGAATCATAGTGTCCCGGTACTTGATGCCTCGATTTTGCATCGGTCCGGCCCTGGTTCCGTCCAAGCCAAGGCAGCCATTAGGTACACTACTTCGTACTTCGTACCTTGGCGGCCAGGACCAGGTTCCACCGATGCCGAGGCACAGGTACTAGTGTACGTAAGCCGCGATCAGGTACGGTCTGTGCACGTGTCATGTCAATTGGCTGGTACGTATAGTACGTGTTCGTAGGTACTCGGTACGTAGGTACTTGGTACGTACTTCGTATTGAATCCAACTCTCAACACCAAGTCAACCATCACCAACTCCTTTAGTATGAATATGTTGCTGTCAATTGGCAGAAACCCCCCAAGTCATGCAGTTCATTTAAGCTCATTCTGGTCTAGGCACACGTCAGCCAGCATCGAGATGCCAATATGCAATGCAACGTCGTGGCTTGTCACCTGTAGGCTGTCACCAACCCCTGACGGCCACCGTACACCTTCACTCAGGTCCTCGCAATACAGTCAACCATTTACATACAGCCAGGGAGAACATAATCATATCACCTACAGGCCAGACACATGAACTTTTCTGTTGAGAACGACAGGCCGCCAATGAATATACGCCCACAAATGAAAGCCAACCCTTGCACTCACCCTCTATGCGACGATAGTAAGAAACATGCCAGCCAGACCATAGACCACGGCATCAGGACAACTCAACCAACTACTCCTCCTCCTCCCCCCCCTTCGCCGCCTCCTTCCTCGCCTTCGCCGCCGCAACCCACTCCTGCGCCTTGGCCATCACCCGATCCCGTCCCTTGGCATCCATCTTGCCCTCCCACTCCGCCCACCGCTTGAACCACTTCATCGCCCGCTGCGGCTTGAGCCCCCTCACCTTGGTCCCGCGCTCAAACACGTCCCGCACCGCCGCGACGTCCGGCTCCGCCGCCGCCACCTCCAGGTCCGCCAGCTGGTTCCAGAAATCGAACCGCTTGGGCCACGTCGCCAGCAGCGTCTCGAACGTCGTGCGCCCCCGCTCCGCGTCCCCGTGCGGCGACCGGAACTCGAGCGCCCCAAACTTGGCCATCAGCCCCGCCGTGTGCCGCTCGCCCAGCGCCTGCGTCGCCCGCGGGAGGAGCGCCCGCGCCCGGTCCGCCGCACCCAGCGTCACGTGCAAAAAGTGCGCGTAGTTGGTCCACACGGTCGGCGACTGCGACCCGTACTTGGACACCATGGTCTGGAACAGCTCGTCCGCCTGCTTGTGCTTGTTGGACTGGATGTAGATGGTCGCCAGCCGCTCGTGCACCTCCTGGTCGTCGTTGTACTGGCACGCCCGCTGGAACACCTCGTCCACCGTCTTGTCCGTGCCGTACGCCACCTCCAGGTTGAGGTACGCGATCCACACGTTGAGCTTCTCCGTCACCTCCCGCATGTTGATGGTCCGGATCGCCCGCTCCGCAATCTCCCGCGCCTTGCTCAGCTCGCTGACCTGCATCTGCAGCGCCATGTACGCGATCCAGAGGGACGACGAGTCGGGTTGCCCGAGCAAGAGCCGCTCAAAGTCGCTCGCCGTCTGCGGGCCGTTGATGTCCAGTTGCGCCGTGCGGTCGATCTGGATCCCGTCCTCTTCCTTCTTTTGCTTCTTGTTTTGCTTGGACGCCTTCTTCTGAGAGCCAGACACCTTGTCGTCTCCGTCATCCGAGTCGTCGAAAGCATCGCCCGTCCAGTCGTATTTCCCGGTTCCCAGGCCCGTCTTTTTCTTCTCTGCTTGGCCAGACATGGACACGTCGCCATCGTCATCCTCTTCGTCTTCGTCCCCGTCCTCCTCCTCTTCCTCCTCCTCCCCCTCCTCAGAATCGTCGTTGTCTAGACCGATAAACTTGATCGGCGCACCGCCATTCATCAAATCAATCCCCTCGTCGCTATCAACGTCGTCCATGTCGTCGTCGCTGTTCTCTTCGCCACTGGACACCAGAGCCGCACCAGCCCCATCTTCCATATCAGTGTCCTCGTCGTCAAAGTAGGCCGGCTTGAGACCAAACGAGATGCGCTTCTTGGCCGTATTCACATCCAGGACCTTGGCCTTCACCACGTCGCCCTCTTGATAGAGCTTCCTCGCGTCTTCCACCGGCTTGTCCGCCATCTCGCTCCGGTGACACAACCCGCTCACATTGGCCGACTTGTCCACCACGATGAACGCGCCAAAGTCCTCCACCTTGCGCACCTTGCCCGTCACAATCTGGCCCACCTTGAGGTCCCCGTACGTCACGAGCGGGGTGTAGTCCTCGTCGACGACCGAGTTCTTGAGGTTGAGCTCGACGCGACCAGACCCGGCGTCCACCGAGACCACGCGTCCCTTGACCAGCTGGTCGACCTGGAAATGCTCCTTCCAGTCCTTCAGGAACCGATCCGACAGGTTGCCAATCTTGACCATGGCCGTGACCTTGCCGCCCAGCAACACGAACACGCCCTTGTCCCCGACGTGCTTGACGAAACCCCGGATGATGTCGCCGGGCGCAAGCTGCTCCACGTCCGTGATCTCCTTGTCCGTGATGGGCGACGACGAATTGAGCACGCGCGACGGCCGCGTCGACAGCCGGATGCGCTTGTTGGCCTTGTCCACCGCCACGACCGACACCCGGATCGGCTCGCCCTTGTTGAAGTGGAGCGTGTTGGCCTCCTCAAAGTCGTCCTTCATGTCCACAATGTGCACCGACCCCGATACCGTCGGGCTCAGCTTGACCATCACCTGCCGCTCGCTGATTTGCGACACCACGCCCGCCAGGACCGCGTTGGGCTTCAGCGAGTCCCACGTCACGGCCGAGGTGGTGCGGGCCGAGAGGTCCAGCCGTTGCTTGGCCGGGTCCACGTCGACCACCTTGACGCGGACGGCCGACCCGATGGGAAAGTACGAGACCAGGTCGCTCGCGTGCGAGACGTCGTCCGAGGCATCCATCGCGCTGATGCGACCGCGGACCATGGGCGAGATGTTCACCCAGAGGCACTGGCGCGACGCGTTATTCACGAAAGCCAGGTGGGACGCCCCCTTCTCGAGCTGGTCGAGGGAGAGAGGCTTCACTTCGTCTGCGGCGAGGTCGCTGGGCTTGGCCGTAAACTCGACCACCGAGTTGTATGACCGGTGGGAAAAGGCGAGGAAGCGGTGGTTCTTCGAGTCGTGCAGGCCCATGGCGCGGACGCGAATGGTGTCGCCCTTGTTGAACTGCGAGAGGGGGTTTCTGGGGTCTTTAATCTCATCCCAAGAATCGAAAATCTGCGACACGTCGACCCGACCCTGGACCTTGTTGTCCGTCTCGACATTGAGCTGCGTGGCGTGCGTTCCGACGATCCGGACATCGAGGATTTGACCTAGGACAATGTCCTGGACGGGTCCGTGAATCTGCGGGCGAGTCTGCCCCGCCGCATCCTTGGGCTTCTTCTTCTCCGCGGATTCGTCCTCCGACGACGCCGGCGCGACCACGAGCCGGTTCTTCTCCAAGTCGACCGCGACCACCCTGACGGTAAGACTCTGATGCTTGCGTAGTCCAAAGTTCTCCTTCTCCTGGTCCTCCTTGGGCAACCTCGTCTTGAACAGGACGCCGACCAGGTTTCCGCCAAACTGGACGAGCACGGCCCCCGGGCGAATGTCGCTCACGAACCCCGGCACGACATCCTTCACCTGGGCGTCGGCATAGCTGCGGAGGAGCTTGCCGGTCTTGCCGGCTTCGATGAGGCTCGGCTTCATGGTGAGCACGATGGCCCGGCGCCGTTCGTTCTTGTCCAGGACCATGAGGTTGGAGAGCTCCTGGCCCACGCGCAATCGCTTCAAGGTCGACTGGTTCTTGCTCGCCGACCTGTCGGTGAGGTGACCGACGCGCAGGATGGCCTTGAGCTCGCTGTTGTCGAGCTCGACGTAGACTTCGTCCTCGGTCTTTTGCATGACTTTGCCCGAGACCATGTCTCCCACGGCCAGGGCCTTCAGCGCCGCCTGCTTCTCCAAGCCAAAGGCCGACGGGTCCTTGCACGACACGACGAGCTTCTGGGCCTCCGGGTTGGCCTCCAAGACGTGCACGTTGAGCACCTGTCCGACCCGGAAATGTTCCTTGGGATCCTGGATGTAGGCCTCGCTCATCTCCGAGACGGGCAGGAAGCCACGAACGCCTCGGTAAAACTCGACCCGGGCTCCATGGGGCTTGATGTCGCAAATGGTACCCAGGGCCTGCGTGCCGACGGCGACCTCGTCAAAGCTCTTGATGATCGGGGCGTCCGAGTTGACGAGGGTCTTCTTCAGAGTCAACCGCATCTGCCGCTTCCTCGGCCGAACCGAGAGAACGCGCGCCTTGACAGTCATCCCTTCGCGGAACTTCCTCTCTGGGTGCTGGAGGCGGACATCGGCGAGATGCGTCTCGTGGACGTAGCCGGTGATGCCTTCGGCCAGCTTCAGGATCAGCCCGCTCACTCCGCTTGCGCCTACGACCACCCTCTCGATAGTACAGGTGACGACTTCGCCGACGGGGACGTCTTCAAGCCGGATGAATTGCTGTTCGAGGACGGACTTTTCAAAAGACAAGAGGAACATGCCGTCCAGGGGGCTATAGCCGATGATCCTGCCCCGGTGTTCGGATCCCACTTTGTGGGCACCGCTCGTCTCGTAAAGGGCCTCGACCTTGCCGTCCTTCACCTTGGAAATGTGCACGAAGCCCGAAAGACCGGGTATGTCCAGATCGACGTACAGACCGATATCGGGTTCGACGGTGCGGACGGTGCACTTCTCGACGAAAGACGCGATAGGGAGCAGCTCGAGTGGCGACTTGGTGTTGGACTTGGCCGTCCTGTCGGCGGTCTTGGTGCGCAGTTTGGTAATGTGAGGCAGCAGGGAGATGCCGAGCTTCGGGTTCTTGGCGGCGGGGAAGGTGCAGATAACGCGGGCGTTGACACGAGAGCCGACCTTGTACTTGGATTCGAGGTCGACGCCGTCAGGTCCTGCGCCGGAGTGGATCAAGTCGGCGGTAACTGCTAGGTGGCCGAGGATCTTGCCCGAGAGGCCTCGTCCGCTGACGGCGGTGACCAAGACGTCGACGGCCGAGCCGGGCTGGAAGGAATTGACCGTGTTGGCGGTGTTCGCAATGGACTCGACATTGCCTAGTTTGGCCGGGTCCATGGTCAACTGGGCAACCTTGCCTGAGACGGCCTTGACGAGGCACAGGAAGACGGCGCCAGGTTGTAGGTTCATCTCGTCGACATTCGCACCGACTTCCTTCTTGGACAAGAAGCCCTTCAGCTTCTTGTTGTCGATCCCGAGGTCCATCTCGTAGCCGTGATCCTGTACACTGGTGATGGCCGCCATGACGGTAACGTTGGGGACAACGTCATCCTTGGATAAGCCCGAGTTGGTTTCGCTGGGCCGCAGGGACAGTTCGATGTTGCGCCTGGCCTTGGATTTGCCCGAGGTGTCCTCGTCTTTTGTAGAGACCACGTGGGCGCGCACATACTGGCCAATCTCGAAGAGAGACTGTAGATCGACACCACGGTCTTCGTCATCCCCGTCGTCATCCTCCTCGTTGCTATCTTCGTCGGACTCCTCGGCATCCTGTTGGAGTCTGGCGGTAATCACGTCGGAAATGGCCGCAATAGAAACGTTGCCGGTAAGATTGTTCGGCAGGGAAACGGTGAGATGGTGTAGACCAATGGCGGTTATTTGGCCCAGGACAAGCGAGCCTTTCACCAAGCGCTGTAGAAAGAGTCAACATGCGTTCTATGAGCAGAGGAGAGACGGGGTGAGGAGAGGAGGGGTGAGGAATCTGGAGGGCCGACCTTGTAGTTCAAGCTCTCTATCTTGACATCTTCGTCCGCTGCATCCTTCCCCTTGCCTTTGGTCTTTCCACCCAGTTCAGACGCCTTGGACTGTTTCCTTCTGAGCTTCTTGGCCTGGGTCTTGGTTTCGCTCGTGTCGAACTCGTCCTCAGCCAAAGCATCCGCCCTGGCCTGCATCTGGATTTGCTTCTGTTCCAGCGGCGTAAGGACACTGCCGCCACCGCGGGGGAACATGGGTTCGTCATCCTTCAGGATGGACACGAGACTATTAGCCGCAGGGACGATATCGGGCCCGTTGTGGGTTGGAGCGTCGTCCTTGGTCGCATCTCGTTTCGACGGCCGGGTGCTTTTCGAAGATTTTGCTTTCTTGGACGGAATGTCGACGCCCGGGGCTTCTTTTCGTTTAAGAGAGCCCATTGTGTTGGCTGGTCTTGATACACCACAAAGGTTCGGAAGAGTTCTTCCAAGTGGTATATTAAGCTGTCGAAAGCGAGGGCCTTCTCTTGAGCTGTCGTCTAGAATTTTTTTCGTCTCGACTGGACGCGGGATTGCACGTAGATAAGATAACGATAGCGATAACCATTACCCAGCATATGCATTTACGAATCAGAAGACGCCACAGGAAAGCCACGACCCACCCAAAGTCCAGGTACCTTGCAGTTCGGCATATTAAGGCGCCGTCAAAAGTACCGTCCAATGACCGTCACCAGAGATACCTCGTACTTATCGATACAAGGCAGCCAGTAAACAACAAGGTAACCAATAACCACGCCTCCATATCCAACTTCTCTCCTACTCTTTCAACTTACACCAAACTATGAAGAAGCCAGGTGGACAGTTCAGTTAGGGTTCTCTCTGAAGAAACCCTCGTCCTCGTCACAACTGGCCATGGCTCCACGAAAACGTATACGACCCGACTCGGCGTCTTCGAACCCCTCAGCCGAACCTACGTCACCGATTCCGACGCCGACGACGCCCTCAACAGTTGAAGCAGCATCAACGCCGGGACCAGCACAAGCAGATGAAGGAAACGACATGACCCGGAAGAATGGGCGCAGAAAAGACCCCAGCTCCCCATCAGATACTCAGAAACAAGTACGCTGTTCTGTCTTCACCACCTACATGTGCACATGCCAGACGAGAGGCTGAGCTTACCGATGATGGTGTGATTTCAGGTCCATAAGACGAAGAGCTGGTATGGGTCATGGCCCAGAACCCCCAACAAGTCATCCGCCTCGATTCCCCAGATCGCCCGCGAGACGATACATGGGGGTACCGTCAAACCTCCTACGACGCCCGACCTACGGAAATATGAACAGAAGACCATCGATGCACCGAATACGCCGAGGGATGCAGACGACGCAGCAGCCACTGTCCACGACGACGGCGAAACAACCCTCCAAGCCTCAGACGAATCGCAAGCGAGTACTGGTGTTGGTTCGGTAGCTGCCAAAGAAGCGGATACCGAGTGTGAACCGACAGATGAGCAGCGGCAGGCTACGCCAACCACTAATGACGATGCTTCGGCAAAAGACACCGCTCAGCAGCAGTCGGTGCCCCAGCACGGGTCGACCTCGTCAGGTTGGTTTGGCTGGCTGGGGCGGTCAACGGCAGTGGATACCACGGTCGATCATTCAACAGAATGTCCGTCGCAAGCAGCTGCTGAGGAGGAGGAGCAGCAGAATCAGAAACAACAGCAGCAACAGCCGCAACAGGAACAACAGCAGCAACAGAAACAGAAGCAGAAACAACAGCAACCCGAGGAACAAACAGAAACTGAAACGTCTACTAATCCAGTCTCTGAGACACCGCCAACACCCAAGGCAGAAGAAACCCAGCCACCACCTGCTGCAACCGCGCCATCCAGGTGGTTCAGCTTCTGGGTGAACCCCAAGCCAACATCCGACACGCAAGACGACCCATCGACAACCGCCCCGCCGAGTAGCCCCCAGAATGTCGAGCCTCATGACACCGAGCCTCGTGACACCGACACTCCGATGCCCGATGCGCCTCCACCCCAACGTCCCCAGTCGCCCGCACCTTCAGCTGGCTCCACCTGGGCTTTCTGGTCCCGGGATGTGCGATCCAAGCGCGGCACCGAGCCCACTCCTCCGAATCCACGCTCACACTCCGACTCGGGAGAGCTTGCCGTCATTGGACAAGGCTCGGAAGCCAAGCCTGAGCCAGCCTGTGGCATGGAGGTCACTGGCAACCAGTGTCTTGACGCCCAGAAGGAGGCCAGCCCCAAGCAAAGGCCCGCGGCGGGGAAGAAAACGAAGAGGCTTCGACCCGAGTCCATGGATATCGACGATACTTCGTCCGTACGGTCGGGCGCCTCTGCATCAGCACCGCAGCCTGCATCTCCGTCTAAGCCGTCTGCCGTCGATTCGACACAAGTCAGCACCAAGACGAAACAACGGTCTACTTCGGAGAGTCAAACCAAAGCGCTCCCTCCCAATCTGCTGCTGCCGTCCTTTAGTAGCACCTATCGTATGAAAGACAACCCGTCCATCCTCAAGCAAATTACCCAGTTTCTACTCCGGACCCGGCAACCCCCCGCGAATCACGTATTCAGGGTCAAAGATCCTCCCAAGATCAAAAAGGCCATAGCGATCGGTGTCCACGGACTGTTTCCCGCTTCCTACCTCCGGCCGATGATTGGGCAGCCGACCGGAACGTCGATTCGTCTTGCCAACCAATGCGCCGAGAGCATCAGGAGGTGGGTCGACGCCAACGGATGCTCCGACTGCGAGATTGAAAAGGTCGCACTGGAAGGCGAGGGCAAGATTGCAAACAGGGTGGATAACCTGTGGAAGCTCCTCCTGAATTGGATCGACCACATCCGGAGCGCCGATCTGATCCTACTCGCCTGCCATTCGCAGGGTGTGCCGGTTGCCGTCATACTGTTGGCGAAGCTGATCGATCTGGGTGTCATCACCGACGCCAAAATCGGGGTCTGCGCAATGGGTGAGTTGCGCTCAGCGCAGCCTTGATATCTTAAGTCCTTTGTCCTGAAGCTGTAGCTAATACCAACTCTCACCCCTAGCCGGCGTTTCGCTCGGACCCTTCCCCGACTACAAATCCAGCATGGGCATGCTGATGGGAAACGCGGCCGAGCTATGGCAGTTTTCGAATCCCGACAGCGAGGTGTCCAAGCGATACGAAGTGGCTCTCAAAGAGGTCCTGGAATACGGCGTCAGGATGACCTATATTGGTAGCATCGACGATCAGCTCGTGCCGCTCGAGGTAAAAGCACCTCATTACGCCAATCGACCTTTCAGTTCCGTTACTGACAGTTTCCCAGTCGGCCATATACTCGCCCGCTTCACATCCATACATCTATCGGGCCGTCTTCATAGACGGACGAGTCCATGCCCCGGACTTGTAAGCTTTCCGCTCTTTCACCTCACTACCAATACGTTGGCCACCAGTGTTCTAACAATACGTCCATAGCATCGCGCACCTTGTCGGCTTCGCCCTCAAGCTTCGCAACCTGGGCATATCCGACCACGGCCTCATCCGCGAGCTCTCCACCCCCCTCGCCGGGTCGCTCTACTCGGGAGAAGGCCACTCCCGCCTCTACTGGGACGACCAGGTATACGACCTCGCCGTGGCGCACGCTCTCGAGACGACCGACATACCCCCGCACACCCCGAACAGGCAATGCCAAATCCGCCACCACCGCCCTCCGCGCCCCGAGGGAGCCGCCGGCAGTGCCAGCGCGAGCCTCGTGAACCCGAACCCGAACCCGTACCACCTCCCCTGGATCATGCGCGGCCTGCTCGAAGAAGATTTCGTGAAGACGGAGCTCTCGTCTGAGACGGACGAACTGCTGCGCCAGTTTGACGCGTGGAAGCCTGTTACCAAGGCGTTGAGAGACGTCAAGTATCGGCTCGAGGCCGTGCGGTCCAAGATTTGAACTAGTAGTCTACCTCTGGAGGTGTTTTCGTTCTTATTCTTCCGCGTCTTTTCACTAGCGGGCTGTCTTGCATTCTACGGGTTCGTCTTTTTTCGCCCGCTGGACTTTGGCCGGCGGTGATAGATCCGTGGGCCAAAAGCCAAGGAACCGGGAACCGTCTGATTAATTGGACTGGGCAGACGGATAAACATAGAGGCTGGCATGGGAACGACTAATTCTTGTGTATATATACCCAGGAGTCTCGGAAGGGTGGGAGGTTAATCATCTCAGGCGTTTTGATCCGAATACCAGCGTTCTTCGATTTTCGAGTTGACAGTAGAATGCGTACGCAGGACACCTGATTTCGATGTAGCTGTAGGCACATATCTGTCACCCATGTAAAACTGTCCGCGACTCTCGCTGCTGCTAGAAGACCCGTTTGCCTACCTAGCCGTCTTGTGTCTGGCACGATACTCAACTTAGGAGATGAGAATTAACGCGAACAACTGTTGACCTCTCTTGGACATACGGAAACCTCTAACGGTAATGTTGATATTAATAGGGAGACGAATAATGTTGTACATGGTCTTGGGACCTCATGGGAGAAGGGCGCCTGTATGGTGGACGAATCTCCGTCTCCCCTAACCCGAACGGCTCCCAACTCGGTATATACTCCATGATCCATACCACAGGGCTCGACGGCAGAATAGCAACAACACCATCTAATGCAAAACATATGTTCTTACACCCTCGTGCAACTCTCACTGCCTCCTCCCAAGCTCCCACCCATAAACGGTATTCTGGATGGCCTCCCAGCTCATGGTATGAGTCGTCACACCATGCGCCTGGGCCTCCTGCAACACAACTGTCGGGGCCCCGCTCCCCTTCCCGGGGTTCTCGACCATCCCGCCAACCACCATCTTGGCCACACGACGCAGGTCATGGACAGTGAGTTCCTCGATACGGCGACACATCTCCCGAACAGGGACCTTCCGACCATGGACCTGGACCTGGCGTCCCAGATCCTCAAGCTCAACCATGCGGCTCTCCAGGTTCATGAGCAGGCTGGAGCGGAGCTGGTTCTTGGCGCGCTGGACCTCGACGGGCTTCAGAGCCGAGTACCCCGTTTCAAGCGTGAGGGAGCGCAACTCGCGGCACATGACGTCCAGCATCGGGGCGGTGCGGCCGGGGAGACACGAGGCGGAGATGCCAAAGAGGCCCGAGTCGGTGTACGAGTGGTTGAAGGCCACGCAGCTCTCGACCCAGCCGTGCTGGTTGAGCACGTTGGTGTAGAGGCGGCTGTACATGCCCTTGCCCGGGCCGCCGGCGGAGAAGGAGCCGCCGCCGCCGAGGAGCGTCTGCAGCGTGGCGAGGGCGTAGATGTCGTCGGACGAGATGGGGAGGCCTTCGAAGGCGAGGTGGATGTGCGAAAAGGTCGGCATCGTCGGGTTCAGGGAGGGCGGCTGCGGCGGGAGGGACATGAAGCCGCCTGTGTAATGGGACGGTTGCCAGATATCCGAAGACGCGGGGGCGGAGGATGACGGCGACGATTCGGAGGCGTTGGTAGATTGTGAGGAGGTGGCGAGGTTCTTGAAGAAGGGGACTTTGGACAAGAGGCCGGACGATGTTGTCGACGACGGCGACGAAGGCGCTGACGAAGTGGAAAAAGGGGACGACGGTGCCGACCATGTGGTGCCATCGCTGCTGGTCTCCGACCCCAACGAAGTCTCGGAACCGGTCCGCATAAACGCCGAGATGGGCTTCTCGCTCGCCTTCATATCCCCGAAATGCTGCTCGGCCAACCGCACCGCCTGGGCGTGGTCGACGCCGGCAAAAGCGAGGACGATGCGCTCGGGGCGGTAAAACGCGTCCCGGTACGCCCGGATAGTCGACCCGTCGATGACGCCCAGCCTGTCCTCGGGGCACAGCAGCGGGTTCCCGAGGGTGTTTCCCTTGAAGGCGGCCATGTGGACCAGCTCCGGCAGGATGAGGTCGGGCTTGCTCCAGATCTCCGAGACCTCGTAGGCGGCGGTGCCGAGCTGCTGCTCAATCTCCTCGTCCGTCAGGAGCGGGTCGCGGATGGTCTCGGCCAGGAGGCCGACGGTGGTGGGTACCGAGGCGTTGAAGGTGGCGGCCTGGTACATCATGGCCTCGCGGGACGAGGCGCACTGGATGTTCCCGCCCAGCGCCTCGACCTGCTCGAGCATGTCGTCGGCGGAGCGTTGCGAGGTCGACTTGAAGGCGAGCCGGTCCATGATGTGGCTCACCCCGCGGAGGGATTCGTCCTCGTACCGCGATCCGCCGTCGATGTAGACGCCCACGCCGGAGAAGGAGCCGGGGAGGGCCTCGGAGGCGACTCGCAGCCCATTGGGGAGGGTGGTGATCTGGTCAAGTTCGGTGGGCTCTTTGGGGATGGCGTCGACGGTGGTGGCGTGCGATCTGCGTGTCGTCTTCGCGGCCGGTGATACCGATGATGGGGAGGTGAGGCCGTGTCGGCTGAAGAGGGCGGAGGGTTGGAGGCCGCGGGTAGAGGAAAGGCGGGATCGAGTTCGAGAGACGACGCCCGTGGGCAGCCGCGAAGATATAGATCGCAGCATGACTTGTCTATGTAGCGGGCATTTGCTGGTGAAACGTTGGAAGAGACACAACGACGTAGGTAATACGTCTCGTGTTGCGGCTAGGACAATGGCCAATGATCTAGCGGTAGTTGAACGCCGTTGAAGAGATGGAGATGTCAAAACGCCCTTTGCCGAAGACTACGGCAAAAAATTATGGAACGCCACACGAGGCTTGCATTCTGCCTTATCGGCTTATCGGGGAATTCTCGGATTAACTTAATACCGCCGAGGCTCGTCCCAGCCGAGCCAATGGCACTTTACTCGCATTACCGGTCTACGAAGTACCTATACTTCGTATAAAGTACCTAGGTACTCACATCGCCAGCCTCGAATTGGTCGGCATGCCGCATTGCTATGTAGCCGCATTGCGGTGTATAAACACGGGATAGTATATAATTAAGTGAGCAACACTTCAAACCTCCCACGCCTCGACAGAAACCACCCTGTTTTCGCATTTCTGTCCCGGTCCTCCATGTCATTTCCGTCCAGATCCATATGTATAAAATGTGAAATGCCCTCCTCTCCCCGTGCTTAAGAACCATGTCCCGTTTCCGCTGGCTATGATTGTGTGTGTGAATAGCAGTCTACGCCGCAAACAAGTGAAAGAAAAAGGAGTTCGACCGTTGTGTCATTCACACCAACAGCTCCGACCCAACGCCCCCCCATGAGAACGTGAAACATGACATCCCACCACACGATGCAAATCACCGCTCGGCGTCCATCTCCGCGGCGGCATCGAGACTCCGCATACCCGCAGCTCCCGAGCCCGAGCTTGCTCGGCTGCCGGCGGCGCTCCCGTCAAAGACCCACGGGCCAGCGTCGTTCCGGGGCGTGATGGGTCCCTCCACTCCGCCGGTCTGACTCGGCGGCGAAGGTGTCCGGCTCCCTGTCGAGCTGCTCGACCTTGACCGATGCCGGGGCAGCGCGGAGGAGAGGGGACGGATGGCCAGCGGCTGCGACACCGAGTGCGGGATAAGAGTCGCCTGGGCTAACCGTGCGCCGCTCGGTTGCCGGCGTACTTCCCTCGCCGCATCGCTGTCATCGGGGTTACTCCTTGATGTACTGTTGTCTCGCGTCGCCGGTAGAGGCTCCGTGGCAACTGGAGGAGCTGGTGGAACGGGCGCGGCTTCGGTGGGGTTGTCGACGGGGGGTGCCGGCTCGGGGCTCTCCTCTGGCTTCGCGGGCTCGTCGACGTTGGGCTGATCCCAGTCTTCTTCCGGGTCTTCGATATCGGCCTCCAGATCTGCTGCCATACGGCAGTTGGGACAGTCGAAGATGGGATACTGGGGGCTATTCAGAAGCGATCGAATGCACTTGTAATGCCAGGTGTGGGAGCACGGGGCTACGAAAAGTGATTGGCAGGGCTGTCGACAATGTTAGCTGTTGACGAAAAGAATAACCAAAAGAAAAAAAACACAATATTACGCACCGCAATAGAGTTGAGGCAGATGGAACAATCCTGCGAACTGTTCGCCGAGTCGCCACCGGCGGATGTCATGTTTCGCAAGCGCTTGTGAGTCGTAACACTGAAGAATAGGTCAGCAGCGGTCGTTCAAGGGGAAAAGGGCAAAGAATCCCTACTTGAAAGCGTTGGGCTTGTTCTGCCACCCACGGTTCAACTCCAGCCTCATCTTGACGCAGCGGAAAATCATCTCCTCCCCGCCCTTGAAATCGATACCGAGCTGGACAATGTCGCCGTCGTTCAGGGGAAACGGCTTCGACTCGGTGCCGGGGGGGCTGAGGCGGATGTGGTTGAGGAAGGTGCCGGACGAACTCTTAACGTCCTTGATGTACCATTTCCCTTGTTCGCACCAAAACTCGCAGTGCCGACGGCTGACGACCTTGCTCTTGAACCCCACGGGGGAAAACGACGGCACGTTGCTCGGGATGCTCGGCTGGGCGTCGCGTTCCGAGTATCGACCCACGCGGATCCTCTCGGTCCCCGTCGGCAGGGTCCTCGCGATGGGACTAAACGAGAGGCTGGGACGGGTGGCACGCGGATCGAAATAGGCCAAGAGGCGGATGGAAGGCAGCGGTTCGGAGGGGGAGGTGCTCCTGCCGGCCGCGGCACTGGCGGGGGTGGCCCCGGCTGGGGTTGTCTCCGGCGGCGATCCCGTCGCATCCATGTTGTTTCCAGCCGCGCCGGGAGGGTACGCCGGCGGTTCGTCGGCAATGGTATCGAGGGGTCGTGGGCCGGTTCCTGCACCGGGAGATGAGGAGAGGGGCGGTGAGGCGTGGTTGTTCGCGGTGGCGGCGGTCGACGACTCGGGCTCGGCGCCGGGGAATGCAGGAGACGAGGTGGGCGAGTGGCCGAAAGAGCGGATAATCGACTCGGACCGCGATACAGCAGACGCCTGCTGGCACGAGGCTGTAGGGACGGACGAGGCCTGGCTGTTGTTGGCAGTGGTGTTGTGGGAGTTGTGTTCTCTCGAGAGCAGGTGGTTGTGGGTATAATTTCTCAGGTAGCTCAGGCCACGGAGCCTTCTGAATGAAGTCGACGACGGGTTGTTGGAGGCCAAGGACGCGCCTGGACCCACGGGAGGCGAAGAGGAAATAGGCTGAGTGAACATTATACAAAGGAGGTTCGCGGGGGATGTTCTAGGTCGGTGGAGAGGGGTAACCGACGCGCTGGAATAGGTCGTTCTCTCTGGTTATCGTGTTTGTATATTTTCGATTCTTCGAATCCCAGTTGTGGTAATCGGAGTGTCTGAGGAACGAGGAACGAGGGGCACGTTCGGGCCGTGACCCTGTAGCGGAGACAATAGGGAAAGGCTTGGGTGCGGTTGCGAGGAGTGTATAGACAAAAAACACCAGCGACCCAGGGAGGGAAAAGGAAAGTGGTAGGAAGAAGAGTCGAGATTCGCAAAATCAGGGTTTTGAGGTTGAAGGGTCCATCCAGGGGAAATCGAGGACGAGGAGGGGGGGAAAGGAGGACGAAGCTGTGAACAGACCGAAACAGGATAGACAACTGCAGGATGAACTGGGGCAGGTGGGTTTTAGAACGCGCTTGTGGAGTGGAGTGATCAGGCGACCAGGCTGACCGCAATGGCAGGGGTCCGGGAACCGGTTGCAGGGGGTTTGTCGACGACGACGTTGGGGATGGCGGTCTGAGTCTGTGGTGGTCTGTGCTGTGGGCTGTGGGCTGTGGGCTGCTGTGGAGCAGGCGGATACGTTTGTCAGCAGGTCCAGGTACGTACAGATCAGGAGTGATGGGCGAGAAACAGGAGCAAGTCAACTGACAATAACTCTCAATAGGGACGTTCAAGTAGTCGATCATGGCGCTCAACTGAAAGAGTCAATACTTTACCTTTTGGATTTGTAATTTTGCAGTATGGACCCAGCGGGTGAAAGCCAGCGGTGGTGGTCTGCCTCGCTGCAAAGCGATCGAACTGCCACTGGGAACGTGACGGCGGTTTGAGGGGGTGTCGAGTCAGACTCCAGCGATGCGAGGAGGATATGTTCGAGGCTTGAAAGTCGTAGGTAGCCGGGCGAAGACAAGGCGAAGTCGCATAAGCAGAGGATGAACGATACGAGGAAACGAGAAGGTTGGTGGGCTTAGGTTAGGCAGATTGAGGTCTGACAACTGGCGATGGGCGAACGGTCGTGATGATTCTGTGCGCGTGTCGTTTGCTGACCAGGCGACCGACCGTTGGAGGAGTAAAATACAGAAGAAAAAGAGGGCGATACAGTTACATAGGTAATCGGGGAAGGTAGGTGGCCAGCGATGGGATCAAGACGAGAAATGATGAAGAGGAGGAAAAGAATGAGTTGTCGGTTATTTGGCGAATCTCTCTGGCTCGTCGGAAGCGAGCCGTCGTAAAAAAATGTACGGATACATGCAAATGGGTACCTAGGTAGTTTGTTGTTCAGCTTGGAGGGGTCATGGACCGAGACCATTCTGGAACAAAGGAACATCCCGAGGCAAGTCAAGACAGCCCTACGATGTATGTACCTAGAAAGTTGACCAAGTACCTTGTTTATACGGAGTACAACGTTGCGACGCAGTAAAGATGTATTTCGGTCGACTGACAGGGAGCCTTTGCCACACCTTGCCGTCTCGTCCCCTCTTCCGATAATACGTGGAGAGCAACGACGGAGAGGGAAAAATCATCATGGTTCAGGCATGAATCGGGTTGTCTGGTCGCTGCCCTGCCTACTGGTATTCCTGAGTAGGACTGGTGAGATGCTAGATTCGAGGTAAATCCTGGTGTATTCACCAAAGCACCAAAATGTACCCGACTGATAGGTAGACAGGTACATCGGTGTAAACATGGGCTGTCCAGAAGTGTACTTCATATGATGCCGTGACTCTCAGTATGACGTCCCCGAATCACAGACATGTCCCTACAACGTACGCGACTACAGAGGCCACGGCGTCATGAATTGTGGTCGAGTTGGCCCATCCAAACCATACTATCACGGTGGGACAGCAGCATGCATACGGAGTCGTACGTACGTACAACATACCCAGGCCAAGCAGGAATGAACGAATGCCCCAAGCGCCGTCCCCAGACTCGAACGCGCGACGGCCCATGCAGGACAAGCGCGGCGCACCAAAGCAAAACATGCTAGGGCTGCCGGAAACCTGCCAGCCATTCCCGGGACGCCGGAACGACAAGGTGGCCCTCCTGTGGGCGGGATGCGTTGGCGTCGCTTGACGGCGGCAGTCCAAAAAATGGCCAACCGAGGTATGTAAGCCTCCAGTTACTCGTACTAAGTACGTGCCACCCGTCTCGGAGCTCATGTCGGCGAGGCCGTCTGGACCACAAATCCTTACGGAGTCTCCCTTGTTTCGTTTTTTTTTTTTCCAGAAAAGAAGGGGAAAACAAAGAAAAGGAAAACAGAGAAACCGCCTGTCACGCAAATGATCGGCAGGGAAGAGGGGGAAAAGCAGGAGGTTGAGACATGGTTCGTTGCTTGTTTGCAAGCAGCAGAACGGGAAAGAAAGGGCTTGTCTTGCACATCAACGACAATGCATTCCAAAACAATCGACAGCTGCAACAGTCAACGAAGACATCCGGTGCTTGCTAGACGGCTCTTGGCGAGGTGGGAAATCCCGTTCGAAAAGCGACCGACTGGGACCATGGCACATTCCGCGCCGATCCTGCCAGGTAAGATTCCCCGTTGATGTAGTGTATTCGTAGTCGAAAGGAGAATGATGCCCGCCGGACATGCCGTTGACGTGGGTTTGGTGAAACCGGGTACGTGTCTCGCTGACTGGATTGTAGGAAGGACCGGAGACAGAATGCTGCGATGCGACGGTGGAATGGACGAGCGAGGGAAGCAATCGTCTGGAAGGACGGCGGAATGAAAACAGGGTGACTGGACGAGACGTGCCACAACTGCCACATCGCCGCACCGCCACACCAAATGGATACGTTGTACGTTGTACACTTTCTTATGGACCCACTCATTACCGCTCTAAGGTATTAGTCACGATCCTTAACCGTGTCCACACGGACTGTACGAAGTACTCCCACCCAACTGTACCACCACCACCATCACGGCGCCTCCGCGATTACGAGAAATTCCAAGCTGGTCACATTCTTGCAATAACCATTCTTCCAGCGACGTGACACCCCACGTAGATCGCTGTGGCTTGCGGATGGCTTGCGATGGCTTCGGATTACTTCGTACGACCAGCCGCGGATACTCAAAAGGGAAACGCGGCGATACGGCCCAACAAACCTCATCGCAGCTGTTCCGATACCGGTAGTCATGTCATGTTGGATGTCCACTGAATTATATGAATATGAATACCGTTGACAAGCGAGAAACTCCTCAGCCCTAGATGAACCCGACAAACGAATTGCTGTATGCGAGAAATATATATAAAACACGTGCCCACCATCACCGCTTGAAAACAGACTGCCCCAGCCTCTCAATCTCCCTCCCCTCCTGCGAATTCCGCCCTGCCGCTTCGAGCAGACGCGTCCACGCATCGGCGTCCTTGAGCCGGACGGCCTCTTCGGCGGCTTTGACGCGCATGCCGCACTTCTCGTACATTGTCACCACCTCGCCAGGCTCGAGGCCTGTGCACTTGGGAATGAAGACGGCTGCGAGCCGCGGGTTGCCCGCTTGCAAGATGAGGTCGTAGTAGGGCTGCGTGGTCCATGTCAGCATGGTTCCTTTCCTGTGTATTTCGGGCAGTGGCAACAGGAGAGCGCAAAAAAAAAAAAAAAAAAAAAAAAAAAAAAAAAAAAAAGTGCAATAGTATAGAAGAAGAAGAATAAAAGGATTGAAATGGAGAACATCGTGGTGGTGGTTGGGTCCTCCGACTCCGACGTGCGACGGAGCCCGGCCGGTGTGGCCACCGCTGGCCCCCAATCCTGGAAAAACATCCACAAGAACATCACCAGAGGCCGGCAGCACATCGAGCCTCGGGAAAGAAACAGACGGAGGAAACCAATCGCAGACATGCAAAAAATGAAAACTCACATTCCACCCGATTGGGCTCTTCTTGGACTTTGCCAGCTCTTCAATCTCGGCCCAGTCACGCTTTGCGACTAACGCCCGGAGCCTAGAGTTGAAGCCGTCAGTTTGGGAACGATTTAAGAACATCATGACAAGTATGGTCAAGGAAACAAGAAGTGGCAACACGAGACACGGGCGCGAAATTGACTCAGGCGAGTGGCAATGGCAACGAAATGCGCAGGCATGACAAAAATCAAGAACCAGACGACGTACCGGATCCAACATGCCACCTTCTCCGGCACCTTGAACTCGTTCTGTATCTTCTTGGCCCGGCCGTGGTACCCCAGCCGGATAAGCTTGAACATGGTATCGTTCACACTCAAGCCCGTGAACGAGTCGGTCAGGTCGCGATCGAGCGCCGCCTGCAGCCGCAGCAACGCCGTGGCCTCCTTGAGCGCGCGCATCTCCAGCGTCGCCTCCTTGGCCTCGGACAAGATCTTGGCCGCCAGCGCCAGCTTGTCCCCCGCCGTGCGCGCGTCGGGCTGCCGCAGCGCCTCGCGGATGAAGACGCTCGCGCCGTCCACGCGCCGGTCGTCCTGGTAGTACAGGTCCTTGAGGAGCGCGTGGTCGCCCTCGCGCGCCGCCGACGACTCGACCAGCGCCGTGGCCGCCGGCCGCGCGTTGATGACGCGGAAGAAGGCCGCGAGCGGGAGCTTCTTCTTCATCTCCAGCAGCACCGTGTACATGAGGTCCGAGTCGCCGCTCTCGATGGCCTTGTCGAGCGCCAGCTCGTCTTCCTCCATGTCGAGGAGCAGCGGGACCTGCCGGCCGCCGCGGGGCTCGTGGTTGAGCAGCTCCGTCGCGAGGCGTCCCCGGCCCTCGTCGTAGGCCGCCCGCGCGATCTCTTCAAAGGAGATGCCCGGCTTGCCCGAGAGCCGGTCGACGATGATGCGGCAGATGGTGCTCTCGTCCTCGGTCCCCGCGCGCACCTTTGTGCAGGCCCAGTGCACGTATATGCGGTCCGTGGGCAGGTAGAGGTAGCCCGCGATCTTGAGCGCCAGGAGGTACTCGTGGCGACTAAGCAGGCGCTGGATGAGGCCATCCGGGGTGAGGCGCTGGTACTGTACAAAGGAGAGCGGCAGGCCGACTTTGTAAAACCGCACGGCGTTGAGGACGCGTAACGTCTCGCACATGTCGACAAAGTCGTCGCTGTTGTATATGTCGAGGACCGACTTGCCAAAGGACGCGGCTTTCAACAGCTGCTTCTGCCAGTGGACATTGAACTCGCGGCCGGCCGCATTGACGCACGTGTCGACGGCCTCGGTCAGGTTGGGTCGGATGAGTTGGATGCAGTCCTCGGCCTTGGGAGACTGCATCTCCAGCTGGTGAACGGCGTCCAGGAGGATAGAGGCGGGTGATGATTCCGTCTTGGCGCCGAATACGTCTTCGGTGGCCCGCGGCACGCGTTCGAGGAACTCGCATACATCATTGGTGATGAGCCGTGTGCCGTCATGTTCTGCTCTGGTTAGCGTAGTCGTGGAAGGGATGAAGAGGAGCGAAGGAACATCGTACCAGAGACAACGTGAACCCGTCCGTCGTAGAAAAAGGTGGCCGAGGCGTTCTCCGGCCCGATGAGGTGCACCTCGTCCTCCCACGCAATGACCGCGTCGCTCCCACACCACTCGACGTACTTGGGCGGGATCTTGGAGTTGGAACTATACTCGATAAACCTCTCCTGGAAGTCGCTGGCAATAACGTGGGCGGTACCGGACTGCGTGTACAGGGCGGCACGGGCGCCGTCGGGGGAGATGCTGACATGGCTAAAGGGACCGATGTCGAGGAATCGGTCTTCGCATTCGGTGGGATCGACCACGTAGATAGTCTGGCCGATGCTGAGAAGAACCTCGACGGAACGAGAGAGGGTGTAGGCCGGGGGGGTGACGGCCCAGGAGTGGATTTCTCCGTCGGGAGGTGAGGCGAGAAGTTTCGGTCGTGGCTCGGTGTATGAGGTGACGGAAACGAGGGAGTTGTTTGTGAGGAGGGCGACCATTCCGTGGCCATAGAACCTGATCTTGCCATAAGAAACTGACCACTGGCCTCGTCGTGTCACTCCTCTGAACGACTGAATGGGAGCTCACCTGCACGAATGGACGCCGTAGTTATCGGCGCCATTGCCTAGGGAGAACTGGGTAAAATCGCCCTGAAGGTCGTAGACTCGCACGGTCCCGTCTGTGGTGACAACCAAAAGTTTCTCATCCTCCGTCCATCCGAGGCCCTTGACAGAACCCTTGTCCCAGGGGATACTCCTCAGCTGCTTGCCGGCATAGCTGTAAATGTCGATACTAGGCTTCGATGGTTGCTGGGCCCGAAACGCCTGAATCTTGGACTCATCTCGGTAGAGGGCTGGACATTAATCAGCACAAACGAGCCAGAACGCTTAACGAGTACATGTATGTAAGAGCCGTACCTAACGCGCCGCCATAAGGGGCGCCGGCAACGATGTAATTATCGAGATCCAAGTCTTGGTCGAAGACCTCGGTGTAGAGCTGCGTCTTGCGGAACCACTTCTCGCCAACACTATCCCATCCTGCTGCGGGATGAGAGATGTCCATGATGTGTCACCTCATGACATTTCGAGCGTTCAAGGGTTGGCCGTAGAGAACGTGTGACTTGTTTCGGCGAAGCGGGAGGATGTTCAGGGTGAGTGAATGGGCGAGATGAGAGGGACGTTGGGAGCTTGAGCTTGAGTGGGACGGGACGGTGGAGCTTGGAGAGGAACGAATGGCTTGGGGTGTGGCTGGTGGTGCAATCGATATCGGCTAAATCACGGTACAAGCCACACTTTCGTCATTGCGTCATGGAGGGGCGGCAGTGGGAGGGGTCAGCGAAGTACCAGTACGAAGTACAGTACTCGGTCTATCGAAACGCGACTCCATGCTTCCATCGGACACGGTCAGGGTATACACCTTAAATTGATTAGTATTTCAGTCACCCCGATCAATGTGATAGATTCCTCGAAGCCATGCCGGGCTGGCGCGACGAGTACATTGCCTCCCTGCGCGAGCAAGAGCGCAACAACCCTGTTAATCTCGAGCTCGTCGACCTCTGTGCGTCTTGCATTTTACTCCGAGATGGTTCCTGACCAGGCCGCCCGCGCGCCGTCTCAGTCTAACATTCAACTCTGGTAGGCTCCCAACTCGCCGACCGCGTCGCAGCTCTCGAGGCAGAAAAAGACGTCCTAGCCGCCCGCGCAGCAGCGGCAGGAACAGCATCCGAGACGCCAAAGTCCAGCAGAAAGTCCCGCGAACCACCGCCATCAACGGCGAACGCTTCCGACACCACATCCGACCCGGCGATAGCCCAACTCCGCTTCGACCTAGCCGAGGCCCTGCGTTCTCGTGGCGCCTTGCAAGCCCGCCTGAAGAAGGCCGAGGACGAAGTCGCCGAGCTCCGCGCCAAGACCAAATCCGACGCGCGTGCAGTCAAGGAGCTGTCCGCCGACCGGGCGACGCTGTTGACCAAACTACGCGACCGAGAGCACGAGATTCGGGAGAAGAGGAAGCTTGTCGAGGTATGTTCTTGCTAGTTCAGTATCACGCGTGGATCCGGGGATCGAGGATATAAGACTGGTAAGAACTCTGTGCTAACGTCTTGCGTCGCCGCCTCTCAACGTATAGCACGTTCAAGACGAAATGATCACGCTTAACCTCCACGTCGCCATGGCGGAAAAGGAGCGCGACAAGGTCAAAAAGGAGAATGCGGAACTGGTCGACCGGTGGATGAAGCGGATGGCGCAGGAAGCCGATGCGATGAACCTGGCCAACGAGCCGCACTTTGAAAGGAAACGCTGAGGGTCCTAAGGCGGTGATTGAGTGGATTCCGAGCTTTGACGGCTGTGGGCCAGAAGAGGTTTTACAGTCCCTCCAATAACGGAGCCGTGATTCCAGTCCCAGCCCAGTGCCAGTTACAGGCATCGATGAAGCGTCCGCTATGACGACATGCCAGCTGGACAACAATAGTCGCCTGTCATCTAAAGCGTGGGCGATTGACGGCGGAGAGGTTTCCATTAGTGGGTTTCCGAGCGAGAGACATCAAAACTCTCTGGGTTCTGCAAAAAGGACAGTTGATATCATGAAAACAGCGCCAACTTGGACAGAACCCATCGAGGTAGTCGAGTCACGCCAGAGCGCTCGCATAGCCACATGGAGAGCACGAGCGATGCTGGCTCGGACTGGCTAACAGCTTTCATTATACAAAGCCATTCAGTGCCACACGAAGCGGTGTTGTAACTATACCATAGTCAATGTTGGATTTCGGTGTGTTTATGATTCAAGTTGCCGTGACAGTCTGATATGTTTGTATTTTTTCTCTTTTTTTTTTCTTTTTCCTTTTCAACATAATATTGGGTATGGCTTGTAAGTCTATACTACAACAGTAAGGTATCCGCTATGGCTACAAATGGGCCTCGCTATGCGGTGCTGTCGGGTTGGAATCGCTTCCACCCAGATGCTACGCTATAAACGACAGGATCTCGGTGAATCCCTAGGTATGTTGGACCTCCAACTCTTCGCATGGCCGTGTCAACACGACTCTTCTTTTCATCTGCGCTCCTTTTGTTTTTTTTTTCTTCTTTCTTTCTCGTCTCCTGTGCAGTGGGACCCACCCACTTGGTTTGACATTCACTCATCAACTCCCCATGTACTCTCGTGTCCTGGTCACGGCCTGCCGCATAACCAACACGGCTCCCTACTTACTTCCTCGTCGAGATGCAAAAAGTACCACCGGCGTTGGTCCAACTGACGTGACCCTCCGGGTAGGTGTGGTGCTCGACCTGGAGGATATTGCTGGCGACGTCGTTGACGTTCCGGCCGGCCTGGTCATGAGTAAAAGACTTGAGCGAGACGATGCGGCAGCCCTGCTTGAGGTCGAGGAACATGTTGACGAGCTTGGCGTTGAGGTCCGGGGTGAAGGCCTGGTTGTTGACGAGGACGACGTCGGCGCGCTTGAGGACGTCGTGGACGGCGGGCTCGACGAGAAAGTCGCCGCGGACGAGGTTGACCTGGCCCGGGGCGAGCCCCCACAGGCGGCACCGCTTGGCAAACTCGCGCTTCTGGGCGTCGGCAAAGTCGCACGGGTTGTCCATCATCTCGCAGCCCCAGCTCTCGCAGCCGACCTCGAGGGCGGCCTGGAAGACGACGTTGCCGACGCCCGAGCCGAGGTCGACGAAGACCTGGTCGCAGGTCATGCGGGTCATTTCCTGGAGGATCTTGGTGACAAACACATAATTCAGTTCCCCGTAGACGTTGTCGGTGCCGTTGGTGTACTGCTTCAGCTTGTCGACGTCGGGCGAGACGGTGCGGTCGTAGACCTGGGAGAGGATGAATTCGACGAGGTTGTGGGGGATGCCGTTCTGCCTCTTGTCGAGGTTCCTCCGGAAGGTGCCGTCCTTGGCCAGGGCCAGTATTCTCGCGTTCGCGTCGTTGAGGGCGCGTTTGAAGCCGGCCAGGTCGTTGGTGTTGGATGCCCTCTTCAGGCGGCGTATGAGTCCCGTGTTGGGATCGGTAAACTCGGTGGCTTGTTCGTCGGTCAGGTAGACGTCGGCGACGTGGGTGACGACTTCGATGATGTCCTTGACCGCATCGATTCTGCCGTTCTCCATGAGCAGGTCGTAGCTGAAGTAGACACGGGTGGTTAGCGCTGCGAGTTGATGATGGGGGGGGATAGTGACGAGATGGCGGCGTACCTCTCTGGCGAATAGAGACTGGGATATTGGAGCTGGACGCGAATATCATCCTCGTCGGTGGCCTGCAAAGCGCGCTGGGCGGACGGGGAGTGGGCGGTGCTGATGATTTCCGTGGCGTGTATGTATCGCAGCTTCTTGGGGCCGGGCGCGTCGGCGGGCTCAAAGGCGTCGGCGCAGGTCAGGGCGCGCTTGTGGTCATGGTGGTCGGTAGAGGAGCGTTGTCGCTTGCGGCTCTCGAGGGTGGCGAAGACGTCATCGTCGTCGGCGTCGTCGTCGGTATCGGAGTCCTTGTCGAAGTGAGGCTGGAGGGGGTCGACGCTGCCGTGTTTGCGTTTTCGGCTCTGGTCGCGGTCCACGCGGTGGCGGCGGTCGTCGGAGGAGGGGGAGGGGTAGGGGGATGCGGTCTTGGATTTGGACTTGGTCCTGCCCGGCAGCTTGGCTGTCGCGACTCGGAGAGAAGAGTTTTTCTGGCTGATCTTGGGTCTGGGCTTGGGTTTGACGGGGACTTCGACCCTCTCGGTGTGAATGATGGGCGGTTTCTTGCGCTTGGATGTGAGGAGGGGCATGTTCGGATGCGGGTGAGAGGTGAGACAGGAGGAAGGGAGGAGGGAAGAAGGGAAGAATGATAGAAAGATGACGCGCTCGTGAGATAGGCGGGGTAGATTAGGATGGTATTGTACTTGGTTGGTAGGCTGCGAGAGAGTGTGCGCGACAGATCCGAGATGGGAAAAAATAGTGGAGGAAATGTTGAACCATCCTTACGCCACCACGGGAGCCGGCCGATGGGATAGGATCAGGAACGCTCCTTCTCAGGGTCCATCGCGTTGCCATTTAGAATATTATGTAATGACTAGGTATGGCTCCACTTGTACCTTATACTAGGTACCTAGATTAGTAATTAGAATTAGTAAGTACCTCCAAACGTGACAAAGACAACACCGTATTGATTGATAGGGGCTGTTGACGGACTGGAGATTGGGGTGCTGATTATAAGGGGAGACAAAAAAAAGTAAGAAAAGAAAAGGGACAAAAAAAAGAAATCTCTCCGACGGGGAATTGAACCCCGGTCTCCAGCGAGTTGTAGAATTTGTATTCTATGACAAGCTGGCATACTAGCCACTATACGATCGGAGATTTGATTGCTGAGCGAATTTACGGTACAGCGCTTTAGTTACCAGGAGTACGAAGTATAGTGTAGTTATCACAACGGTGTACACAGTGATTGTTTCAGCGCACTTACACTATGTACAACGTATTGTCCGTTCTATTTCCACTAACCGAATCGCGCCTTTCCCTCGTTTCCTTCCCCTGTCCAGATCCCCAGATTGCTCACCTCTGCATCCCAAGATCAACGTCGATCACGGAACCATTGCCACTGGACGCCTACACTTTCCAATCGTAAAGACAGTCGTGTAGTTCCAACCGAGGATCAACTTCGAGTGACCGTCATATCCAAGTGGAGATGGCATGTCCCGGTAATGTGCGCGTCTCAACTCCAGGAGATTCTCGATGCGATGCCTTGAGGTAGAGCCCTCATTGCCGTCCAGCTCTCCAATCTTCCAGTAGGCCAGCTATTGCTTACAAAGTCCCCGTTTTCCGTGGACGAACGACTTGCCGACAGAAGGGAATTGAGGGTCGTGCGGAAGTTTGGGCCGGCCTCATTAGGGTCAGCCCTATTGCCATGGCATTCTCGGACGCTTCAATGGCATCATTGTCACTAGCAGGGATCGGCCGGATGATCATAGTCACTCTTGGTCTGTCTGTGGCTTGCCGACGATTGCTCTGCGATTGACATTCGGACTCGCGGACTTAGTAGCCGTGGTGCACGCATCTACTGCCGTGTTAGGGACAGCGTGATACGGGGCTCATGAGCACGCAATCCGGCGTCACCATCTCGCCAGCGTCGAGGCCTTGACATGACGTCTGGGACACCTTATTGTTCCCTTTGTGCCATATGTACGACGCCGAGGGCTCTCAGCCAAACAGCTATTTATACCCCCTTTCCCTCTGTACGATCTACGACGCTGAGGACTCTACTGATCAATCATTTTCTACCCCTTTCCCTTATACGATCTGTTCAACTCGGAGGACTCACCTCATCAACCATTGGCAACTCCTCTCGACCTTGTCGTCTGTCTTCGTCTACACCCCGTGGCCCAGTTCTTCATTCTACTCTCCGATTCTTGTCCACCCAACACCACAGATAGACACAATGGCTCCAGGTGCTCTCGTCGAAGAGCCTTCGGCCACCCCCACAACATCGGCCAAGTGGGTGGGGAAGAACGATCAAGCACCAAGAAGCATCTTCCCAGACGGCATCCGGACATCAGGCCAACACAACCCCATCTACGAGCAGCTGCGTCCTTACGAGGACTTTCCCAAGGAGATCACCGGCCCCACGCTGTGGACCAAGGAGCAGTTTGAGAACCAACCCGAGAGGTGGACACATCGCTTCACCCCGGAAGAGGTGGAAGAGTTGAGCCAGACAGCCGACGCCTTTATCGCGCAAGGCATCCCCTTGACCGGCATCTCCAAGGTAAGTCGGCTAGAGAAGGGAGTCGACAGTGTATATGCGAAGGGACTCGTGTGCTGACTCGCCCGCTCGTCCCTCTCTAGGAGAACTTTCCCCTCCCCACACTCAGCAAGACCCTCGCAAGAGTGCGGGAAGATATCGTCAACGGCAAGGGCTTCATCCTGTTCAAGAACTTCCCGGCAGGCGAATGGGGACCCCACAAGAACGCCGTGGCCTACATGGGTCTGGGCACGTACCTGGGCTACTTTGTGTCACAGAACGGTCGGGGCCACGTGCTGGGTCATGTCAAGGACGTAGGCGACGACGCGACGCAGATCGACAAAGTACGCATCTACCGCACAACGGCGCGGCAGTTCTTCCACACGGACGACGGCGACATAGTGGGCCTCTTGTGCGTGCACCGCGCCCTCCGCGGCGGGGAGAGCGACCTTGTCAGCAGCCACGCCGTGTGGAACGCCCTGCAGCGCGAGAACCCGGACGTGGCCGAGCTGCTGACGCGGCCGGTGTGGTACTTTGACCGCAAGGGCGAGGTATCGGACGGCCAGGACGGGTGGACCCGCCAGCCCGTGTTCTACCTCGAGCCGGGCGGCAGGGGACGGGTGTACAGCAAGTGGGACCCTTACTACGTCCGCTCGCTCAACCGCTTCTCCGACGCCGGGCTCATCCCGGCCCTCAGCCCGGAGCAGGAGCGCGCCCTTGCCGTGTTGGAGGAGACGTGCCAGCGGCTGGCGCTGCACATGGTGCTCGAGGTCGGGGATATCCAGTTTGTAACCAACACGCACGTCTTGCATGCCAGGACGGCCTACGAGGACAGTGCACCGCCGGCACCGCGGAGGCACTTGCTGCGGCTTTGGCTGTCGACGCCCGAGGACGAAGGCGGTTGGGTGCTTCCGTTCCCCGACAGCAAGGAGAAGAAGCGAGGTGGGATCCAGGTCAACAATGTGCCGCCCAGAGCGCCCTTGGATGCTGAGTAAATGGTATGGAGAGACAATGTCGAGGTTATTATGAGCGTTGCGTGCGTTGCATTGATTTAGCAGGAAGTCGTTGGATTGTCGCGTACCCGGTAGTTCTACAGACAGCGTTATCCCTTATAAGCCTTTTCGAAGAGCCAGACGTATTGGGTGAACTTGCTGCTCCATCCCGTCTCACGTCATCCCTCGGTCTCGGCATCCGTGTGTAACTACTCTGTGCTGCACTTACACGACCATTTACGAAGATCTTCGACCGTCTAGGGTCTTGAGGGTCCACAAGACAAGATGGCAGTGGAGAATACGGGGAGCGAGCAGTTAACGAACGGCTGGCATCGGGTTTTGGAGACGAGAGAGGAATAGGAAGGTCGTGAGCTAGACGTCCGAGATGGCAACTCGGTAGTCGGTCAGGTCCAGTCTTACGCTGACGGGAGCAATTGTACAGACAGCATAGCATGCCTTGCGCCTTTTCTCCTCCCTCCCTCCCCCTATTCTTACTTGTCTGCAATCTCTGCGCCCTCATTCAACTGTCCGCCAATCTATCTTCACCGCCATTCTAAACAGTCCCATCGCCACCATGGCAACCCACGTCCAAGTCAACCTCCCCGAACCCTTCGCCAGCATCCCAAGGGAATCCCTCCTCTTCGGCCCGTCGCCCATCCACGCCCTCCCCCGCATCTCCTCCGCCCTAGGCGGCCAAGTCAACGTCTACGCCAAGCGCGAAGACTGCAACTCGGGCCTCGCCTTTGGCGGGAACAAGACGCGCAAACTCGAGTACCTCGCCTCCGAAGCCCTCGCCCGGGGCTGCGACACCCTCGTCAGCATCGGCGGCGTGCAATCCAACCACACGCGCCAGGTCGCCGCCGTGGCCGCCAAGCTCGGCCTCGGCGCCGCCCTCGTCCAGGAGAAATGGGTCGACTGGTCCGACCCGGCCTACGAGAAGGTAGGGAACATCCAGCTCTCCCGCCTCATGGGCGCCGACGTCCGTCTCGACCCGTCCCCTTTTGGTATCGAGCACAAGGATACCCTCCGTCGTCTGGGCGAGGAGATGGCCGCCAGAGGGAGGAAGCCGTACTACATCCCCGCCGGCGCGTCGGATCATCCGCTCGGCGGTCTGGGGTTCGCCCGTTGGGCGTTTGAGGTCGAGGCCCAGGAAGCCGCCTTGGGGGTCTTTTTCGACACGGTCGTCGTCTGTGCCGTGACTGGGTCTACTTTCGCCGGTATGGTGGCCGGGTTCAAGCTCGCCCAGAAGAAGCTCGGCTCTCGTCCCAGGAAGGTCGTGGGTATCGATGCCTCGGCCAAGGTGGACCAGACGTTTGACCAGGTTTTGCGCATTGCCCGTGCCACTGCTGTCAAGATTGGTTTGGAGGAGGGGGACATTACCGAGGAGGATATCGTGTTAGATGGTCGGTATCATGGTGGTGTTTACGGCATTCCCGACCAGGCCACCGTTGATGCCATCAAGTTTGGCGCCGCTACCGAAGGGTTCATCACCGATCCTGTTTACGAGGGGAAGAGCCTGGCCGGGATGATGGATATGATCCGCAAGGGAGAGATTCCAAAAGGGTCCAACGTTCTGTACGCCCATCTCGGGGGACAGCTTGCCTTGAATGCTTACTCGGCATTGGAGTAGCCAGTCGGCGGATGGACCACGGACTGTAGTTTGATCGTCATTAAGAATTAAACATAAATCTATAAATTGGTTACGACCAGCGAAACCATGCGAGGCCCGTCGGCTTTCGCGTCCCAACCGCCCCTCAGGACCTCTTCTGCCCCATCTCCTCCCCGGCAAAATCATCCCAATCATCCCCCGCCCCCCCAGCCGCAATCTTCCTCCCGATAAAGATACCCACGGCCGTCGCCAAGCTGCTGACGAGGAACCACCCCTCAAACCACCGATCCACGAACCACGGGTCCAGCGCACTCCGCAGCGCATCGCCCACCGCCCACCCGACCTCGCGCGGCAGACTACTCCGCAGCAGCAGCGCCGCGCTGACAACATACACGGCCGCCACCTGGCCCGTCAGCAGCGCCAGGTTCGCCTGCGCCTGGTACCTCAGCCCCGGCGCCCAGCGCGAAAACAAGTGAAAAGTCTGGCTCGCCGAGTTGGCCGACGCCGCCAGCATGACGCCCGAGAGGAGGAACGAAATCTGCCGCGCCCACGCCGTCTGGTCCAGCTTCGGGTCCCAGTGCCGCGCCAGGAGACCCAGGAACCGGCTCACCGGGTCGGTCGAGCTGAACGTCGGCGATGAAGGGTAATACGCCCGCCGCGCCGTCGTTAGCGTCGTCGCGGCCACGCGGTACATGCAGTAGAACCCGAACAGCCACCGCGGTACCGCCAGGCACCGGCCCAGCCGCGTACCTGCGCGCGCCGTGGCCGCCTGCCGGGATCGCATGAGTTTGAGCTGTGAGGCGAGGTTGGCCTGCATGGTTTCGAGGCCGGCAATCTCCATGCGAAGCGCGCGCATCTCGGCTTCATCGCCGCTGCTACCGAACCCCTTGACGGCCCCGAGCATCTTCCCCACGAGACCACCACCACCACCACCACCACCACCACCGGCGGCAGGGCGCGACTGCGTCGTCGATGACTTGCGCTCCAGCGCCTGTAACCGGCGCCGTTTCGTCAGCAGCATCTCGTTGGCAGCTTCGAGCCCGGCCTCCTTCCTCACCACGTCGACTTGGGTGATGGGTTTCTTCTTGTGTTCTGTCACCGACAAAAGCGTATGCCACGGGCTCGACACGGCCGCGAAACCGCTCAGCATAGCCATGAGAAGGATACCGACGACCCCGACCCTCTCGAGACAGGCCCTCGTAAGGCCCCTCTCCTCCACCTCGGGCTTCTTTGTCGTTATCGCGAGACCCCAGTATGACCTCCTAGCCGCCGCGGCATAAGACTGGCTATCGCGCGGGACGAGCAGCCCCAAGCTCCAAAAGACGGCCAACCACCCCGCAAAAGCGACAAACTGCACCAGCCAAGGAAGACGCGGAACCTTCCCCTTGGCGGTGCGCTGAAACCGATACCCGAGCCCGGCGACGACGCTCTGAATCTCGAGGAACGGTATCACCCCAATAAGGAGGACGAGGAGCGTAGGTATGACCACGGCGAGAGCCAGCGCCCGGGCGCGCGGGTGGACCAAGCCAGCCACCTCGCAGAGGATCAACTCGGCGAGGACAGCAGCCAGGGCGACGGTGGCGCTAAAGGCGAGGGCAGCGACGCGGCGACGTAGGCTTTTGCGGCCATGTTCGGCGTGGACCTGGCGGAGGGTCGGCGGCGCGTGGGAAGGGAGGACATTGTCGTCGCCGTCGCGGCTCTCGTGGACGCGTGCGAGGCGGGGGAAGAGGTGTCGGTTGGCGAGGGTGGCTAGGACGCCGAAGGTGACGAGGAAGTGACCGAGCGAGAAGGCGAGGTTGGCGGCCGAGGGGGGGCGAGGGTCTATGGGTTTACACGCCGAGTTGTCGCAGCCGGAGAAGAAACCGGGCCAGGGCATTGGTGGTGGTCGGAGGAGGAGTAAGAGGAGGGGGAGGAGGAGGAGCGGAGAAGACACGTCTGTTGGTGCAGCTGCAGTTTAGAATAAGAAAGAAAAGGTATGAGGTTCTGTTTTTGTTGTCTAATGGTCCGTTATGCAGTTGGATGGCAAGCGAGGGAGTCGTTGGATGATTACAAGGGAGGGGAAGAGATGAAGGTTGATTACAAGGGAGGGGAAGAGATGAAAGTGAACAAGATAAACCGCCCAGAGATTCGTCCCACTCAAACGGTTAGACAGGCGGGGCTTGGAAAGCTTAGCTAATCCAAGGCTTGATTCATGCACTAGTGTATGTAAACAAATTGCAGTGCGGAATCGGCTACCGTAAAAACTCGGTTAATTCGACTTTAAGCTAACGACTTGGCGCCCCATTTTACCCCATCTTTCAGGAATTTCAGCCAATGTACGATGGTCCTTTTCATGGGCTGACGTAACTCACAGCGCGGTGTGATTAGTAAACGTCTAGATTAAACTACTAGGACCAGTGCTAACGTGGTTTAGCTTAAAGTCGAATTACGAATAACCGAGTTTTTACGGTAGCCAAGATCCTAGAAACAAGGGGAAAATATCAGTTTATAAGCCATGATATCTTGACACATATGGACGAGTACCATTGTCCATATCCCACCCTGCCTGAGCCCAGAGATGCCCGTCACCATAGTTCTCAGTAAAGTATTGCACAAACTGGCTCGTGGCGTTCGGAACTTCGGCTGCCGTGGGCTGTACTCTCTTTGCAGCGCACCATTCGAGGAGAAACTTTATATCGTCTGCATCTGATTTTCGCTTCGCCGCGTTTGATCGATCGGGGAGAGAACGGCATTTGGCATTTAAGAGCAGCGTGGGCTTTAGCACCTTTATTTGGCCGATCGAAATCGTCGGGGTAGAGGCCGTGAACGGCTCCTTGAATAGCGCTGGGGGAGTGAGGATTTCGATTTCAATCCTAGGCTGTCCCTTGTAATAAGTATGCAGAGTTCGTTTGTCAACGTCAAAATACTTGTCCTGCTGCTTCAACCTGGACCGGGCATCCTTTGTGCCTCCCTTGGGAACAACAAAGTCCACGTCCCGAGTAACTCGATCAGACCCAAGAACCGAGCACGCAGCACCCCCAACAACGGCGTAACAAGAGTTGCCCATAGCATAGGCAACAGCTTCTACGGCCATTCGTGTTTGTTCAGGGTCCGGAAGGCCATGACTGGAGGAGCTAGAGGCCATGGTCGAAGAAGGTGAGATAACCGGGTCGCGTCGGGGCAGAGTAGCAGTCTGTTGGATAGGTCAATGTGATTGCAGACAGATAGGAGCTGTGGCAGAAAGGACGGTTATCGAGGGATGGGAAGATCGGGGGGCGTGATGGTAAAACTTCGAGAGATCCAAAAGCCAGATAGAAGGTGTGGTGCCCTTACATACTTCAGGGCGGGTGTCCTTGAACCTAAAACCTAGACCGCCCTCACGGCATCACCCTTTCGGCAGTGCTCGTCTCAAAACATAACAGCACAAAAGCCACGGCGCCTAGTAGAACCGAGCTGTTGGTAAGAATCTGCTCCTTGAAGAACCAATAGCATCAAATGTTACGGCATATGATGATATTTGATATTAGAAAACACCATCTTCCTCATGATAAGACAGCTTGTTCAATTATACGACATTATTCAACTCGCTAGTATATGCCTGATATTCCTCTAGCTGACCTTGCTCCTTTCTTAACTCATCTCTGATCCGGCGCTCAGCAGCAAGAACAGGCAAAGTGCCAATATCCAGGCCTAATAATGCATCGTGGTGAAACTGGCGGTTCTCGTACTTGATCTCCTTGGAAAACGACCGTTCCTTTAGTTCATGGACGTGTTCGTATAGGTAGCATACCTGGAGGGCCATAGCGCCTTGAAGACGGCTGCCGTGTGGTGCTTCCAGGAGGCTATCGATCAGCGTATTTATTAAAACCGGTAACGGGGGGAAATAGCCCTCTAGAGAGGTAGGCGTGGGCGCGAAATGCTTGGTAGGGAAATGGAAATCGGCGGCTCTAAGGAGTATGGTCGTTCCTGGTTTCGGGGTGACCTCGCCCGGCGGAGTCGGCGGCCACCTTGGAGGCTCGACTTTATTAGCACCAGGAGGGCATAAGCGACGGTGCGTAATTTCGGGATGCGATGCCAGGAAATGAAATATAAACTTGCTAGGTGGAGGCGTATCGTTCCACCCTTGGTGAAGTAAAGCCTTGGCCGCCTGGTCGATATCGGGGACGAGAAGGTATAGGTCGAAGACGCCGGTCGGGACCCCATAGTGCCAAAGTGCATCTTCGAACCAGACTACACATGGGATCCGTGCCTCTTGAAGAATGGAACAAGGTATGTAGCGCGGAGGGATAGTCATGATCCCAGGATATCTTAGAGGTCGAGAGTGGATAGAGTACGAAGTAAGGCGGCCTTGATTAACGTGTAAAGTCACTGAGTCAACGTAGCATTCGTTAGGTAAGGAACAGTATTAATCATAGACGTGGCTAATCTGAAGTGGAGGACCCCAGATGGGTATGAACAAGTGACGAGTGTCGCATAAACAACAGTAGATCTGCTGATTCAAATTGACTCTGTGGAAGCGGATCTGTTCTGTTACTACTCGTGCCATGCCCCACTTATTTGGATCTCGCTGAACTCGCACCTACACCTACACAAGGATTAAATAGGTTAGTTGTTACTTGGCCCACATCTTGACTTTTCCTTAGATTTCACTGCCGATCGGTATCTTTACATACAAATTGTATGGAGAGGTACCGATCGGTAGCGTAATCCAATGAACGGTCGAGATGTGGGGCAAAATCGCAAACTAATGTACTGTGTATTAAACCCTGTAGGGGTGTGGTTACGTATCTCTACAGCTCAGTTCGGTTGATCACAGCTTCCCACGATAAAAGAAAACACCACATCCCATAGGTAGGATACACATCTATTCCAAGGTCTAACGATAAGGAATAAGGAATGAGGCATGCAAACTCCTTGCCATCCACCCGCTTGTCTTGAATCATCTTTGCCTCCTAGAATACAGACTACCAATGTGAACGCCGGCTAATTGACTGCGCTGCCTTGCCCTTCCAAGTGCCCATAACACCCCAGCATCGCTCCCGCACCTGTCCTTCGTCTGCATCAATCCTTACTGCCGCCCCCGCCAGCTTGCGCCCCATCGTCCGACTCGTCATCCGTGTCCCCTGAACCCATACCCTGCCGACGGTTTTGTTGAAGGAGCGCCGCTGCCTCGCCCATCTCCATGTGGTGGAGACGGTCTTGCTGATCCTGATCTAGCGCCTGCTCTCCCGATATTGCCTCAAACCCGTCCTCGTCTCCGTCGTCGTCATTATCATTATCGTCATCATCACCCTCATCCTCATCTTCACCATCGCCATCGCCATCGCCATCATTGTCATCATCGTCGCCAGCGTCGCACACCGTGGTCGGAACCATCTCCGTCTGCACCTGCAATTGTACATCCCCCGTCTCTGGAACCTCCTCCTTCTCCGTCTTTTCCTCTCCCTCCTCATTCGCCGCCGTCACATTGGACGACAGAGGCGATGGCGACGAGCTGACCTGGTGCCCTACCCGCCGACCCAATTGGATGTTCAGCGGCTTGACGGTCGGGTCGAACGTTGCCGGCAGGCCGAGCGCTCTGGCCACGTAGTGCGCCTCCTGCTCCTCTGAGTGCTTCACCTCGGTCGCGTACCGCCTGGTCCGCGTGCTGTCCGTCTCGTGCTTCCCGCCCGTCGCCGTCAGCATCTTGGCGTACGTCTGCCGCTCCGCGTCGAGTCGCCTCTTAGTCCTCTTCTTCACGCGCTCTTCCGTCGGCCGCACCACCACCACGGGGATGGGCGAGTACTGGAGGCAGTACTTGGAGAACGAGTTGCGCGTGTTGACCAGGCCCTGGATGCCCCCTAACGAGCGCCCGCGCGTGCCGACAACCAGCATGGCCGGCTGATACATTTGAATCTAACGAGCAAGGAATCAGGTCAGTGGTGGAAAAGGAGAAGAAAAAAAAAAAAAAAGAGGGACTCACGAGCTTGTGAAAAGTGGCATGAAGCTTGCCG
Organism: Sodiomyces alcalophilus JCM 7366; assembly: GCF_042370955.1. NCBI lineage: Eukaryota > Fungi > Ascomycota > Sordariomycetes > Glomerellales > Plectosphaerellaceae > Sodiomyces > Sodiomyces alcalophilus. The sequence goes on from NW_027263538.1 coordinate 996,162, forward strand.
ACCGCATACTCCAAGATAAAGTTTATGGCGCGGTTAGCTCCATTCTTGGCAATAATCGAGTCCATCAGCGCCTGTGCATCGCTCTGGTACGACCCGATGCCCTTGTTCACGTTTTCCGTCACCCGCACGCACACCACCTCATCGCCGTCGTCGACCATCTCGTCCAGGAGCCACTGGAGCGCCGAGTCCGAGTAGTCGTGCTCGTCGACACCAACCATGAACGTGCGTGACCGCCGCTTAAACTGGTAACCGTGATGACGGACGTTGAGCGTGAAGGACGTGGTGTTACGCTTAGTGGCCTCGCCGATCTGCATGTTGTCGAAAGTCACCCGCGACTGGAACCTGTTCGGTGGTTGTTGGTTAGTGGCACGTAACCTCGAACAAGGAGTCGAGTCGTCTTCGCATCTCCTCAAAAGCCTCCGGGCCACCCAAAGAGTTGTCTACGCAAAGAACGATGCCCAGTAGAACGTAACAATAAAACTAACCTCGAAGGAGGCGGAGAGGAGGCCTTGATGCGCTCCTTGTCCGTCTTCTTGTGTGTTCCCTGGGGCAATTCGTCCCCCATAGGCACGAAGCTGAGCGACGACGCAGAGCCCCTACGCCCCTGCCAGGTTCGGACAGTCGAGTCAGACGCCGAGGAGCCGGCCTGGGTGGACGACCCGACGGACGGGTCGTGCGACAATGTAGGCCGTAGCGATGTGCCCTGACCCTTAATCTGGATGGTAGGTCGGCCCCCCGTCGTCTCGGGAGAGGATGCTTGATTGTCGTCGGTACCAGGCCCTCCTGTTCCTGTCTCATGCGCAGGTTGGCCAAGGGGGGGTTGGTCAGAGGGGGGCATGGTGGCGGCGCCTGGAGTTTGCGACGACGACATGGTATGAGCGGCGCCAGGAAGTCGTCGAATGTAAGAATGCGGCCAGATAAAGCTGGACTGAAAATTACTTGCGCAACCTGTAATCCACAGGACGCGTAGCGTAATAATATGGTCTTTGAGGCAGTGAGGAGATTCGTATCTCGTGCGATTGACCGCGTGACTGATCGTATGATACGGGCTGCAGTAGGCGACTCTTACTCAGGACCTATAGCTGCTCGCTCATGCCCAAGGCCCAATAGACAGGCGCGAGGAGAATTCCGTGATGATGTTTGATGCTTCTCTGATGTATAAATGAGCTCTCTTGAATGTATGTTACGGCGTTTGTCAAGAGGGAAGAAGGGGAAGAAGGGGAAAAATAACGACCAAGATGACGATAGCTCGAAGCTTTACCCAGGGGCGGAGAAGGCAGCACCCGCGTAGTGTCGTGGTCAATGCGTATGTAGATGCGAAGTACCTCACCACCCTGCTTCGGTACTCCGTACATCCAGTACTTCCACACGAGGCTGGTGACGTTGCTCTGCTGCAGTTCTTTTGCCAAGTCCTTGGCAGGACAGGCCATCTTGAGACAGTACATGTACAGTACCTTGACGGTACTTGTTCAAACGGGTGCTCAAATGACAATATAAAGCTTCGCACTATCTTCTGGTACTCGAGCACCTGAGGGAAACTAGAAGACTTTACTCCAATTCGATGTACACTAAAGTACTTCATCTCTATTGATTCCTTCGGACCCGTCGTTATTCCGCGTAGGTACGGAAAAGAAAGTAGCAAGCAGCACAGAGCTGTACTTCGACTCCATAGCCCTATCTCGGCGACGGCATCCAACATGTAGGTCTCCGCCGCGGAAATAAAAAGACATTCCTCATCAAGGTTATTTCATCTCGTCCTCGACAAACCCGACCTTTGTCGGAAACCCCTTCTTCCCTCTTTGCCTACTTACAAGTATGCCAGCTCCCGCCCCCGTCCGGCCCTGGTCCGGGGGACATGGTTTATTAGGACGCCGTAACGCCAAAACAATGCGAGCTACCATTCCTCTTTTTTTCCTTTCTCTTTTCCCTCCTTTGCTGGCCTGTTCCGCAGTAGGCGGGCAAGCCGAGAGTCGTTTCTAGAAAGGCTTCCCTGTCACCTGATCCGTTCCCGGCAACAAGTGACGCGTGATCATCGAGTTTCGGTTATGTCGCCCTGATCGATGCTTAGGTGTAGGTGCGCGACAGGTTGCGCAGGTACCAGTCGACCAGCTTGCGGCCCACCTTGGCTTCCGAAATGTGGATAAGGTCCTGTCAATGTATTAGTATGTAAAAGACAACAAAGATAGAAAAAAACAACTCACATTCTGAAGGGCGTAATCAAGATCGCTGACGTTAACCAAATCGCCATCCAGCAGGCTGTTCTCGGTCCACCGCAGCTGCTTGGTCCGCTGCTTGGCCACGAGGAGCCAGGACCGCAGCTCGTCCGAGTCGACGTCGAGGAAGCCGGCCAGCTTGTTCAGGTCCATGGTGGTGTAGAGGCGCAGGTACGACTTGATGGTCGGGCTGAACATGTTGGTCTTGACCTCGTCCATAAAGACCGACAGGTGGTGCTCCACGGGGTCAATGTTGGACTCGGGGTCCTCAAAGTCGGGCGGCACGGGCGAGATGAACTTGGGGCACGCGGCGCGGAAGAGCTCCTCGAAGATGGGCAGCGACTCGGGCCCGCCGCGCTGCAGCTTCAGCAGCTGGTCGCCGTACTTCTCGCGCAGCGCCGTGTGGATGGTGTCGTCGAGCCGGGTCGGCTGGAAGGCCACGCAGATGGCGATGAGGGCGTACATTTGCTCGTTCTTCTTGGTGATCGAGTCGTACTGCGCGCTCTTTTGGAAGTTCTTGGTCCGCGACACGTACACCAGGATGTGGCTGAACATGCGGATGGCGTCGGCGTACCGGTGCATCATCATGTACGAGAAGCCCACGTAGTAGTAGGTGGTAAAGTGCGCCGCCATGACGCGCGCGAACATGGCCTTCTTGTTGAGCTCAATGTCGTCGAGCGTCTTGAGGGCGAGGCTAAAGTCGCCCAGGAGCGTGTGCACCCGCAGGAGCCCGATGATGGAGAAGTAGCCCAGCATGCGGTACAGGTTCTTGGACCCGTACTCGCCCGCCACGGTCATGGGGTCCTCGTTCCGACGCATGGCCGCGAGCTGCTCGGTGATCTGGGACCGCTGGATGAGCGAGTAGAGGACGTTGAGGACGCTGTAGCTGCCCCACGTGTTGGGGTTCTCCCGAAGGACCTGGGCCTCTTCCTCGTTGGAGCCTTGCCTCGCGATGCGGTTACGGTAAGACGAGAAGGAGTTGAACTGGTAGATGAATTCGTCGATGACATCCCAAGCCCAGTAGTACTATAAAGGGTACGGCCTTGTTAGCAATATGTATGAGGAATGGGCGTATCCAGGACTTCATTCCTACTCCCCAGACCACGACGACATACCGAAGGCGGCTCTAGGTCGACGGGACCCTCGCTGTTGAGAATAAAGTGGAACAAGCTGCAGTACGCATCGTAGCTCTGAAACTTGACCTCCAACGGGGCGGAAAAGTCGAGGGGTTGGGCGGCGGCGACGAGCCGGGACTGGATATCGTCGGGCTGCTGGGCCATGGACATTGAGCTGACCTGCTCCAACTCGGCGCCATCCTCATACTGGACCTGCTCCTTGTAGTCGTTGACAAGGGCCTCCTCCTCGACGTCGCTGTCGTCATCCATGGCGCGCACCTGCCGCTCGCCGTTTTGGAAGCCGCTCATCTTGTATTCTCTGCCTGTTTTTGGGTATCTGCCGATGAACCCTTGTATGGACAGAGTCGAAGAAAAGAATTCGTCCACGCGAGAGAACGGCCGGAGACTGGGATGTGGGAGTGGGCGTGGAGTAGGCAGTGGGTGGTTGGGTGATGGTGGTGGGCGGTGGTCGTCCAGTGAATGGATTGGTGGGGTGTGGGAAGATTCCTCCTTTGCTCACCGCACGCGCCAAATGAGGCATCACAAAAATCCCGAATTCCAAATTTTCACGAGTTTTTGCTTAGGGTTTGGGTTCCCGATAGGGGGTTATCCGTTTTTATTCCATGTACCGGGGAGTGACAAGTTTACACGTACTTTGTAGTAATAGCGGGGTTGTGGCGGGGTAAATTTCCTCTTACCTCATCGTTCATGGCGGGGCAATTGGGCAAATTCTCGGACAAGAAAATACCTACGAATAAATTTCCCTCCCTCCCATCATCACCGACAGCCCAAAAAAAACGCTCTACTCCATACGATAACGCTCTCCGTCCCAAACGGTCTATGGCTTTTGGTCCAGCTTTCAACGTCATATAACCCTTGGTTTTTACTTACACTACTTCGTATATACACTAGTTATACCTTGCCAAGCCTGGGTGATCGCATGACGTTGACCAACGAGCTCTGAAGAATACGGCGAATTAGTCATCTCCACCTTGTATCATCAATGACCGATCTTCTCTCCATCTCTATATATACGAGCTGCTAGAAGGGAATATATCCAGTCAACTGCCGGACCTTGCTTTCTCCGATCTGACCTTCTGACCCTGCTCTGTCAATATGCGTCTCGTGACTCCCACAAAGCTGGCAAGCCTGCAAAGCCAAGCTGATAATGTCCGCAATGTAAGTCTCGCCCTCGTTCCACGTCCCACGTCCTTCAAGGCCATCAGCCCATTGCTCACCCGGGGATGCAGATTTGTATTCTCGCCCATGTCGACCATGGAAAGACTTCCTTAACAGACGTCCTAATCGCCACCAACGGGATCATCTCCCCGAGGATGGCCGGCAAGATCCGATACCTCGATTCCAGACCAGACGAGCAAAGCCGAGGCATCACCATGGAGTCCTCCGCCATCTCGCTCTTCTTCTCCATGCTCAGGAGATCAGCTCCCGATGCGGCTCCCGAACCTTCCGAATACCTCATCAACCTCATAGACTCGCCGGGTCACATTGACTTTAGCAGCGAGGTCTCTACTGCGTCCAGATTATGCGACGGCGCCGTGGTACTGGTAGACGCCGTCGAAGGCGTCTGCAGTCAGACCGTGACTGTACTGCGCCAGACCTGGATGGAAAGCCTAAAACCGCTACTCGTCTTCAACAAGATCGACCGCCTGGTGACCGAGCTCAAAATGACCCCGAGCGAAGCCTACACGCACCTCAGCAAGCTCCTGGAACAAGTCAACGCCGTGCTAGGAAGCTTCTTCCAAGGAGAGAGGATGGAGGAGGACCTCAACTGGCGCGAGAAAATGGAGGAACGTGTCAGAGCCGCCGCCGCCGACAAGGAGTCGGAATCCCCCGACCAAGTCACCGAGTCTGGCGAACTACAATTTGAGGAGAGGGACGACGAGGACCTCTACTTTGCTCCCGAGAAGAACAACGTCATCTTTAGCAGCGCCATTGACGGCTGGGCCTTCACCGTCCGTCAGTTTGCCAGCTTATACGAGAAGAAGCTTGGGATCAAGCGTGGGACCATGGAGAAGGTCCTCTGGGGTAACTTTTACCTGGATCCCAAAACGAAAAAGATCCTTGCCCATAGGCACCTGAAGGGACGAAACCTGAAGCCCATGTTCGTGCAGTTGGTACTGGAGCCGATATGGGCAGTCTACCAGGCCACTGTCGGCGGCGACAACGGAAAGGGTGATGCCGCCCTGCTGGAGAAGATCACCAAGTCCCTGGGCCTAACAATACCGCCTCACGCCATGCGGTCGCGAGATCCGCGCGTGTTGCTGACGACAGTCTTTTCTCAATGGCTACCCCTATCCACCGCCCTGCTGGTCTCCGTCATCGAGTCGCTCCCGGCGCCTCCGGTGGCCCAGGCCGAGCGGCTCCCCGAGATGGTCGAAGAATCACCAGGCGGGGAACATGTCGACAAGAATATCACAGACGCCATGGTTTCGTTCAAGGCGTCCAAATCCGACCCCGTCGTTGCCTACGTCAGCAAGATGGTGTCGGTACCAGAGAGCGAGCTCCCGCATAACAAGAGAAGGACTGGTCAGCTCAGCCCCGAAGAAGCCAGGGAACTCGCTCGCAAGAAACGCGCCGAGGCGGCTCGCGCTCAAGCTGCAGCCGCCGCTGCCGCTGCCGAAGCAGGAGCAGGGATGGGAAGTGGGATAAACGACTTGGCCGAGGCATTGGAAGAAGTCAGCCTGGACAATTCCACTCCCGAGCTAGAAGAAAAGGAACATGACCCGGAACACCTCATCGGTTTTGCCCGGATGTACTCGGGCTCGCTCTCCGTGGGCGACGAGGTTTATGTTCTTCCCCCGAAATGGTCACCCGCCAACCCCCACTCGCCAGAGGCCGAGAAAGTCACCATCACTGCCTTGTACATGTTTATGGGTCGGACCCTCGAGGCCCTGGATACCGTGCCGGCCGGCGTCGTCTTCGGCATCGGTGGTCTCGAGGGACACATCTTAAAGTCCGGCACACTGTGCAGCCAGGTGGAAGGCGCCGTGAACTTGTCGGGCATCAATACGCTCGGGAAGCCCATCGTCCGAGTTGCCCTAGAGCCCGTCAACCCTGCAGACCTCGATAAGATGATCCACGGACTGAAGTTGCTCGTCCAGAGCGATCCCTGCGCCGAGTATGAAGCCATGGAAAGCGGAGAGCATGTCCTCCTTACCGCCGGAGAACTGCACCTCGAGAGGTGCTTGATAGATCTCCAGGAGCGGTTCGCCCGCTGCGAAATCCAAGCTGGTGCGCCCATCGTGCCGTACCGAGAGACCATCGTGAGGGCGGACGAAATGCGCCCGCCGGCAAACAAGGACCTTGGCCGTGGCGTAGTCGTCGGCATGACCTCGTCCAAGAACGTCTCCATTCGTCTCCGCGTCAGGCCGTTACCCGAGAAGGTCACCGAGTTCCTCATCAAGAACAGCAACTCTATTAAGCGCATATACTCGGGCCACCGGGACCATGGGTCCAGCAATGGAAACGGAAACGCAAACGGAAATGGGCAGCAACAGGAAGGCGTAGGAACCGTCGAGGCCGATATCAACGTCACCGACGCCGCCAAGACCATGTCCCAGGACGAGTTCAAGCAGCAACTCGAGGCACAACTCGACTGCAACAAGACCCGGGACAGGGAGACGTGGAAGAACACGGTCGACAAGATTGTGGCCTTTGGACCTCGCAGAACCGGACCCAACTTGCTGATCGATGACACACCCGACGGTATCCTCCCCAAGGTCTTCTCGGCACACCACGCCGGAAACAATGCCGGTTCCGCTTCCGCCCCGCAGACCGGCGAGTCTCTCCACCCGGTCCAGCTCGTCGACAGGATCACCTACGCCTTCCAGCTCGCCACCGCCGAAGGACCTCTCTGCCACGAGCCCGTACAGGGCATAGCCGTCACAATCGAGGACGTGATGGTCCACGCGCCGCCCGAATCCGACGACCCCTCCTCGTCCCATTCCTCCGTCGGGCCCCGGCTCACGGGCGAAGTCATCAAAACCACATCGAGCTCCATCCACGCCGCCATGCTCGACTGGTCCCCGCGCCTCCTGCTCGCCATCTACTCGGTCGAGATCCAGGCGTCGACCGACGTGCTCGGCCGCGTGTACGACGTGCTCACGCGCCGCAGGGGCCACGTGCTCTCCGAGGCGATGAAGGAAGGCACCCCCTTCTTCACCATCGCGTCGGTCATCCCCGTGGTGGAATCGTTCGGCTTCGCCGACGAGATGCGCAAGCGCACCAGCGGCGCCGCCCAGCCCCAGCTCCTCTTTGCTGGGTTCGAGGTCCTCGACGAGGATCCCTTCTGGGTCCCCTTCACCGACGACGACCTCGAGGACCTCGGCGAGCTCGCTGACAAGGAGAACGTCGCCAAGCGGTACATGGACGGTGTTAGGAAGAGGAAGGGTCTGCTCGTCGAGGGGCGGAAGATTGCCACGGATGCGGAGAAGCAGAAGACGCTGAAGAGGTGAGGTTGACGTACGTGGCTGACCAGATGGTCTGGGTAAATAGGAGATGTGTATAGTGACAGGACTGGTATTTCGTACGGGGGATCAAAGGCAATCTGAACAGTTTTATTCATTTCCATCTTTTCGCATTCCGTCCTTCCTCCACCTCATTTTTGCTTGTCCAGAGTCTAAGGTAAGGAATGGCTTCTCTACAATACAGAAGCCAGCCCAGGGATGGATGGCCTCGTGGAGAGCCGCCATTCCATTTCCACCACACCCCCAGAGACTGTAATCAGGTGTCTCTCTCTGTGTTCTCCCAGACCCCCTCGTGAATCATCGGCGCCATTGCTCTCATCCCGAGACCGAAAAACGAAAAGAAAAAGAAAAAAGAAAATCCTACGCCCCCGCTGCTTCTTTTTCGAGGTGATCATCAAGGGTCAAACCGACAGACGTATCATGAGCATGAGCGGCGAGGGTAGGATGATTGCCTCCCCGGTGCCAGTGGGAAAACAAAAACCAGGGATGAAAAAGCAAGCAGGCCTTTTTCTCGGACAAAAGGAAAATAAAGAAATGAAAATGAAATGAAAATGAAGAGAGGAGAAATAGGAGAGGCACAACATGAGACGACAGCGACCAAATAAAACCAACCCGACCTGTGAGATCCGTCGTCTATGTTGTTCTCCAGAGAGCACAGCGTGAATGAAAGGGGGCGTGGTGTCGAAAGCTGGAGGAAAAGGATTCGTGTTACCAACGGCGGGTCAAGGACCAAGGGGTAGGGGAGCAACCATGCGTCAGAGGAAAGCGCGAAAGCCTCAATTTTCTTCTTTTCTTTTCTCCTTGTTTCCTTTCCCTTTTAATCCCCCCTTCAACTCCGATGATTCCGAAATCGGATGTGCAGCTCCCAAAACGTCAAGTCATGGCCGAGGGCGGCCCTCCCCCCCAAATCGTGGTAAGGAGGGTGAGGCGATAATGATGAATGGATTCGGCGGACGATGTAAAAAACAAGTTGGACGGGGGGGAGTTTCCCGTCTTGACACCCAATGGCTTCCTCCAGGATCGTCGGAAGAAGCGGTCATTGGCAGAGTATGTACTTAGCACTCTCTAAGCACGAGCGCCACGGCGACCTTTGTTGGGCACGGTCGTCCAGCCATCGTCCTCCTGGACAGGCGTTCCCGGCTCGGCGGTGGTGGGAGTGGCCGGCTGCTGGGCCGCCTGGGCGCCGTTGGCGCGCGCGCCACGACCACCTTCGTATCGGGCGCCGCGCGGCGCACCACCGCCTCGACGGTGTCCATGGGCGCCACGGGGCGATCTAGCCTCGCCAGACGACTGGCGCCAGTTTCCGCTCTCGGCGGCTCGCGTCTTGATGGGCGGGGCACCCTCCCGCGGGCCTCTGGAACGAACGGGGACGTCCTGTGCAGCAGCAGCCGGGCCGGCACCGTTCTGGGCATCCTTGGCGGCTTCTTCCGTATTTGCACCCTCGGCGGCGGCGGCGGCGGCGTCGGCTGGCTTGGCGGCCTCCTCTTCGGCCTTTTGGGCGGCGGCGGCCTTTGCCTCTTCCTCGGCCTTCAGGGCCTGCTCGGCTTTCTCGGCGGCCTCCTTCTCGGCGGCTTCCTTGGCCAACCGCCGCTCTTCCTTGGCCTTTTCTTCGGCTTCACGCTTCGCCTTGAGTTGCTGCTGTCGCCTCTCTTCCACCTCCTTCTCCCTCTGGGCGGTATCGATGGGCCGTGCGGCGCCGAAGGGGCTGGACTTGGCGTCGCCGGTGATGGAGGGCGACAAGACCTCAGCGGTCTCGGATACGGTCCTCTTCTGCAGGTTCAGCCTGGGACGGCCGGTCGGGGCGAGAACGGCAGCTGGCCCGGCGGAGGGTGAAGTGGGCGCCTCGCTACCGTCGCGCGACTGTGCGGGCGGTGGGTTGGGGCGCATGCTGGCGCGCCATTGCATATCCTTTTCGGCGGCAGTGGGCGCACGTTCGGGGCGGTCGTCGCGGGGCGGACGAGATCGATCGTGCCGGGGAGGCCCCTGACCTTCACCCCAGGCAGCAGGAGACAGTCGTCGGCCGCCGCGGAACGAGTCGGAGCGGCCACCATCGGCAGAAGGGGGATAGCTACCGTCACGAGTAGTGGGGCGTTCCGGGGGAGGCAGGGGTCCCTTGCGCTCCCAGTTGCCAAAGTCCCGAACCCTGCCATCGTCGGCGGGCTCACGAGAGCGGCGCTCACCAAATTCGGAGGGACGGCGGTCGCCTCCGCGAGACGGCAGATCGGCCAGAGGGCCCTTTCGGGTCCAGTCGCTCAGATCACGGGTGGATTCGCCATGGCCGCCTCGAGCTGATGCGTTTGTCTTGTCAGATAACGAGCACTTTCGTTATGGCTAGGGTTTTCTCTCGTCCATTTCATTATAACTTACGTGGATCAGCAATGGTGATGCGAATGTTCCGGCCCTGGAAGGACTCTCCATCGTACTGGAGAGCGGCCTTGAGACCGTCAAGAGTGGCAAACTCGGCGTAGGCAAAGCCCTTGGGGCGCTGTTGCTCGCGGTCCTCGATGATGCGGACACTGATGACATTGCATTCAGCGAAGAATTCGGTGACGGTGTCGACGGTGGCGTCATAGGAGAGGTTGCCGAGATGCGCCGTGTAAGGGGGCTTGTCGGGAAGCTCGGCGGGACCAGTATCGCGGGGAGCATAACCTAGATGGTAAGCACTTGCGAGACGGATCGGTGTCAGGGGCAATTGATAAACTTACTACGGTCGCTGCTACCCCAGGCTTGGCCAGAGCCGTAGCCGGAGCCGGAGCCGGCGCCGTAGCCAGAGCCATAGCCGGAACGCCTTTCGACAGCAGGGAGAGGTTGGGTACCTAAGCAGGAGTTTAGTTAGTGACACCCGACGGAAACGATAGCAAGGATGGGCAAAGAGAGGGAGAAAAAATAGAGACGGGAGAGAAAGCGTGAGGTAAGCTTACCATAGGTATCCTCAACCTCGTCAGCCCAAGATCCGCCCAAGTCTATAACCTGTCAGTCAGTATTTTTCTCAAGACTGAGGGCTGATAGGCAGCATAAGAATGGCGCTTTGCCACGGTTGCAGCGATTTGGCATTGAATAGACCAAGTCGACGGTTGCATTGTTCGGCGATGTGGAGGGAGGGAGTTGGAGGAGGAATGACTGACTTCCATCAGACAGAAAGTCGCCAAGCGACATCTTCTGGGCTTCCTTCTTTTTGGGCGCTGCACATGGAGATATCGGATCAGTCAAACAAGCTCATTCAGGATGCATGCATGGCATAGCAGCATTATCGACGTATACCAGTTGGTATGGGACAACACACCCATGATTGCGGTTAAGCGGCCACGCGCAGCGAATCAATCGATGCGCGTAGGTAGAGAGACGATAGCTCGGAAGGAGGGGGGAAGAGGGGCAGCTCTTGTGGCGATAGGAGGCCCTTGTTTTGAGGTTGACTTTTTTTTCTTTCTTTTCTGCGCGAACGAGGCAGAAAGAGAGCAGGACTTTTGTTCTCAAAAGGCGAGAGAACGGTCGACAGAGGACAATGCGTAGATTGGTGGCCGTCGACGGGAGGCTGGATGGATTGAGATGGTGGGTGCAGCCCAGAGAGATTTCGTGGTGTCGTGGTGACGGGGGGGACTGGGGCTGGGGCTGCGGGAAAGAAAGGGCGAAGTTTTAATTATCGGCCGCAAAAGTGAGGACGTTGTGAGGGACTTGGGGGTGGGGAGGAGAAAGGGAATTTTTTGGGTGGGAGGGGCTAGTCCCCAAAGAAGCCTAGCCTCAGTTTGTCTCATTGGCGGCTTAACCGCGCCACACATGTCCGGGTTTGGTTTCGTGGCGTATTATCGCAGTATACCGTATAGGTGCTGACAGAGCTTACAGCACAGGGACACCTGGCAGCACCTGATAGAGCTGGCTGCTTCCGAGATGTCCCGTGCTTTTTCATCTCAAGATCAAGCATCAGCATTGTCGATTCAAAAGGCTTCCAGGGAATAAGGCACCGAGTTTGTTCGATATTAAACGAGTTTGATAGATTCTTCTACTTATTTCTAGCTATCCAACCAAACACCTCACGTCTATTCAATGGCCGAAAAGGATACAGACGAGTCGACAAATTCCCAGCCCCGGCCTCAAGACCAGCAGCCTCGTCAACGACGCCCACGCCGCGGCCTCTTACCTCCTGAGCTCATCGAAGTGGTTGTGCCCTCCCTCAAGGTTGGGGCTTTCACAGGTATTTCCGTATATTTTCATGCGCCCGTCGAACTGCGTGTCACTAATCATCGTCTTTTGGGATACTCGCACAGGCGCCACGGGTGTCTTCTTCGGCGTCACCGCAGGTATCATTAGAGATGCCTCACCAGCTCTGTTTGGCATAGCCTCGGGCTTTCAGTGTTTTACATTAGGCTCTACTTATTGGCGTACGTTTCTGATTTCTTGTTTACCTGCTATCCCACCATGACCACTGCCAGCCCATGTTCGGCGACATAGATACTCACGCGCATTACCAGTATCGCGAAGCCTCACTCTGCGGACATGGGGATCCGAGGAGCTTACAAACTCGGACAAGACCAAAGCCAGTACCCTAGCCGGTGCCACCGCCGGCATGGTAGGCGGTCTGATTCGTAAGTCCATGCCATCCGCACCCCTGCCCGTTCTCTCCCACTGTATCTCTCTCATGTCACGTCGTCATCGTTTGCATACTCAGCCCTTCTCATCTAGGCGGACCCCGCAATATCATCCCCGGTGCCATCGTCTGGTCCATAGTTTGCGGGAGTGGCCAGGCGGCCGTCAACGCTTTTCAGGCCACAGACCCTTCTTCTCCCGACCAGGAGACGCAGGGAAAGAAGGGCATCCTCTCGTCCAGGTGGAGCCCGCTCAAGAAGCTCACCGATGATGAATACCGACATGTGATGAGCGAGAAGATGCTCCGGCTGGACGCTGAAATCGCCCTCGTCGATGAGAAGATTGCCGAGTTGCGTGTGCGTGCAGCCGACGAGGAGCAGGGACGAAATCCCGAGGCCTAGCGAACCAACCCAGATATTCATCGCCTGGATATCCGCCTACGACACACTGGCGGACAATCATACGGCATTTTATTTTAATACGACTCTAATTACCTTGGCCAACCTTTTCCTCTTGAATACTGGCCATGTACAATGGGTGTCTCAGAAATATGTACTATATACCTAGGTACGGAACAAATAATTGCGAGAACTGAGAGAAAGTGGAAGGAAGATGAAGCATGAACCCATAGGCCTTGTGTTGGAGGAGGTTAATAGCCTGAACTCGAGGCGAGCAAACGGTCAAACGCTTGGCTTACAAGTAGAGTGTCGAGAGTGAAGAGCACTGAGCAAGAAAGTGGTGGAAATGTACGTATCGTACCTATGCGATAACGACAGCAAGGCCATTATGTACCCGTGTCTATCAGGTATTAGTAATGCACACATTGTCGCTTATTGACGGAACTACATTTACCCGATACCGATCGTTCAACTAACTGACGCAGCATACCAGGACAACCCCACTCGGCCCCATAAAATTACAAAATAACGGGTCTGGGGATCATGTTCCAGCAAGTGCTACCAGTCTTGCGCCTTCCCACCAGACGAGACGAGGTACTTCAATAGTTCAACGTGTAAATAGTAGCGGTGCGCCAACACCAACGGAGGACATCTTGTGTCCTTTTCTTTCCATCCTCATCCATCTCCTATTCTCCCGCAGATATTCCGCAGTTCTGCTTCATTTCGGTCAGTCGCCTTGTCCATCTCGCTGTAGCAAGAACATTCCGCCGTCCCTGGCGCATTCTGTGGAATTGTGAGTACCAGGAACATTCCGCACAGGGATATTGGCACAGGGATATTAGCTGGCCTGGCCTCTGCAACTCTTCAACCTCCGTCGCCGATCTCACCATCAACATCTCCGACGAAGCTCACAACGTAACATAGCTAGCTTTGTGTCTTTTGTCCTCGACTCGCATTGCACTCTCAGATACATACGTTCTGCAGGTAACGTCTAACCGTGTTTCGACTCAGCTACCCCCGCGACCCCGGATGGTATTAACACCCCCCCTTTCTTCTTCCTAGGTCGACGATAAGGAAAACGAACCGAAGCTCTAATCTCGACCCTCATTGGCCCCAGCCGTTGGTTGCCATTTCTTCTTACACTACCACGCTTCCACTCCATCGATGATTATGGCATGCCTTGGTATCTAACGGCGGAGTATCTCGAGGATGTCAAGCATGGTGTCCTCGCGAAGCTGATCATGTCACCTCTCCACGAACCAACGACATTGCCCCATCTCCTCGCCTCCTCGCCGACGGACACGCGCTGCTTCAAGCTATGAGCACCCTCAACCCCAGCCCCAGCATGTCCCAGGGAGTGCTGCCCAGCGACATGGCACTACTCAACCCGACATTCATCTTTGGGATCCTCGTCCTCATCTACCTGTCTACCTTTGTCCTCTTCGCCCTCCTCCGAGTCGCCACAGGCATCTCCATCCAACGTATCGGCTATTTCTCCCTGCGCCGACTCGCATACACCCCGAAAGATGGTTTCAAGATTGAGATACGCGGCCTGGGACTCAATGTCCACCGACCCACCTTCGCCCAGCCCACCTGGTTGAGCATCGTCATCAACGAGCTGGTGGTCACCGTCGACCTGCGCCAGCTCGACGGGAAGCGGGCGGACGATGACGATTCATCTGAGGAGGACGACAAGGACAAGAACAGCGACAGCACCGAAAGCCAGTCGGACGGGTCCACGGAAGAACAAACGCCTAGGAGCCACCCCAAGATCCCCCAGCTGCGTCGCAACGGAGTCGCCAACGCCAGGAGCGAGATATGGAAGCATTTGACCAAGCTCAAGGAAAGGGTCAAGCGCGTCCATAGGCAGGTGAAGTGGCTCCGCATGGTCGACGTCGTAGCCACCAACTCGACCGTCAACATCGTCGACGTTGGCAACATACAATGTGGAAGTCTTACCCTCGCCGTCGATACCCGGCGGAAGATGTTCGACAGAGCTCGCTTTTTTTTCCAGTTCAGAACCGACAAGAAAAAGAATCAACAGCAGCAGCAGCAGCAACAGCAACAGCAGGCCGAATGGATCGTCACTTTGCGAAGCGTTCTGTTTACGGCCGAGGGGAACGAATCACTCGAAGTCCTAGACCAAGCCACCCTCAATATCCATGGTTTCCTGTATGGAGAGCCCGACGGCTTGCGAGACGCTTCCATCGCCCTGAAGCTGAACCGAATTCACATTCCCTATGACGACCTTCGCCTTTGCGCTCAGCGAATCAAGCAATGCCGATCCCCTTTATACGCCTTCTCCGCCCCAGGCGACCAACCCCGGGCTTTTGCGAAGATCAGGGCCGACCCTCGAACCCCGTCCCTTGGGCCTGACCCTGGACCTGACATTTTCCCTGGCCTTGGTTCCGGCCCCGGTATAACTACCGAGGACGACATCATGATGCAGGCCGTGTCGGATTCTAAAGAGTTCATCAGCTCCATACTGAGAGGCATAAAGGAAGTCCAGTTTGCCGTTAGCTTCGTCGGTCTTACCAAGAAGGTCGAGTCGGTCACACCGCGCGCTCAGCCCCTTCTCCTGAATGCCTCTATGAAGGAGGTCGGCATCGATCTGCACCGCCTCGATCCCAAGTCACCCGCTCATCGCATGTACTTCCCTTCCAAGGACATCGCCCACGAGGCTCTCGCCGCCGCCCTATCCATCTCCGTTGGTCTGGACGACGGTGACGGCAAACCGGAGAGGCTTCTCTATATCCCCATGACCACCACCACCGTCAAAACTACCCTGCCCTCCAAGACGGTCGAGCTGGCCAACGACGTGGATCTTGGCTCGCAAGACAAGAACACCAATATCCTCTTCGCCAACTCTGTCATCACCTCCCCTTCTGTCGATCTCGACCCGCGACACCTACCTCTCTTGGTCGCCATGCTTCGACCGAAACCCAAAACCCAGCCACAGACGATCCCCCGCCGCCCGGGTCAAGGCCACCTGCTCATCTCCAGGCTGTTGCCCAAGGCCAATATCAAACTCACCATGCATGAGCCCGTCATGAGGATCGCCCTCCCCGCCGTGGACAAAGCCGCCGCCCCCGACGACTATGACCTGATCATCTCGTCCATTTCCTCCATCTCCCTCGACCTCGAGTCGTCTCATTCGGCCTTCCAAGACCTACACTACTCCCTAGCCTCCTCCATGCGCCTCCAATCGCATCACCTCTACTACCAGACATCCGACGGCGGCCGGTTCGATCTGGTCGAGACGGAGAACTTTGACCTCAAAGTCCAGCTGAGCGCCGCACCAGATGTCCACGTTGTCGCTTCCGGCAACGTCGAGACTTTTACCATCAAGATGGTCCGTTCCGAGATCATCGAGGGGCTCAGCCAGATCATTCGCCAATTGAGACCCGAAGTCCAGCCCGACAAGAAGCGTCATGCTTTCCCGACCATGACGACCGTGTCCCCCAGCGGCCACCGGAGCCTTCTCCGCGCCATGCCGTCTTGGCTGTTGCAGTTTCAAATGCAAGCATCCGATGTGAGCCTCGAGGTGGCAGGTGTCGACCAAGACATTTCCGATGAGACCCGTGGCGTTTCCCTTCAGATCGACACCTTCTCGTCGGAATATAGAGCCCAGAGGTTAGAAGGCTTACAGAGGCGGCCCTCTCGCAGACGGACAAACAGTCGCTCCATCGCCCCAGACGCCGACCTGCTCAAGGCGCCTCTATCCCCCCGCAGGAAGCAACAGAATCACGGCGACGGTAGGACCCTGGCCGTTCATGTTCGTGGCCTGGAGGCGTACATCGTCGAAGCCGCCGATTGCATTGAACCCGCGCCGTTTGTCGACGTGCCTCGCTTCGAAATATCCTTCTCGGCACTGAGCGACCAGCAAGGGCCCATCTTTCAAATCCACACCGGTATCCGGACAATCAAGCTTCAGTACTCACTCTACCGGCATTACTCGGTCGTAGTCGCCGCAACCGTGTTACGCAAGGCATTCACGAGGACCGGCAAGGACGGCAAAGCTTCTGTCGCCGCCAGGTCGTCGACCGTGCCGAGAAGAGATTCCGATGCCCACCTGCTGGTACCACCAGCATCGCCATACGCCGACCCGGACGACTTTCCGTTCATGGGCAGGACGACGTCGGAACTGATCACCGTGGACGTGAAGGCTTCCATGATACAGATCAAAGCCGACCTGCCCCGCGATCCCGCCATGCTCATCCAGGTCTATGACCTCAACGCCGGCCGCAACCGATGGGCCGCGCCCTTTTTCTCGTCCAAGCAGATTCTCCTGTGCGTGCAGCCGCCTAGGATGAGGGGGGTCTGGGCCAGGATGCTCTGTGTCAGGGGCGCCCGCGTAGATTACCGCATCTCTCGGCGCAAGACATCGTCTGGGGGCCTCCAAGAAGATAACATGATCGACTTGACCTCCGAATCGGTACGCTTTGCCGTACCCCACGAAGTCATACTCAATAAGGTCTCCGACAACCTCGTCAACGTGTTCAAGTCGGTGCAGCAGCTGCATCACCGCTTCAAAACGGGTACGAACGAGTACATCCTCGATAAGCTGCCAGAGGGGCCCAAGAACGTACCCAAGGTCTCCATCCGTACCAAGGTCCTCTTGTTCGAGTTGGAGGACGGCGCTTTCGAATGGAAGCTGGGGATGATCTACCGAACAGGTCGGGTGGAGCAGGCGCAGCGACTGGCGCGGGAAAAGGCATTCGAGATCAAGCGGAAGAAGGTCCGGGAGGAGGAGTCGCGCAGGGAATCTCACAAACACCGTGCTCGGTCTCTTTTCCACAGAGCACGTGGAAAACATGGAAACACACGGGAGACAAGAAGCCATAGCGCGGACAGAGAAAGTAAACGCAACAGCGGGGATCATGACGATCGGCGAGGCAGAACGCCGCGGTATGACCCTGAGGGCGGATGCCATGGGCTCACCGGCCACGCCAAGATCGCCGAGCAAGAGGCTCGGGCGCGACTCGACATGTACAACGCGACGAGCTGGAAGAAGCGCATCGACAGACACTACGCCATCAGCAGGAAAACAACAAAGGAGGCCCGCGGTCATATCTGGGAATCAGACCAGCTGTTTCCCGACGACCTGGAAGAAGCGGAAAGGATCTTGGAGGTGCCCCAACGACCGGCCCTCATGGCTACCGTCGTCCACAGCTTCCACCTCCTCATCGACAAGCCGACCTTCCCCATGCGAGATCTGCCCGATTTCATCCACGAGGTGGGCAAGGGCATGCCGAAGGATATGCAGTATGGCCTCCTTGTGCCCATGCACGTGAGCATAGATGTGGGCGAAACCAAAGTCTCACTCCGCGACTACCCTCTGCCTCTGATCCACATCCCCGGCCTCAAGCTGGGCCAGTCGCAGAGGCTGTCGTCCATGTCCCTTCGGTCCAACTTTGTCATCGCCGAGGAATACCGCGGCACGCAATCAACTCGACGGATCAAGGTGGACATCATCCCCCCTCGGAGTCGCCTGGGTCTGGGTCCGGATTCGGGCAAACCAGACGGCGGCTTCGCTATAGACGTTCGTCGCACCATAGGCCCTATCAAGTCGTATTCTGATATTCGAATCGAGATCAACACGGCCCTGCCCACCAGGATGACGTGGGGAGGGCCTTGCTACCAGCCAGCCATGCAGGACATGATGATGGTCATTGAGTCGTTCACGAAGCCGCAAATCGATCCCTCCGAACGAGTCGGCTTCTGGGATAAGATCCGGCTCAATTTCCACTCCCGGATACGCGTGGCCTGGAAGAACGACGGCGATCTGCACCTCGCCCTGAAGGGGTCGCGCGACCCTTACTGCGTGACGGGGAACGGCGCGGGTTTCATCATGTGCTGGCGCAACGACATCCGCTGGAACATCAACACCGAAGACGACCCGAAGCGCCTCATGACCGTCGAGTCCGGAGAATACGTCCTGGCCATTCCCGACTACAGCTACCATGCCCGCGAGGCGAACCGCCTGAACGAGTCCGACGACAGCCCTCTTGGCGAGGAGACCTACCGGCAGGGCGTCTCGTTCCAGAAGGTCATCATGAAGCTGTCCGGCAAGGTGCAGTGGATGACGGGTCTCGTTTTCGAGCGCGCCATCGAGGGGGGTAATAGGAGCTTCGATTTCAAGCCGCATTACGACGTCGTGCTGCGAGCTCCCCAGCATGCGCGGCCGTCGTCGGACGGGCTGCCGTATGATGCCTTCCGTGGGTTCCGAAGCCATCACATCCATCTCTCCATCGATGTCCGCGCACCCGTTGATCGTGACTGGATGGCGTCCAACCCCGAGCCTTCTCGGAGTTATAATGCTGTCCATTGTACGCCGCGCTTCTTCACCCATTTCTTCGCCTGGTGGGCTCTGTTCGGCGGCCCCATGTCGCTTCCGATCCGGCAGGGCCCCTTGTGGCCTGGCCGAGAGAGGAACAGCAAGAAGTTTGGCAAGCACCTCGCGACCATCAAGTACAACCTCTTGTTCGCACCCCTCTTCCTGAGCCACATCTACAAACACAAAGACATGGAGGATTATCCGGAGGACGCCGTCTCGGCGACGGGAATCAAGGTTCGCTTCGACAGCTTCAAGCTGGATATCCACCAGAGGCGCGAAGAGTTCAATACGAGAGTGCACAGTCGCAAGACGCAGAGCAGGACGAGTGGCATCAAGATCCACGCCGCGCAGCTGGATCTCACTGAGGCCGACGTCCGCGCTGTCTCGGCTAGCATTCGGGGCACGACGGAGGAGGCCATCCGAAAACGAAATATTGCCAACCTGACCACCGACCAAACGACGGAGCTTGCCGATCTCTCGCGCTTCACCATCCCGGACAACGACCTCACGTGGATCGACATGGACGACTTTGTCGAGCTGGGTTGGATCCTACCGGCCGAGTCGAACCCCGACACCAAGATCCTGCCGTTAGCATACGCCCCTCGCCTGACCTATTTCCGTCAAACCGATATTGGCGGCGCCATCTCTGGGGATCCTGACCGGACGAGCCCGTTTGGCCAAGAGCCGACGCACTTTTGCATGATGAGCCAGGATGACGACCCGCGGAAGGTGCAGGAAGAGCTGATCAAGGAGCGGCTGGCACAGCTCGAGGTGCAAATCGAAAACCATGGGCGGAACGTGGGCGAGGCGGAGCTCCGTGTGGTCCGCGACGACGGGAAGGACCCGGATACCATGGCCGATTTCGAGGCGTTGCGGAGGCACACGGGCGTGCTCAGGGACAAGAAGACGTTTCTCGAGGGCATGGCGCGACAGTTGTCCAACAGGTCTCCGTCGAGCAGCCAGGTCCTCGCGTCCAAGTCGGGGTCGAAGGGCGAAGAAGGCGCACCCGACACGTCGATCGACTTGGATCACGAGTCGATGACACTTCCGTCGGGGGCCGAGTTTGAGAGCGACGCGCAGAATCGGTTTGTCATTCACAACTTGCACTTCAAGTGGAACAACCTGCTGCGGAACGTCATTCTCCGCTATACGCACCAGGTCAGCCAGCGCCGTGGGTTCATCTACTATCTCTCCCGGCCGGCGGTCAAGTTCATCCTCGACATTGTCGAGGAGCAGTACAAGGCGAAATTCAACCATAGCAAGCCCAGCAACAACGGACCTCCAGGCGCCGGAGCCTCGCCGTCGTCTGGGAAGGCGACGGATCGCGAGGTGGAGGCCGATATCGAAGAGAAGATTAAGAGGATCCTCCAAGATGGCCGGAGATTCGTCAATGCCGACCAGGAGGACACTTCGGAAAGCAGCGACAAGGATAACAGCAACAAGACGAACATCAACAAGACTACCACCACCAACGTGGCCATGGAGGATTTGATGGGCGGCATCTCCAACGAGTTCCGGCCCCAGAGCAGCTACCATGTTAGAATCATCGCACCGCAGATCCAACTCCAAAGCGACAAGAACAAGAAGAACGTGGTGCTCATGACGGCCAAGGGGATGGAGCTCAAGGTGGTGGAGGTCATGGATAAGGAGAGGCTATCGGATGCCGTCAGCGGGCTGGTGCAGCGACGGTTCCTCGTCTCCATGGACAGCACGCAGTTCTTCGTGACGCATGAAAAGTGGTTCTTGACCAACTTGGTGTCGATGTATGCCGGTAGCCGCTATGGCACGCCGGCGACGTCGTCGTGGCCGCCGTGGGTGCCGATGGAGGTGATGTTTGACTTCCGGACGGATCCGTTCGGGTTCAAGAGAGTGGTGCAAAAGTCGTCGGCGATGCTCCGGTACGACAAGTACAACACGCTGCGTCTCAAGTACAACGACGAGGTCAACACGGACGACGCGAACGGGAAGGCGTCTTCGTCGCAGCCGAGCGCCGAGCGCAGGGTCGACAACCTCTGGGTCGAGTTCCCGCGGGCCAGGGCGCTCTGCAACTCGTCCCAGTACTATGCCATGTACGTGATCGTGTTCGACCTTCTCATGTACAGCGAGCCGCTGGAGAAGACGCGGACCGAGAGGCTGGAAAAGATCATGCTGGCTTCGGACTTTAGCGACCTGAGCGGGGCGCCGGAGATGGTGGAGAAGCTGCAGGAACGGATCAGGCAGCTGGAGGATATCAAGACGCACTTCCAGGTGTACTCCCAATACCTGGACGAGAGGGGTTGGGAAGACCGTTTAGCACTGGAGCGCGACCTGGCGGCATGCGAGGACGAGCTGTTCTTCATGATGAAGGCCATCACGACGTCGCAGCGCAGGTATGACACCAACAATACTAACGCGCAGAGCAGCAACGGCGGTGCCGATGGCGGCGGCGGCAGTGGTAGCAGCGGTAGCAGCAGCAGCAACGCCTTGTTGCGGTGGAGCATCACGGCCAAGGATATTGTCTGGCACCTCCTCCGGGACACCAACGAGCCTCTGGTCGAGCTCCAGCTTAGGGACGTCGAGTACGACCGGACGGACCATTCCGACGGGTCGCACAGCAACCTGATCCGGGTCGGCAAGGTGCTCGGACTGAACCTCCTACCCAACGCCATCTACCCGGCCATGGTGGCGCCGTATGTCGACGTGGAACAGCAGCAGGCGCACGGTGCGTCGCCCAACAACGGCGACAACGGCGGCGGCAATAACAACTCGGAGATGATCCGCGTGTACTGGAACATGCTAGAGGCGATTGCCGGCATCCCCGTCATGGACCACTTCGAGGTCAACCTCTTCCCGATGAAGATCCAGCTGGAGCACGAGGTTGGAAAGCGGCTCTTCGAGTACATCTTCCCCGACGTCGAAGGAGGCAAGGGGGGGCAGGAGGGGGACGATTCCCCCTTTATAGTGAAGCAGAGCTACGGGGACGAAGACGAAGACGGTGGAGACGACTCGGCGGGATATCTCACGGCGCACCAATTGGCGGACAAGGACGGTTTCAACACGCGGGCCGGGTCCCTGGAACTACGATTGCGGCCTACGTTGGCATCCGACGCGGCGACGAGACCGAAAACGGCCCCCAAGAAGACGCACGGGATTCACGTCGGAGACGGGCACGGGCACGGGCACGGGCATGGGTTCCGGCTGTTCCGCTCGGGGACGGCGGCGACGGCGAAGATGGTATCCAAGAAGGCGTCTTACGATTCCCTTCGAAGCTCGGACAACCCTAAAATGGGCGTCATTCGCACGTCCACGGGCACGTCACTCAGTGGCGGAAACACGGAGAAGAAGAGCCGGTTCCGACGCAGGGCCGAGAAGGACGACGAGCCGTCGGACGACCTGACCAAGATGATGGCGCGGGCCAACAGCTACATGTCGTTCGCACACGTCAAGATGCCATCGGTGGTCCTGTGTCTCAGCTACAAGGGCAAGGACAGCCGCAACTTTGAAGACGTGCATGATTTCGTGTTCCGGCTCCCCACGCTCGAGTGGCGCAACAAGACGTGGTCCAACCTCGACCTCGCGCTCGCGCTCAAAAAGGCGGTGATCAAGGCGCTCATCTCGCACACGGGGGCGATTATCGGGAACAAGTTCAAGGTCCGGCCCAACACGGCGCAGACGACCAGGCTGCGCGAGCTGGCCAATAATTCCAGCCTCATTGCATCGACGGCGGCGGCGTCCAGCGGCTCGTTGCAGCAGCAGCAGCAGCAGCAGAACTTTCACTACGCCGATAGCATGGACTCGGACGACTCGTCCAGCTTCTTCGACTTTTCGCGGTCTCCCCCGCGCTCGCGCCAGAGTAGCATCCAGAGCATGGGCATCGGCATGGGCATGGCCACGACGTCGGTGTCGGCACTGGCACGTTCCAACACCAGCCGGAGTTCCAGCGCAGCGAGCTCCCGAAGGTCCCCATCGTACCGCAACTCGAGCGGCGGCTCCAACCCCCTCCCAAGCCAACTCAACACCGCCCTGCCGCCTTCCCTTGTCATGACGGCTCCTTCGGCGGACGGGGACACCGACACGACATTCCGGTTCCCGCCGCGGCCTGTGACCAGCGGGGGCCTATCCCCTTACGACAGCGGGGGCGGGTCGACGCAGCGGCGGCTGGGGACGCGAGAGAGCGCGCGGCGGGAGTTTGACAGGCGGCGGTCGGCGGGTGGGGAGTTTTTGCGGGACAAGTTTAGCGCGTTGACCAGCCGGATGCGCGAGGGGAGTACGAGTGGCGGGCAGAAGGAGGAGGAGGGCGGCGAGGAGCAGGCCGACTCGGAGACGGGGGGAGTGGGGAGGAAGCTTGGTTGGGCGGGCCGGACGAGGACGGGGTGATTCTTTTTGTCGTGGTCGTCGTTCTTTTGCATTTTTCTTGGTCTACAACATTAGGTACAGCGTCTGACGACACATATATATATTTACTTGCATAGGGAAGGCGGGAGGGTCTAGAAAGGAGGATCAAGGTCGAACCTTTGGGGGATATCACTGGGCTCGGGGAAAGGGGACACAAAAAGGGGGGAGGCTTCAAATTTTGTATCAACATCCATCCGTTCGTTCGTTTTCTTCCCTATATATACATATACCCACGCCGAGGTGGTCTTTGTCAGATAGACTGATGGTTGGTAGCCAGACGAGAGCAGGACGTTGCTGTGTGATATTATGCTGTGGGTAGAGTAGTTCATGAGAACAGTCCGTCTTTCTCGCGATCTTACAGAATAGCCCGTCTCGAGCCACTGAACGTCACGAACTGGTCCGCAGTTCAAGACTCTCATGTCATGGCTGTAGTGTCTTATGGTCCGTAATAACTAATACCGCATTGGGCATACCTGCATGTCGTTACCCCACGCAGAAGAAGTACGGTACGTTCACGATGCCAAGATCAAGTGGACATGATAATGGATGAATGGATGAATTGATGCTGCTGTCCCTGTCCGAGTCCTATTCTCCATCGCTATGCATATGCTGGCCAACGCACACCATAGAGCAGGCAAAGAAAAAGGAGTAAAAGAAAGAAATAAAAATAAACGAAAAAATGCCGGAAGAGTGAAACTCCGGGATTTGTCGGGCATATAATAGTGCCGAGACCATCTTACCGCAAACCGAATGGGAGGCAGGGAATGCACCGGTAGATCATACTCCGTAGTGGGCTCCATGCCCTAACCAGCCGAGATTCCCATTTTGCCATAGACTCCGGGACGGGACTCTCGTCTGGTCGGCATTCGCGGGACCTTTTACCGATAACTGCGATGCCAATATCGAGCATGGGTCCAATAAACCGGGCCTCGTTTGGGTGAATCCAAAGATGCACCAATGCACCAATGCACCAACCTCGCCAAGGTGCCTGATAATGGTCGCCCTGCGTACGTTGTATCTGGTCATAAAATGGCCCGGGTCACGGAGAGTTTGACCGCAAGCAGGCGCTCAGTAGGAGATGGGAACCCATCGGGCCGGAACACCATCGGCACCCACTTCGTAGGGTCGCGAACTGGGCCGTCGCGGCGGCAATGCCCAGCGTGCGCGGCCTGGTCGCTGGTCGTCCAATTTCCCTCGCCTTCGCATCGCCATTTCCATCACGGCAATGCGGATGAAATCGGGGTTCTCCCGCACCTCGCGCTGCCGCATTCCTCCGGGCGGGTAGGCCAAGGCGGTCTGCTTGTGCGACCGTGCGGGCGGTTGTGGGGGAGTAGACTGCGTAGAAGACGAAGAGGCGAGGGGATAGGGCGACCGCGTCGGGCTCCCGGGGGACTCGCTGCGGGAACGCCTCACCCTATACGTCTGCATTTGGATCGAGGCGGTAAAGCTCCTCGTCGCTGAGCGTGCTGTTGCCGTGGCGGTTTGGCGGTGCGTCTCGACGCGCGCGCTGGTCGTGGGGTTGAGGTAGCGGCGGAGTGCGGCCGAAGGGGCCTCTTCCAATACCGGCGGTCGCCGTTCGTCCGTGTAAGGCACTCTGTGGTCGATACTCAGCAGAGATCGCGTCAACAGGTCGTCCGGTGGAATGGAGGACATGTTCATGGACGAAATCGACTTGGCGGCCAGACGTAAAGCCTTGAGGGACGCGGTCAGATTCGACTTGAAGGCGAATTTCAACGGACGCAGGGGAGAGGCAAAGTCTGAGACGGGACGGTCCGATCTCGCGTCGGACCCATTCTCATCGATTCCCCCGTCTGGTCGTCCATCCTGGTGTGCTGGAAAGACATCCAAATACATTTCGTCCAGTTCATCCTCGGCGACGGACAAGGGGTGGTCCTCCGGCTGGCCGGGGGGCGACAAGACGGGCTCAAAGAAGCGCCGTGGCTGCTTCCGCTTACCGCGTCGGATCCGTGGGCTGGCTTCGACGGGCGTGCCGATGGAAGAAAAGCAGTCGCTCGCCAAAGAGGAACCCCCCAGGGAAGGGGGGGAGCCCACGGACGACGCCCTCGTAGAAGACGGAGAGTCAGTGCCGCCACCATGGCGAACGAGCGACATGGCCTCGTCAAGGTCCAGCTCTTCGGGCGGGGAGAGGAGCACGTCCATCATGCTCTTCCCCATGGAAAAACTAAGTTGCTTCTCGGGCACTTGCTGGCGCTCGATGACGGCATCCAGCGTCAGAGTCCGATCGCCCTTGGCCTTCTTCGCTGCCCTCGACAGTCGCCTTTGCGGGCGAGGAATATCCGTCAGGGCCAGCAAAGCCGCCACTGCAGGCGGTATGGTATCGGGGTTGTGTACATCCCTCGGGCGGGACGGCTTTCTCGGTGCGTGCGACACGTGGGAACGGGAGGCAGTCTGCTTGGACCTGGAGCAAGGGATTTGCACGGGACTTGTGGGCGTCATGGGCCGGGCGGCCATGGAGGTTGTAGTCCGAGACATGGTCGAAGGAGGGGGGTTTATAAAGTCGTTGGTGGCCTTGCGTTTGACCATGATGGATTGATCAGTAGATTCGGGAGGAGTGATGGGCTGGTCGGCGGAATTGAGGTCGGAAGCATCCTTTTTCCAGTCCCAACCCCAGTCCCAGAAATACGACGAGTTCGAAGCCGGAGTCGAATTGTCTCGCGTGCTGGAAGGTCTCCTGTCGGGACGGTTATAGGAAATTGGTGACGGCGTAGGGGGCGAGGCGGGGGGTGACGGCAGGTTGTGGCGGCGATTCCTTTGGCGCTGCGGAGGATTGTTCAGGGATGAGTGTTTATTGGAATAAAGGAAACCCCTGGGGGTCATCATGGTGACTTTCGATTCCCTGGCCTCCGCGAGACCGACGGGGTCATTGCTTTAATTAGTGGGCGGTGCGATCCAGGGGAGACAAAAGCGGTGGGACACACGGGACACGGGGTATCGGGTATTGAGGTGCTTCGGTAGGTAGGGTGTACGTCAGATTATAGGGGTCCACTGGGGTTGGAAAGCGTCTCTTGTGGGGTGGGTGGTTCGGGAATTCAAAAGCTAGCGCCTTGTGACAAGTGGCCCAGCAGTGATTTCCTCACGTAACGCCAACCGTCGGCTTCCCCCTCGTGCGTCTCGTGCGTCTCGATGCAGGGGCGACGGGCAGTGGACGGTGGAACAGGACCAGGGGAAATGTGATGCAGCGCAGTAGTACGGTACAACGTATTGCCCGAGTATTCTGGTTGAAGTGCTTCGTTTTGAATCGGCCCCGGAATGCGTCAAGCGTCAAGCGTCAGTCGGGACGAAGTCTTGCTGCGTTTTGTTGACGGTCGATAGAGGTTGGGCAAGCGGATGCCAAAGAGATATCGAGTCGGTGCTGGAGGGTGCTGGAGGGTACTGGCGCACGGGATGTTACCCAGGACTGCTGCATGCACGATGGATGCAGGCAGAGTGGTCGAAGAAGAGGAAGACGAGACGAGACGAGACGGTGAGATGGCTGTTTAAAAAGATGCTCAATGCAGGATGTATGATGAATGTAGGATGGATGAAGGGCAATGAAGGGAAACAAGGGAAATCGAGGCGATGAAGAGAGAAGATGAGAGAAGGTCAAGTCATGGAGCGAACCAAGGAAAGTAGACCCCAGTGACATCTTTCCCTTTGAGGGCCGGATTAGGGGTCCTGTGGTGTGGTGGGGTAAAGGTGGTGGAGGCACATAGGTACAGGATACGGTGTACCTCGTGGTGTGGTGGCAGGCAGGACTGGCATCAGTACCTGTACTTCGTACTCCGTGGTTTGATCAAGTGTTTTCTTCCAGTACTTCTCTGCCATAGTGGTTGCACAGCAAATCTCAGGTGCCTCTTTCCGTCGCAGTTGTATAGGGCACTTTGGACAAAGTCTCTGTACAGTATTACTCGACTGTACGAAGTAGACGATCCAACCACCTTGGGAGCCCTCGGGTGGTGGCAGGGCCCCTCGGGCAGCAGCTGACACGAGTCGAGAATGAGATTGGCGACAACTGGCCACGATGCCTTGGATTCTTATCTGGGGCTGTAAATCCCCGTCATACTTTCCCGATTTAGCACAACCGCCAATAGATATACTCCGATAAGGGAGCAGGGCGTGTCATCACTGTGTCGAGGATTATCGATACTGTACTCCCAGAACCTCCAATGTACGGCACAAGCCATAACATGGCTGCATATTAGAACATGTCGTGGCTCTAGTTCTTTTGAGGAATGACTTTTATCTGGAATTTACAGCCTCCTGCATATCCCTAGTACGTGGCATGCGATTACTGCCTTTTATTTTCGATTGGCAGTGTGTCTCCACTGACAATCCACGTGATTATGATTATAAATCCAGTTCGGTATTCCATTTTCAGCACTCCGAGGGAGGCTGGGATGTCGAATCTGCACTAGGCAGTCTTCTGGTGCTGGAGAACCTCGGGACGCCAGAGTCAACTTCTATTCTCCAGGCTGTCACACCGCACCGGCCGTCCATTAACATTTAAATGGATGGTCAGGGCCAGGTGACGGCCATGTCATCACGCTGCCAGAATGGACAAGGTCCTCCCGAGTCCCGAGCCATAGGTATTGTTGGGCTGGCCACTCAGAAATAGCTTATTTGATGGGCGCATTTCTGCGGTCTCACCTCGGCTAAGAAAGGGGAGGAAAATAAGAAACGGAAAAAACAAGGGCAAGCGACGACTGCATGCATTGCCACGCTTCCTTGCCTCATTAGCGGACCATGCTGTCCATCCGGTTCCTCCCGCGCTCAAGTTAAATCCGTTCGCTATCTAGCCATCTGTTTTGCGACTTTCTTCCCACGCTCTACTGTCTGAATGCCGTCGGTGGCCGTTTCTGATCAGACTGGCTGCGAATGTGTCGCACGGTACGATCTACCTAGAACAACTCATCGGACGGCGTTGCTCGTGGCGTTGGGCTCAAATCGTCAGTCACATGGCGATCTATATATGTCATCAGACGGACAACGCTTTGTTTTGTAAATCGAAATCATGTAAGTCGCCTATTCGTACATGGGCTCGAGTACCAAGTACGTCCAACAATTTCCCCTTATCGACGCCACCTAATTCGTCCGTTGCTGCTTGTCGCCTGTACACGTGTAGTCGCGATGTTGGTGTCGTAACTGCGGGGTGGCGCGTTGCATTTTGCGGGGAGTGGTTCAGGAATGGGATGCTAGAGGTAAAATGGACCAGACGCTTGGTTGTTGTCCATGCCCAAGTGATTTACTAAATTATCAGCCTCATCTCTGTCATTGAAGGGTGATGGCGAACAACGTCACCTGGGCCGAAAGGGGCATTGCCGTCATGTCGCCCACCTCGTCCTGTCGCTCCACGGCAGTCAAATCTACCCAGCATAAATTGACCTTGGAACATCCTTGGTTCAGGTTCAAGTGAAAATATTCCAATTCACTTAATTTCCCCGACGAATTGATGTGATCATGACACGGACGTGATGTTTGAAGTCGGGATGTCACCGCTTGTCAAACGTGAATGCAAAGGGGTGCAAAAAGGGAAGAAATAAAAGAGGGAGAAAACGAGGGGCTAGGGGAAAGTCTTGGTTGGCAAATTCAGGCCATTCAAGTACATGAAGACCTCGGGGGGTTCAACGGAAGAGACTTGACCATCAAAAGACGTATTTTTGTGTCCACGCCCTCTAACCCCATGTGTTGACCCCAACGCCAAACTATGCCTCCCTACAGCCCAGTCCTTTCTCGGCCCTGGTGTCGGAATTCAGCTATCAAATCATTCATCATCACGCAAAGTAGACACCCAGACAAAAACTAAAGAAAATCACAACGGGGAAAATGGCCCTCACGCCTGGCCCGATGAGCTAGGTCCCAGCCCGTTGAACAACTTGTCCTTGACCTCCACGGCCGCGAGTCCCGTCCTCTCCTGCGCCGCCACCGACCTGAAATCCCTCGCCAGCTTCTCCACCGCGCCATCCACCTTGCGCGCACCGCCGCCGGCCCCCGCCACGCCAATGGCCGTGACGCTCGAAGGGCCCGCGAGGCCCGCCCGCCCCAGCCGCGTCACCTGGCCCGTGACGTCGCGCATCTTGGACGCCAGGTCCAGCATCTGGCTGTTCCCGTAGTCGCGGTTCGTCAGGAGCGGGCTCTGGCTCAGCGTCTGCACCCAGTACTTGTGCCACAGCAGCTCGAGCATGTGCGTCTCGAGCGTGCTCTTGTAGTGCGACACCTCGACGCTGTAGTACTTGTTGGCGTGCGCCCCAAACTCGGCCGCCTTGGCCAGCGGGACCGCCTGCCACCCGTCCCGCTCGACCGCCGCCCCGCTACCCCCGCTACCGCTGCCTTTACCCGGCTCGCCGTGCTCCTTGCCGTTGGGCCCCACGGGGTAGGTGCGGAACGCGCCAATCTCGACCTTGCCGGCGCTGATGGTGCGGTCCGGGTCGATGACCACGGCGAGGAACGGGTCCTGGTACGTCTGGTGCGTCGTCTGCGTGGCCACGTCGATGCCCGAGAGCCAGCAGCCGTACCCCGGGTGCGAGTGGTACCAGCCCACCACGTTCTCCATGCGGCCCTGCTGCCGGCTCGCGTTGAGGTAATCGACCATGTACTCCTCGGCGTCCGAGTGCGCGTTGACCCGCGTCTCGGTGCCCTCGACGGGGAGCCGGAACGCGTCGGTGACGATGAAGGCGTCGCCGTTGATGTACCCCTGCATGAGGCCCATGACCTCGAGGTTGCCGCCCGACCGCGCGTGCATCACCATCTTGATGAGCGCCGTGGCGCTGATGCGGACGTGTTTGAAGTAGTTGGGGTCCTGGGTCCAGAGCCGTGAATGTAGTGCCTCCTTGTTGGCCGCCTCGTCGAATTTGTAAAGCGCATCGCGTTTTGGGTCGACCAGCTTGACGTTGTTTTCCAGCTCTAGACTCGCGTTAGCACTTCTGAGAAGATTTCATGGCAATTCGCGTCTTGACAGGAAGCGAGTGATACGACGTACCCCAGCAGGCAAGAGGAGGAGCCGCCGACTTTTGGGCCATGGCTGCGGTTCCCTGGAGGCCAGTCGAACGTGCAAATGTGCTTGCCTGTTGTCCACGAGCTCAAGAGGGTCTTTTTTCAATAGTGTGGTATCTGCTAGAATTTCTGCTTCGGCAAACGGGTTACTTGACGTTGGTGATTGTAGTTTGACTGGTGATGTTGGTTCAGAACCGTTGAAAGCGTCAAGCAGCTACCGTACGTAGGTACCTACCCAAGGAAGCTACTGTACCCCACTGGCGACAAACCACAATCTTATCGATAAGCCGGCTTGTCCACGTGGTCCGTGCCCATAGTGCTGAAGACATCTCATTTCAAAGACGGGACTGTTTCTGGACAGCCTTTTTATCCGCACGACACTATGGTCCTGACACTACTTGCATGTCTACTGCTACATATGAAGAACATGACATGGGAGGTGAACACATGTCTCCAGGCCGCAACAAATAACCCTCAATGCTCCCATGATGCATGTTTGTCCAGTTCGTGGCTCGGCCGGAATCCAGAATAGCTGCCTGGGATGGGCAGAAGAAGGGTATCACGGCTTCTATTCTTCTCCACTGTCTTGTTCTGTATGAACATTTCGGAAATCTATTGGGATCCCCGCCAGACACCCACCCCCGCGTATCTTTGGGAACAACAAAGGGGTCGCGAGGAAACTCGACGCTGTACAACGTACAACCATCAGTTCCATCTCAGCCAGGCAGTACCATACAAAGACAATGGCCGAAGTTCTAGTTTGGTTCTAGTTTGCCTATGGATCCATGGCGTCTTCACTCACCACTGTCAAGCAGAAGCCACATGTGATTGTTAACAATGTAACCAAAAGCAAACGCCTGCGGTCGCCAGACCTATATAAGAGTTGTAACCACCATCATCTAGGCCATCATGCCTCTCCTTCTCTCCATCCCCATCCCTGACTTTGCGGAGAAAAGAAACGACAACACACACTATCTACCATGGCCTCCCCACACAACGAAAGCCCGGACGACGGACAGCCCCCCTCCGCGGAACACACCTACTTCTTCTACGGCTCCCTCATGGACCCCACGACCTTCCAGGGCGTCACCCTGGCCCCCAACCCGCCGGAATACCGCGACGCCTGGATCGAAGGCTACCAGGTGCGCATGTGGGGTCCCTACCCTGCCCTGTGTCCCGTCTCCAGTGCGGCCGGCGCGAGCCCCGCCGACGCGAAACCGAGCCGAGTCGTCGGCAAGGTCTGGGTCGATCCCTCGCGCGACCCGTACATCCTCCACCGCCTCCAGAGGTACGAGACGGCCAACTACGAGCCGCGCATCGTGACGGCTCACTTTTTCGATGGGAAGAGTCCTCCCGCCCAGATGCGCGCTTTTGTTTGGGCCGGCGCAGAGTCGCTGTTGAGCGATGGGGAGTTTGATTTGAAGGTATATCAAGGTCGTTCCAACGAGCCTCCTTCTCCGTAGCTGGATTCGGCCTGGGACGAGCGAGCGTGTGTCGGGCGATAGGAAGTGGTAGAAATAGATTTCGTATGTTGCGAGAATCCTGGCCCGTGTGAGAGTCGACTTCAAGGTTGTAAGAAAACCAGAACAGGCTGGACCGTGCAATCTCTAGCGATTCTTTTGTCGCTCTGCTGATCACTTGTTGCTCTCTTTCGTCTCGAGGTGAAGACGGCGCGAAAGACGACAATCCATACGAAAGGTCGCCCGGACTCGCCAAGGAGACACACTGCCCCTTATTCCGTTCATCTGACCAACGTAGACCTAGCTCACACTAACCGTAACAAGGTAGAGGAGAAGAAGGGGAACGAAAATCAACATCTCCGGTGCAAATGTCAGGGAAACGAACAAATTGTCTGTAGACGGAGAACGGCCTGCGCCGGTCATCCTCCCTCGTATAACTGAGAACAAAAAGAGGGACTGGGTTCTAAATACGTATCGTGCGAGGCGTTGATATCGTAACGGGAATACGGCCACGAGGCGCACCTCGGTGCCCACGTCAGACGCACAGGGTATATAAAGCGTTCGTGAGAGGCCGAGTGACGTGCCTTGCCCTGAAGTAGGGCTTACTGGTCTTCTGAAACTGAGCTCTCCATGTCGAGCCAGGCGCATGCCGACCAGCATGCCCGACTAGCCAGTCATGAGAAAGGTCGTCACCGCGCGGTCAGACGGCCCGGCCCGTCTGGCCATGATCGGGACATCAGTCGGTCGTGGGGGCCAACGAGCCCGTCTCGTGTTGGTAGAGGTATAGACTAGCTGGGGTAGCTGAATACACGTCGATTGCTAGCATGGGACGCTGAGCCCCTTGCTGACTTGTAAGCACAACAAGAGTCTTACCATAACGGTGTCTCTAAATATACGTTGGTCTCGAGGGTCCCAGCGGCCTTTGGATCATCTCACCAAGCCTTGTTCTTTCGCAAGACGCCGGCTTACGTTGTGTCATCTGTTCTTGCCATGTCCCCTTAGCTTTGGTCGTGTTGCGGCGCCGGACATAGCATCGACACTTCTCGCGTTGTTCGTGCAAAAGGAGCGACAAGCCACCTCCACGCGTGGCACACACCACCCCGTTCCATTGGATCGCTGTGAAACTCAAAGATTTACCATGCGATGTGGCGTCCCAACAGAAAGGATGGGAAGAATGGGAAGGGGGCGCATGATATTGAATAACTAGATTTCCTTCCGAGCAAGGATGAAAAACTTGACCGAGTCGTGAACCGACTTGAGAGATTGCATCACCTACGTCTCTCTCGCGTCCTGATACCCGTCGCAAGTAAGAAACAAGTCAGCAGTAAACCGCGGTAGCGCCCATTAGCACCCAAGTGGCGTCCTGGGCGCAATGAGGCGATTCACAAGGCGCGACGTCTTATAACCGATTCCTCTCCCGTCTCGATGTTGACTGGCCAAGACAAACACCACCACAAAGCGGCTTGACCAGATCCGTGAAGAGAGAACGGTATTCGACGCCGACGAGACACAAACGAAGAGGCTCTTCCTGGGTTGCATGCGCCGCACTCCTTTTTCTCTGCGAGGCCACCCGGACCAGTCTTCTGCCTTCCTCGTCTTTTTACTCACTCTTACTTCTCGATAAGCCATGCCGAGGACATGGAGGACCCTATTCTCGGCGCAGCCAGAGCTGGAAGTGGCAGACCTTAGCACCGTTGACTTGAGCGACGAGAAGACGAACAGAGCGGTGGTGAGGAAGCAGGACCTCCATCTCCTCCCGTGGATGTGCACCACCTATCTCCTGAGTAAGTGGACTCGTTATACCCCAGAGGCATGTGTGACAGAGATTTGGACAGGCGGCTGACAGTTGGGGATACCGACAGACTACCTAAACAGAGTCAGCCTGGGAAATGCGCGAACGTTAAACGACGACAGCACCGAAGACAACATCCTGCAGCAGCTCGATCTTACGGGACAGCGCTACAGTGTGGCCATCGCCGTCTTTTTCGTTCCCTACGTCATCATGGAGTTCCCGGGGAACATCCTGATGAAGCACTTCTCGCCCAGCCGGTGGATCTCCCGAATCGTCACGTCGGTCGGCTTCGTGACCATTTGTACGGCGAGCGCCACGACATATGAGCGGCTGCTCGTGGCGAGGTTCTTCCTGGGCATGGCCGAGGCGGGCTTCTCCTCGGGCGTGATGATGCACCTCTGCTTCTGGTACAAGCCCGAGGAACGGGCGAGCCGCATGGCCATCTTCGCGTCCAGCGTGGCGCTTGCGTGCGCTTTCGGCGGGCTGCTGGCATCGGGTATATCCTTCCTCAACGGCGTGGCAGGCCTGGCCGGGTGGCAGTGGCTGTTCATCCTGGAGGGCGCCCCGGGCATGTTGGTAGGGATCATGGTCTGGTTCCTGCTGCCGGACTACCCCCAGACGGCGCGATGGCTCACGCCGTACGAGCGGGCCTTTGCCATCAAGCGGCTCGGGCCGTACGCGCCGACCATGCACGACGACTGCTGGAATTGGAAGACGGTCAAGCAGACGGTGCTCGATCCCGTCTTTTGGCTGTTCGCCATCCAGTACTTCCTCATGACGAACTCTCTGAACGCCTTTGGATACTTTACGCCTACCATCATTTCGTCGATGGGATTCGCAGGCCATAGCGGGCAGCTCCTGACGGTGCCGCCGAACATCTTTGCTCTGGTGGTCATTGTGGCCAACTGCTTGCATAGTGACAGGACCAAAGAACGGTCGGTACATATCATCGGCGCCCTGGTGTTTGTGGCGACGGGTTACCTGGTACTGGCCCTGGTGCCGAATTGGGGGGTTCGGTATGCGGCCGTGTTCGTCATAGCGTGCACGAACGCGGCGGTTTTGCCGTTTATTGCGGTGAGTTGCCTTTTTTTCTCTTTCTTCTTCTCTGTCTCCTGCTGACGTACCACGACAGCACCGAACAGCAACGGTGACAGGATCGATGGCGACCGCGGTAGCCACGGGAGGCATGGTGGCCATCTCCAACTGCGCCGGCATTTCAGCGCCGTTTCTTTTCCCCGGCCGCACGGCACCCATGTTCTCCATGGGTAACTGGACGATATTTGTGTTCCTCATGATATCGGTGTTGACGAGCGTATATGCGTGGTACGTCTTTGGCAACCACAGCGGGTACAGAGCAGAAGGGGACGGGGCGGTGAAGCTGGAGAGAAGCCCAAGCCTAAGCCCATGCGGCGAGGTTGAAAAGGTGGGCGAGTGTGTTGACGTGGAGTCTGCGTCGACGGCGCCGTCGGCATCCGGGTCGGAGAACACAAGCGTGGTGAAAACGATTTCCATGATGGGCATCGAAACAAGCGATGCCGTGGAAGTGAAAGTGAGGCATGTTTGATGATTGTAAGGTTTCATGAGCATGGGCGATTTCATACACACTAGATTAATAGCGAATGTTGCGTGAAAGGGGAATCAGTGTTGGTAATGTCGGAGAGGTCATACATACCCAGAGCTATCAATCAGATCATACCCAGTGGATTTTTTGAGATGCACTCGACTCAACAATTTGCGTGCGGTTGTTTCAGGGGGATGTCGATGAATGCAACTGTCCACACGGCCCCATTAACTGGTAGGGTAGAGAGAAAGGCGGCCGGTTGTCGCTTTACAGTCCACGAAGACTTTGGCGACTCCTGGCTGGTAAAGCTACGCCCTGTGTAGTGTATCACATAGACGGGTCGCCAACTGGTCTCTAACTCGGCGACTTGAATCTTTCTTCCTGTTCCTTCCGGAACTGACTGGAGGTCCTTATGAACCTTCAGGATTAACTCCTGAGAAAGTTGGAGCCTAAGAAGTTGGATGCTGATGATTTGGAACACAATGTCACATGGACAGGTCAGCAGCTTTCAAGGATGCCTTCTCCCGACTGGGTGACAGGTTGGACGCGGAAGCCTGATGCTGGAACATGGATGCACGTGGCCCTCGACGGTTCGATTGTCGCTATTCGAATCGTAGAATGGTGCAGTGGATTCGACGTATCTGGGAGACAACATCCCATAATCTGGCAAGATGATGGGTCAAGTCAAGACTCTGCCGGCCAGGGAGTCCATACACAGCATCTCGCTTCCTCTTGTCTTCCGCCTGAGATGTACTCTGTCCTCCGGGTAACATTCGAATTCATCCTGTGCATGATAATAATCGCAGACCTCCACGGTCTCGCCGTCGGATCAGTCATCACTTTCCTTGAGGTCGGAAACGTCTTGGTCACAGTCATGAGGATATATTTCTGTGTCGGGAATATAGTTAGCGCACAACGAGAAATTCAAGCCGGCAGCGACCCTCTTGGAACAAATCTGCTCATCTTTAGGTCATCTCTTGGATATAGAGACAGCTTGGGATGTTGCTGGAAATGGATGATTCAGGCATTGGGCGGGTGTGACATTATGAAGTGCAGTGGCTCGTGTATTCGTATGTACGTGTAATACGCGGCAGTGCTTACCTAAGATTGGTCCTGGAGAAGGCGCGACTTCCAAGCACTTGCCGCATCTATCCCCTCTCCAATATCCCGTTCTTTCCTATAATTACCACCTAATTACAGTATTCGTATGTACTTCGTATGGCTGACACAACGACCCAAAAGTCCCTGTGGCGGTGCATCATAGCGGTCGTCAGCAGCCAACAACCCCGCATGTTCTTACCTATTCCAGTACTGCCTTGCCTCTTTCCTTCTGTACCGTACTTTTGTGTACATACTGGAAAGTCTTTGATCATCACTAGGGTTACTTTCTAAACGTCTTCATTTTTCCCATTTCCACTTGTGGCCCTTCCCTTTACGTCCTTCACTTTCTTCTTCCTAATTCTTCAACCAACTACACCAGTGAAGTTGGTCAATTACAAAATCAACGGACCTTACAACCAGCAACTGCCTTTCCGGGCCGTTCTGGCTTACCAAGGTTGCCATTGACTAGTCGGCTTATATATTTCTTACCGTCCATATTCCATTCGCCTCTGCCTTTCGTTCTATTAAACGAGGTCTCCGGATCTATCTACGCTTTTGCAAGTCGGGACTCGCCGTCTGCTTTTCATTTACACGGAGTCTAGGGCAAAAGACTCTGGACCGTGGGACTTGATCGTACTGAACGGACATCTTAAACCGAAAGCAAAAATGATGGCGTCGCCCCCCTATCATGGCGCATCTATGGATTTGCTAGAAGCCTTTGGCGGCAGTGATCAGCCGTCCGCAAGTCAAACTCCAAACGGCAACAATTATCTTTCGCGCCTGGAACAGTTTCGTCGTAACGATCTCGAACGCGATGCTATGATCCAGGTGCGTTGGAATGGGAGGGCCTTTCTCGTCCATCTCGTCTTATATTTACCTTTGCCTTTACCTTCTTCACCTTGACCACTGTCTTCACCTTCACCACTGTCTTCCGTCACCAGCACTCACATAACTTCATAAAATCAAATCAATGCTAATCTCCACACAGGAATTAATTCGTCGCTATGAGGACCTCAAAAAAGCTTATTCGGATAAATGTGCCGATTATAATAATGAAGTCGAGTCGCGCCGTATGTGGCAGGGCAAGGCTACTAAAGCCATGGAAGACAAAATGGCCATTACTCGAGCTACTGTTAGCTCTTCCCTCCCCCTTTTTTCTTTTCCTTTTCAAATCAAACTGCCCAGTCCGAGCTCATCGTATGCATAGGAATCGAACCCCTTCGTTTATGTCATTATAGATGGCGACGGCGCCGTCTTCAATGATAACCTCATCGCCAAGGGCGCCGAGGGGGGCGCCGAAGCCGCCTACCTGCTCCAGTCGGAGATTAAGTCGTACATTAAGAATGCCTACCCCCAGACTAACACCGGCGACTGGAACATCATCGTCCAAGTTATTCTTAACCTCGATGGGCTGGCCAAAAAACTCCACTCGTGCGGTATCGCCCCCAAGACCCCCGAGAATCCAACCCTCGCCGCCTTTGCTCGCGCCTTTGGCCGCTCCCAGCCCCTCTTCAGCTTTGTCGATGTAGGCAGCGGCAAGGAATCCGCCGATCATAAGATCCGCGAGATGCTGCGCCTCATGGTCCGCGTCGCCCAATGCAAGCACATCTTCTTCGGCCCTTGTTCCGATAACGGTTACCTGCCCGTGCTCGAACCTTATAAGCGCGACGTCACCGTCTTCCACCGTCTCACTTTGCTCGAGACCCTGCCGGCCCAGCCCGGCTTCCGAGATCTCGGCCTCGAGACCGCCAGCTTCCCCTCCGTATTCCGTTCCGAACCCCTCCCCACCAAACCTCTGACCAATACCCTGCCGCCTGCCCCGTCGTCTCTCGTCAACGGCTCCCCCAGAAAGGCCGCCCTGGCCCCGGCATCGGCCCCGGCATCGGCACCAGCACCGGCCCCGACTCCCAAGCCTTCCCAGGTGCGCGCGCCGTCCGAGACCTCGGTTCTCTCCTCCAGCTTGTCGGACGACCAGCCAGTCGTCCCGACCCCCGCCAGTTCCTCCGCCGCGGCAACCTCGTGGTCGACCATCACCCGGACCATCCCGAGTGCCAACCCCAAGGCCATCGACATTAGCGTCACCAAAAAGGCCCCGCGCAAGTACTACCTGATCAACGCCGACAGCCAGCGCGTCGACGAGCCGCTCCCGCGCATCGACCCCGCGGCCGAGAGGAAGTTCAAGGACATGATGGCCAAGAACGGGACCAACTTTTGTAACAACCACTACCTCCTCGGCGGCTGCGAATCGGCCCACTGCACCTACTACCACGGCGAGAAGCTGGCCCTGCCCGTGCTCAACGTGCTCAAGCAAAAGGTCCGCGGCATCCCCTGCGAGCTCAAGACGCAGTGCGAGGACCCGACCTGCATCTACGCCCACCACTGCCGCTGGGCCCGTAACTGTCCCCAGTCGTCGTGCCGCTTCGCCTATAGCCATGATATGGATCTTGTGGGTTCAAGACTCTCCTTTTTTCTCGTCTTCTCTGCTGATGTACATTTCCATTAGGTGCCCCGTCTTAAAATCTTTGACGATAACACGGTCCAGCACCTTAGTCCCAAGTAAAATCCATCTCGTCCTGGATTGTATCTCATTCTTACACCTCGGCTATAATTATACCTTCTACTCAGGGTTCCCACCACCCGAAAGGTAACAGTTTCCTTCCGTAGCAATGCTATATAGCACAAACCTGGTTTCCCGGTCTCATAATTTGCTTGACCTCGGTCGGAGACCTTTATATTCCTTACTTTCTTTCCTGGTCTGGCGGTTAAGGCCACTTCACTTTGGTCCTGCACATCGTTGGGCCAATCTAATTCACTCCTTTACACCCCTTACTGCCTGGTCTGCTCCTGGCCATTGTCAGGAATGGGACATTTATGAAATAAATATATTTTTGGGGACTTTTGCTCCACATTTACCATCACTCGTGTCCTCACTGAATGGTGATTGAAGTTGGCTTTGATTTAGTTTTACTTACAACGTAAAGCGAGAGTTATCAGAAGAATTAGGCTGTTTGATATCTGGTAGATACTAGCACATCAAGCTATTCTCAATGGACCAGGGATAAACGCCGTACAACCGTCCAAGAGGGACGGATAGTGTAAAGCAACGGAAAAGGGGATTAGCGAGGATTAAGAAAAAAAAGAAAAAGAAAAGAAAGCCAACACGTCCAGGTCGCCCAGACTTCACCCACTTACAGGCCTCACCGAGGCAGCTCTCGCAGTGACATCGAAAATATCATTCCGCCACCCCTCCCTCTCATACTGGAAAGCCCTCTGCCCCGCCATAGCCCCCTCCTCGTTCCACACCTTGACAAGACTTCCCGGAGCGTACACCCCCTTGAAAACACCGTGGCCGGGCTGCGCAACCCCGAGCCTCGTGTACAGATCCGGATCCTGCTGCGGCACGAGCCGGGCGGCGACGGCGCGCAGATAGGTCCACAGGTCCTGCGGGTTCGCGATGCGCGTGGCGCGCAACCTCTCCCTCGCAAAGAGGAGCTCCCTGTTGGCCGCATGGCAGGCGTCGGCGATGCCACGGGCGATGGCGACCTCCAGGGCCTTCCTCAGCAGGGGCCGCACGACGGGCTTGAGGAACCAAGCGAGGCAGGCCAGCTTGCTCTGTGCGAGGTCGTACTTGAGGCGGTGGACGCGGACGCGGACGCCGCGGAGGGTGAGGACCTGCTCGAGACGTTCCCTGCCGACCTCGATGTCGACGGCAATGTCGATGCCCCGCTCGTCGAGGTGGAGGCCGACGATGCCCGTGTCGATGAAGCGGAGGAGGCCCGAGTGCATGCGCAGCCAGTAGCCGACGTCGTCTGCGGCGATGGAGAGGCCCGAGACGGCGATGCGCATGAGGGTGGTGACGGAGGAGGTGGTGGCGAAGCGGGCCTTGCGGACCTCGACGTCGTTCCGGGTGGTGACGTTGAGCTTGTAGGGGAGGAAGGAGGAGTTGTTGACGGTGCGGCCCGGTTCGAGGATCAGGTTCTCGAGGAGGAGGTCCATGGCCGGGGTGGAGACCTCGAGGCGCGGGATGGGGATGTACTGGACGGCGTTGACGAGGAGGGGGACGAAGACGTTGAGCGAGTCGGCGACCAGGTCGGTGTTGGTGTAGCGGTGGGCGGGGGATAGGATGGCGAGGATGCGGCGGGAGGTCTGGAGGAGCTTCTTGACGTCTGCGTCGAGGAGGACGGAGCGGACGGCCTTGTGCAGGTGGTCGAGGAAGGCGTCGACGTCGCCGCGGACGGAGGACTCGCGGGTCAGCTCGCGCGACTTGGCGCGCAGTTCCTGGAAGCGGTCCTCGGCGTGGTCGAAGAAGTCGGGCTCGGTGAGCATATCCTGGACGAGGTTCCCGATGCGGCGGACCAAGTGGTCGAACTGCGGGTCGCTGTTCGCGTGGGCCATGACGGCTTGGAAGGTGCGCTCTACTTCCTTCCACTCGTTGCGGTCGCCGAAGGAGGTGACGAAGGTCCAAAAGTTGCGCATGGCCTGGTCGGCTTCCGGGTTCGTGTGCACGTCTTCCTCGACGGCCTGGGCGGTGTCGGCGAGGGCGTGGGAGTAGACGAGCATATAGCGGCGGATCAGGAGTGACAGGGTGGACACCGAATCGGAGTAGTCTCTCCGTTCTCGCAGTTTCACGACGGCCTGCTTGAGGCGATGCAGGAGGGTATCCTTTTCGTCGCCGGTGATGCGGT
The DNA here is from genome assembly GCF_042370955.1 of Sodiomyces alcalophilus JCM 7366. Lineage (NCBI taxonomy): Eukaryota > Fungi > Ascomycota > Sordariomycetes > Glomerellales > Plectosphaerellaceae > Sodiomyces > Sodiomyces alcalophilus. The sequence goes on from NW_027263538.1 coordinate 1,037,256, forward strand.
CGGTGAAGCTCCGTCCGGCTTCGCTGGCGACGGTTGTGGCGCCGTCGGCCACGGCAGACGATATATCGGCGACTTCATGGCCGAGATCGGCTTTGGACGGTGGTGACTGGGACGAATCCCCGTTGGGATGCTTGAGAGCCTCTTGTTCCTCTTTGGAAGGCTCTACTTTCTTTCCGACCTCCTTGGATACATCGGCGAGGGTGAAGGCCGTGTCTCGGAACACCTCCCGACCGACGGTGGTCAGGTCGGAGAGGAAGAGACGAAAGTCCGAGTTGGTCAGCAGAAGAGAGCCCACGGTCTGCAAGCTCTTGTAGGCTGGGGGGATGTAAGCTCAGATGTCTTTGTCTCTTGTCTAGTCTAGATTGTGGTGGGAATATTGCTTTATGCTTACCGGCTGCAGTGTCGGCCTTGGACTTGGCCCTTGAAGCCCGCTCGGCGATATCATGGGCATCAACGGATAGGCGGGACTTTGTGAGGAACCAGATGAAGTCCTGGATCTGATCGTTGGCATTCTTGTGCTGCAGGAGCTCGATGAACTGGGTGATCAGAAGACGGACGTTGAGGACGAGAGCGTGGCCCGAATCGCTCAGGTTCTCGGGAGCATGGGGGGAGAGGACGTCGGCAGTGAGGAGGGTGCGCAGGTTGGTGATGAGCTGCTCGTTGGAGGGCATGTAACCTTTTCCCAGGGCCCGGAGCATCTGGTACGTGTGCAGCTTCTCCCGAAGACGGGCCTGGAGAGCAGTGTCGCCGCTATAGCGGGGGAGAAGGGGCTGGCGCTCCTCTTCATCCCGGTGTTTTGTAAAGAGGCCAAAGCAGGAGAACATTGTGACGGCGGTTGAGACAGTGTCCTTCCCTGTTTGTCGATAGTCTTTGAGTATATCAAGCGACAAGAGTCTGGGTCCCTGAGGAGAATCGAGTGGGAGTTTGAGGCTCACGGTCCTTCATCCGATGGAGATGGGAGAGGGGAAGATCGGAGGATGTGGGCTACGAGCTGGGAAGATGGATATCCCGTAGAAAGGCTGTATAGGTCCTAGTAATCGTCATAAAGCATCATTGCACCATGAGTCTGTCGGCGACTGGGTAGACGAAGTTTTGATGTCTCGTCCGGGTTTTCGCATCCACTATGAAGGCATTTGAAGTAGGAAGTAGTGGAAGATGTAGGGAGGAAGGTAATGTGAGTTACCGTACTGCATCTTATATCCGTCATCTGTTACACCGTGGTGGAAGGCTTGTCAAAAGTCGGGCGTTGATGAGGACGGCTGAAAACAAACGACATGGAAGACAACACGATGACGTCGTTGATATTGATGATGGAAGCATCGGTGAGGTGAGGTGAGAATGGTATCTTATCTCCTTATCTTATCGTATCTTATCGCAATCCACCAACCACAGCACCTCCTGCTAACAACTCCATCTCATCGTCTCCAAGTCAATGCCGGGAGACCCAGAGCACTGCATTAGAGAGATTAAAAAGCTGCAAGTTCAAGTGTAGGCTACATGACCTGCATGTGCAGACGGATATGACATTGACGTGCATAGAGCAAGTGAACGGAGCCGGGTGGTATTCCGTGGGAGCAAGTAAGTTCGATTCGAAGCCGACGATAATAGACGGAAAATGGAGAAAAGAAAAGAAAAGAAAATAGAAAAAACAAAAAAGAACGGAAAAAAGAAAAGAAAAGAAAAAGAAAATACGAATCGGTGGACCGAGCAGTAACACAAAAGTACTTCGTATATGTTTGTGAACGGGACCTTGCGGTAAAGGCCGACCCACTGTTATGTGCAGGACGGCTGTGGCTAGAGAAGTACATCAAATGTGGCTAATCACGCTAACAGTCGGCGCGGGGTAAGCGCTGGGCTGAAACAAACAACCCCCACAGCCAGTAAA